>NW_027187465.1:6099095-6162811 GCF_028583685.1 Petaurus breviceps papuanus | reverse complement strand
GGGCTGGTGCTCTATTCACTGCACCACCTCACCATCCCTCCTGACTTTTCAGATGCAGATAAAATACTCAAAATTTCTCACTCCAAGTACAAATAAACCTTTCCAAGTTTCACACCCCTTACAGTTATAAAATAATTCACTTAGAATCTGAAAGGGACTCATGTTTTACTAGACAGAATATATCAGAATCCACTGTCTCTGTTATCTCTCCCACCCAGGACATTCCTCTAAACCTTGAAAGAAGAACCATCTTAAATCTATATGTGAAGGTGATGTCTCCCCTTCACAAAATGTGAGCTCCTTGATAGCAGGGATGGTTTTCCTCACTGCATGTGTTTAATAAATGATTCAATACTGATCGATGCATTGTAGACTATATGAATACAGGCATTGATTTCATCCTCCTAGACTTTGAACTGAACCCAGCACCAGATCTGAACCCAATGAGTGTTTAATAATCAAGGGAAAGGGGAACATCCACAAATTGTCTCCCATGTTCAGAGTCTTGTGCTTGATATTGAGGGAGAGGCAAAGTTTAGATAAGGCATGGTATCTGCCCTCAGAGAGCTGACAATCTGTTGGGATAATAATACAAATCACAGGGTTTCAGAATTGGAAGTGAGGCCAGGGATATACACTTCAACCCATATCCCGCTAAGAATCCTCTTAGAAACATTTTTGATAAACTGGCATCCAGTCTTTGCTGAAGGGTATCTACCATCTCCCAAGGCAACCCATCCTAGGTCTGGATAGATCTCTTTGATGAGAGACCCTTCTTGACTTCAAGTCAATGTCTTTCTCTTTGTAACTTCTACTCATTGTCCTTAGTTCTGTCACCTAGGCCAAATGTAATCACATGGAGCCTGTGATGGGAGAAGTTTGCTGCATGGGTGGAGCAGGAAGGGTGGAGCAGAGCCTAGTGGAAGCTGGGAGTCAGAGCAGTTAGTAAAGTGGGAGAGAGAAGATGCAGGCAAGGAGAGAATTAGGCTTGTGAATGTTTGTTTGTGGGAAGGCTTTGGGATGGTGTTACTCTCTGCAGAAGAAATCCAATCGCTCTTGCAACTATAATGGCCGTCCTAGTATATAGTAACATAGGGCCTTAGTCCTAGAGCCAGGAGGGACCTCAGAAGTTTTATGGTTCAATCCTCTTAGAGATGAGGCAACCAAGGCCCAGGGAGGTGACCCTAAGCTGCTGCTGGTGATGATCCAGGTGGGATTTGAACCCAGATCCTTTGACTCCACTCGGTACTCTTTGCAGCTGGGCAAAATACTAAGATAGTGAATGACTTGCCCAATGACAACAGTGCCAACAAGAGGAGACACCAAGTGTAGACATAGTATCTGTCCTCATGGAGCTTCCAGTGTGCTAAGGGCAGAGTCACGGAGTTTCAGAGCTGGAAAGGAGGCCAGACTGTTTGATCCATATTCTCAAGAGTCCTTTCCAGAGATGAGCACAATGCCTGGCACAGAGTAGTAGCTTAAAAATACTGATTCATTGAAACTTCGATTTAGGCAGGGCCTCCTCTAAGTCTGTGACCTGTCAACTTGTTTCTTTTTATTTCAATATAATTGGTTTCCCATGTGCATTACTTTATAAATCTAACCATGTTATACTGAGAAGGGTGTCACAAGCTTCACCAGATTGTCAAAGGGGTGCCCAACACAAAAAAAGGTAGAGAATCCCAGTTTGAGAATTCCTAGAGCACTGAGAAGTTAATGACTTGTCCAAGGTCACATAACCAATATATGTCAATGCCAGGCTTTGAACACAGGTTTTCTTTACTCTGAGGCTTCCTTATCATATCCCCTCAGAGTAATCTCTTCCATCTCTGTTTTCATCAACTGGTATCAATGCTAACAATTACAATAAGGGATTTTATAGCATCATTGTAATAGAAAATGACAAAATGCTTTGTGAGGTCTCAAGGTGAAAGTCCAGACTGACATGAGGAGAGGCAAGGCAAGCTTCTGGGATGAGGTGACACCCAGGTTTGCTTTAAATTTGGACAGGTGAAGGTGGTGGGCATCACAGGCATAGGATGGGAAAAGCTGGTGAATGGAGTTTCATCATTTGAAGGGAATGGATGCTTACTCCACTGGTAGCCCTCCGAGCTGGCAGAATGACTGTCTGGGTTCAGTCCCACATAGATTTCCCCAAAGTCCTGGCTTCCGGTGGCTCCTGGGAGGGAGGAGCTCAGAGCCAAGCTCCCTGGGAGGAGGGGGGGGGGAGGCGAGCTGAGCCTCTTCAGTTCTGGGAAGGAATCAATCTTTGCAGGAGTCAGCATTAATAGGAGATTGGCAGATTTGGACGTTATTACCCAGATGGGAGCTGAGCTGGGGAGGGTGGAGATGGCTTGAGGTTGTGTGAGTGCTCATTGCACATTAAGATTCCTTGTAAGCAGACAGCTCTACTGCTGGTTCCCACCCCAGAGAAAGCATGCACCAGAGGGGAGAGATAACAGCAGAAAGAGCTTTGGACTTGGCTTTGAGGGGCCAGGGTTCAAGCTCTGACTGCCAGCAACTAGCTGTGTGACCTTGGGTATTTTACTTAGTGTTTCTGATCTGTGGCTCTGTCCTTAGTAAAGTAAAGAACATGACCTGATTATCTCACAAGGCTGCTTTATTGATAAAACTCAGATGTCAAGTTCCACTGTAGAATTCAAATGAAGAATTCAATACATGTGCATTTATTATCTTTGCATTAGGGCACCTTGATAACATGACGGAGGGAATGCTGGGCTGAGAGTCAGGAAAACCTGAGTTCAAATTTGGCCTTGGGCACTTACTAGCTACATGGCCCTCGTTCATTTAACCTCTTTGCCTTAGTTTCCTCATCTGTAAAATGAGGATCATAATGGCACCTAAATGACAGGGTCGTTGCCAGGATCAAATGAGATAATAATTGTAAAACCCTTAGCATAGTGCCTGGGACATGTTGTTCAGTTGTTATTTTAGTCATGCCCAACTCTCTGTAACCCCATTTGAGGTTTTCTTGGCAGAGATACTGGGGTGGTTTGCCATTTCCTTCTTTGGCTCATTTTACAAATGAGGAAACTGAGGTAGACAGGGTGAAGTGACTTGCCCAGGGTCACACAGCTAGTAAGTGTCTGAGGCTGGATGAATCTTCCTGGCTCCAAACCTGTTGTTGGGCTCCACTCTATCCACTGTGCCACCTAGCTGCCCCAGGCCTGGTAAGGAACAGGCTCTTAATAAATGTTTGTTGATGGGCTGATTGATAGATCAAGGCAGAGAGACCAAGCATGTAGGCAAAGCAATGCTAATTCACATTTTCCACAGCCATTAATGGTTTATAAAACACTTTCTTCACTCCCACCTTAGAAGGTAAGCATACTTGTATATTGTGATTGACATTTTACTGATGATCAGATTGAAGTTAAGAGAACTGAAGTGACTACTGTTAACACCTAGCTAAAGATTTAGGAAGCCAGGATTTGAATCCTGGTCTCTTGACTTCAAGTGGAGATTTCTTCTTCTTCTTTTTTCAAGAAATTGGGGTTAAGTAACTTGCTCAAGGTTACACGTCCACGGTTTTTTTTTTTTTTTGGTGGGTATTAAGTATCTGAGGCCAAAACTGATCCCAGCTCCTCCCGACTCTGGGGCCGACACTCTTACTCACTGTGCCACCTAGCTGCCCCTGTCTTCTGTTTTTCTATCCTAGAACAAAGGAGGTTCCAAGGATGAGAAGAACACATGCTCATTCCCCTTGGCCTGGGTGAAGTTATGGAAGGGAGGGCTGACTCCCTTTTGGAAACAGGCAGAATACCATCCATGTTGGCTTTGGCTGTTTGGTGGTCATAGACTGTACCTTGTCACTGATGAAGAGCTAACCTCAGAAATACCAGCCACTGACTCACTTTTACTAGCTACCAATGGAGCTGTAGGCTTTGGAAGAAGAGGGTATCAAGGACTGGGGACCAGACTCAGTTCCAATCCAGTCTGCCTCCATCTTGTCTGAACTATGTTTGTTCCCCAGCATTTAAATGTGAATCATCCAACAAGTACTATGGAGGAAAAAGCAGTTTGGTTCAATGAAAAGAAGTCACAAGAAATAGGTTCAAATCCTTGCTTCACTATATTCAATTCTCATTTATAAAATGGGTTTCTACTAGATGGTCCTTCCAGCTCTAACTAGAATTCCACAATGTTATTGGTCACAACATCTGCGAGTGTCAATTTCTTCTCTTGAGGGTAGAAAACTGGAGGTGATAATGCTAATATTAGCCTACTTCGCAGAGCCACGGTGATGGAAATGCTTTATAAATTAAGGGTAAAATCAGTTGTTATTTTGCCAGTAATGACAGTGATAATAGCTGCCATTTTCATAGCTCTTGAAGGTATGCAGAACACTATGTCAAATGTATGTATGTGAAGTATAACGTTATCTCATTTAGTTCTCATGATGAGATAGCTCTTCTCAGCAGGTTTGCTGATGCCTGTGGCTTGATGTAATGGGAAGATTGCTGAACACAGACATGAAACACAAGGCTTAAATCTAGCTCCTACTAACCATGAGTGTGACCTTGGGCAAGTCACTTAAGCTTTCTGGGTGGGCCTTAGCCTTCTCATCCACAAATTGAAAGGATTGCACTAGTTGGTGATTGAGATCCTTTTCAGCTCTAAATTTATAATCCTATGATCCCCAAAGAATATCATGCTTATGGTGGAAAATAAGGCACCAGTGGGGTGGCTAGGTGGTGCAGTGAATAGAACACTGGCCCTGGAGTCAGAAGGATCTTAGTTCAAATTCAACCTCAGACACTTAACAGAAAAAACTAGCCATGTGACCTTGGGCAAGTCACTTAACCCCAATTGCCCTACCTTCCCCCCTCCAAAAAAGAAAAAAAGAAAGAAAGGAAGGAAGGAAGGAAGGAAGGAAGGAAGGAAGGAAGGAAGGAAGGAAGGAAGGAAGGAAGGAAGGAAGGAAGGAAGGAAGGAAGGAAGGCACAGGGGTAAGTAATGGGGCTGGCCTCTTAGGTGGTATTGTTTAGGTGATCATTTATGGGAAACACTGCCTTTTGATTAATGTTGCTTTCCCCATTGAGAAGCAGTGTCTGGTACACTGTAGGACTCCTAACAGGGTAGAGATAGGATTCTGTCCTGTGGGGACTTTGAGTGAGGAGCTTCACCCAATTGATTACCTTCTTTGGCTCTGCTCCTGACTTTCCAGACTTCAAAACTGTGTCTACTGCATGTCAACTATTGGCTCCTTGTTGAACTTCCCTCAGCATGTGGGAATTCCTCAGCCTGGAGCATTCAACTGTCCATATAGCCTTCTCAGCCTGAAATATCCATCCCCTTTCTCCCATTCATGAGTTCCTCATAGGATCTCTATTTTGTGGAAGAGCTCAGGTCAGCCAGCTGACATTCTCCTCCTAGCTCTGTACCTAACTTTCTGGACTTCAGAATCATGTTCCTGAGCTAGGTAACTTAACCCCCTACTTTTCTCTCTCTTTTGTGTCTTATCTTCACCATTAGAATGCAAGTTCCTTGAGGATAGGGATGATCTTTCTTTTTGCTTGTATTTAGTGTAGTGCCTGGTTCATAGTAAGTGATGAAGTAAGGAAATATATACTTCTCTCCCTCCATTCCTTCCTTCCTTCCTTCCTTCCTTCCTTCCTTCCTTTCTTCCTTCCTTCCCTCCCTTTTCTATCCCTCCTTTCTCCTTCCTTTTTATTTATTCCCCCTCCTTCCTTGTTTACTTCATTCCATCTTTCACTCTTTCCCTCCTCTTTCCCTTCTTATATAACTCCTTTCTCTTTCATTTTTATTCATTCCCTCCCTCCTCCCTCCTTCCTTTCTTTTTTCTTTCCTTTCCTCCCACATTCCCTCTTTTCTTCCTTTCCATCTTCCTTCCTTTCTTCCCTCCTGATGCAGATCAGAACCTTCTCTATAACATAGACTCCTGGTGTGTTGCCTGGGAAAATGGAAGTTGAAAGACTTGCCCAGGGTCACAGAGCCAGGATGTGTCAGAATCTGAATCTGTGCCCAGCTCAAGGCAAGTGTTCCCTGAACTAAACCACAGAGGCTTTAAAATCCTGCTTACAAGCTCAATTTTTCTTTGATCTTCTTATCATCTAATGCAGTATCTGCCTCATAATGTATGTGTAATAAACAAATGCTCCTTGAATTGAATTATGGCTCAAAGAGCTTATGTGATTTGCTAGGAAGTGTCATAGGCTGGATTTGAACTGAGACTTTCCCAATTTCAGGGTCAGCTCTCAATTCAAGTCCACCAAGCTATCTCATACAGTCAAGGATTAAAATACATTTATTTAAACTGAGAAAGATATTATTTTTAAAAAAAAGTCAGCTGATTGGGGGTAGCTAGGCAGCACTGGCCCTGGAGTCAGGAGGACCTGAGTTCAAATCTGGCCTCAGACACTTAACACTTACTAGCTGTGTGACCTTAGGCAAGTCATTTATCTCCAATTACCCTGCCTTCCCCCCTCCAAAAAGAAAAAAAATAAGTCAACTGGTATTTATTAAGCACCTACTATGTGTCAGGGATTGTGCTAAGTGGGAGGGATGCAAAGAAAAACAAAAACAGTCCCTGTTGTTGAGGAGCCCCCATGGGGGTCAGTGGGGAAGACAACATGCAAGCAGTCACATACAGATGTGATAGACCCTGGACAAGACCGTCAGCCATGATGTACCCAGGAGGAGTCATTCTGTCTCTTTTCTTTAAGACTTCCAATGAAGGGCGGCTCAGAGGCAGTCCGTGACATTATGGGACAGTACTCATTGGTAGAGAATTTTTCCTGATATCAGACTCCCCCTCCCCCTCCCCCAATTGTGCCTAGTTCAACCCTTTGGGGCCAAACAACAAGCTTCAGTTTCTTCATCCGCTGTATAAAAGGGTTGGACTGTATGACCTCTGTGTGTTTCTTTCACCTGAAAGTCACATAAGAGAGCATTTATTTTTATATCCATCATGTCATAATATTTCCTCATTGAACTTGTCATTTACCCAAACCTCCAAATCTCTTTCTGATTGATCACTATTTAGTCCTTCGTCCACCATCTTGGATTTCTGAAGTTGATTTTTTTAACCCAGGTATAACATTTTTCATTTATGCATATTGCATTCTAGATTCATACCAATATTCTAGACTCTCAAGTTTTCTGGGTCCTAATTCCTCCATCATTTAGTGTGCCTGCTATTCTTCCCAGCTTTATGACATTTGCAACTTTGATATACATCCCATATATTCCTTTATTTAAATCATCCATAAAAGAGATTTTAAAATATTAAACAGCATAGAACCAATCATAAATCTCTGGGGTACATCAAATGCCAAATATTTGCATAAAATCTAGGTAAATTATAAGGGTAGGCACTAGAGCTGTGATTTCATTAACATGAGGATCTCCCAGGTGAGGAAATTCCTACTAATGTAAGTTGGTGCCTTCTATGCAGTTTACAATCTTAAAACGCTGTCCAGAGTGCTGAGAGATTTTTACTTTCCTATACCTTATATATGTATCAGAGGTGAGTCTTGAAACCAGGTTTTTCTATCTCCAAGACTAGCTTTCTCCCTTCTCTTTGATCCATATCTTTGAGTATACAGAAAAGGAAACTGAGACCCACAAAGGGAAAGGAGACTAATACAAGGTCATGCAGCTAGTAAGAGGTAAGAGTCAGTCTCTGCAGTCATGAAATGATGATAATAGAACTCATATTAGCATAGTGATGTCATTTTGGTCCTGTTTGAGAACAAAAGACAACAACCAGTAACCAACCAGTATAATAGCTTAAAGCTGTCAGAGTGCTATTCTGACAAAAAACCTTATGGAGTTCAATAGACCAGGCATTCTTATCTCCAAATTAAAGATCAAGAAATTGAGACACAGAAAAGATATGTGAGTTATCGAAAGTCACAGAGTTGGTGAGTGGTAGATTCAAGATTAAGCCCAGATTCTTGGATGCCAAGCCCAGTACTCTTCCTATGATGCTACATGGTCCCACATTGAAGTGTGTACTTGATCTGGGTCTTGAGGGGGTAGGAAGGACTCCTGGGCTGATTCTGTCAGAGGAGGGAAAGAGTTCATACTTCTGTGGTCTCCTGAAGCTGAACATCTTTGGTGCCTTCCGAGAGGGGTGGCATATTCACCAGCTAACTCATTGACAGGAAAGTGGTTACACAGTTAGATAGCGAATAGAGTTAATAGAATATGGAATTTGGAATCAGGAAATCTGAATTCAAATCCTGCCTCAGACACTTACTAGCTGTGGGATCCTAAGTCACTTTTCAATTTCCTTATTTGTAAAATGGGAAAATAATAGCACGTACCCACCCCAGCATTGTTTTGAGAATCAAATGAGATATTTGTGAAGCAATTTGCAATTAAAGTGCTATATGAATGTTGGCTGTTATTTTTAAAGATGAAATTGTTTGTGTTACTTGTCACCCATCAGAGAGAAGTATCTCTTGGAATGAATGAAGCAATGGTAGAGCAAGAGGGAGGGATGGAGACCCAAAGTATGGATCATAGATTTAAAGGAAGAAGGAACTTTAATTAAGGAAGTGACTTATTCCGGCTCCCAAGGGAGTCTGCTGGGTCTAGTGGAAAGATCCATTGATGGGTCCTTGGATGATTTGGAGGGCAAAGGAAGATATGGAGGAGCCTGAAAGATGATTTTCTCTCCTTCATTTTCCCCCTGGGATCATCACTTGGAAAAAGTGCATTAAGACATACAACATGGTAAAATGGAAAGGGCACTGAACTTGGAATCATGAAGAAATGAGTTCAGATGCCTTAGCAAGACCCTCTATCTCTCACCTCTGGGTATTTTTTCTGGCTGTCCCCCATGCCTGGAATGCACTCCCTCTTCTGCTCTGACTACCGATCTCCCTGGCTTTCTTTAAGTCCCAACTAAAATCTCACTTGTATAGGAAGCCTTCCCCAACCCCTCCGAATTCCAATACTTTTTCCCTTCTAATTATTTCATATTTATCTTGTATATAGCTTGCTTTGTATATATTTATTTGCATGCTGTCTCCCCCATTAGATTGTAAGCACCTTGAGGGAGGGTAGGGACTGTCTTTTGCCCCTTTTTATATACACAGGCACAGAGCCTGGCACATAGTAGGTTCTAAATAAATGCTTATTGATTGACTCATTGACCTCAGACACAACTTCTCTGCTGCTGTCTATTTATTGGTAAAATGTAAAAGTTATACTTAATGGTTTCTAAAGTCCCTGTTTCTAAATCTATGATTCCATTATCTATCAGTTCTCACTGCCTGGAACCCAATATGTGCTTAATAAATGCTTCTTAATTGATTGATTCTCTTTTCACTGCATAATGTCCCTGGCATAGAACAGGGAGTTTGAAAGAATGAATGGGATGAAGGAAGGGAGGAGAAATCCAGAAGGGCTGCCCCTTCCATCTGCCTTTTCAGAGGATGCATAGTAAGACAGATTTTTAATGAGGGGACCAGGGTTCAAATCTCAGCTGTCATCCCTCTCCCCTCCACAAACCCACAAACTTTCCTTCTCCATCTGTGTTACCTTGGCTAAGTCATTTAATATTTCCTTTTTCTCATCTGCAAAAAGAAAAGCTTGGTCTAAGTGACCTTTCTAGCCATGTTCTAGCCATCCATCTTGCATGCTGTGGTTTCTATGACTCTTATAAATCCTCTGCACTCTCATGACCTCAGTTCAAAGATTTGGCATGTAAATGAAGTCTTAGACAACATTCAGAGAGGTAAATACTTAGGATTAGGAAGATGGCAGAAGCCTATGGAAGACAACAAAGTCAACAAATATTTGTTAAGCATTTAATATGTGTCAGGCATTGAGCTGGGACTGTGTTAGGTGACCCAACAGATAGAGCACCAGATCTTAGAGTCAGGAAGACCTTTATTCAAATCCAGTTTCAGATAACTGTTATATGCCTCAATTTCCTCATCTGTAAAATGAAGATCATAATAGTACCTATTTCCCTGGGTTGTTGTGAGGACCAAGTAAAATAATTGCACATAGCTTAGTACAGTGCCTGGCACATAGTAAGCACTATAGAAAGATTACCTATTATTATTACAAATAAAAGTAGAAAGAAAGCCCCTGCCTTCAAGGAGCTTATATTCTAGTGGGGAAAGCAACACACAAAAAGCACTAAAAAGGTGGAGGGAGGGTATAAGTGTGCAACCTGGACAGGGATGAGACATGGCTGGCTTGGGTGCCCTCCTTAAGTGGAAGTTCTAAGATGAACCATCCAAGCAGGGAGAGACCACAAGGACTGGAGGGTACTTCCAATGTGTCATGTGTCCAGGGGTGGGACTTCCATGGTGAAGAGTTTCCTGAGGCATGGTAGAATATAACCTGAAGAGGAGTGATTATCTGGGATAGGACACATCTGGAGTTATATGTCCTTTCATGAGATGCCATGTTTTAAGAAGCACATTCATAACCAAGAGAGAATCCAGAGGAAGGTAATCACGATGGTGAAGGGCCTGGAGATCATGCCATATAAAAATGGATTGAAGGAATTGGGACTATTTGGCCTAGAAAACAATAAATCTGATATGGTGCTGGTGGTTATCAATGTCTTCACGTTTTTGCAGGATTGTCATCTATAAAATTGATTAGATTGTTTTTTTGTCCTAAGAAGATCCAGACCAAAGCAATGGATAAAAGTCACAAAGAGACAAATTGGGCTTGAAGTCAGGAAAAAAATAGAAATCAAAATAAAACCAACTGAAAAGCTCCTTCAAGGAGTCATGGGCTTCCTTTGAAGGCATTGGCTCCTACTTTCCCTGGAGGTCTTCAGGCGGAGGCTGGAGGACAGCTTGTCAAGAGGTTTTTGTGTTCTGGGTCAGGTAGGCCCTTCCCCCTGAGGTTCTAGGACTCTCTAAACCACCCTGTCGGTTAGGCTGGTTAAATTAGACTATGCCAATGTTACAAGAGAGGAAGAGGGGGCTAAGGGAGATGGAGCGTAAGGTAACTCCCATAAGTGGGCTGTGTAGTCATATCATAATGCCCCCTTCCTAGCTTTTCACTCTTGCTCTGGGAGCAATAATCACATCATGATTACCCTTGCTACTGTGAAACATGGGACAACAGGTTGCCTTATGACTGCCTATCAAATAATTAATAAGCATTCATTAAGCACCTACTATATACCAGGTCCTTTGTGAGGTTAAAGAGATGTAGACACAATGCCTGGAACAATCTCTGTCTGCAGATGGAGCTAGCAGCCCAAGCCTAAAGCAAAATTTCCTTCCTTGGACACCAAATCCCCAAGACAGATAGTGTGTCTGGCTCCACTGAGGATACCCTGCATCAGTCCCTGCATTTAATACCAAAACTCCTTGAGAACAAGGACTGTTTCACTTTTGCATTTATGCCCCCAGTGCCTAGAAAAGTGCCAGGCACATAGTAGATACTGATAAATACTCATTGATTGATTGAGTAAAGAACCTATTGTGGGTCAGAAGGAAAAAAAGGAAATGAATGATTATTGAATGCCTACTCTGTGTCAGGCATTGTACTAAGAGCTTTACAAATATTATCTAATTTGATCCTCATAACAACTCTGGGAATTAAATGCTAAAATTATTGTCCCCATTTTACAGATGAACAAACTGAGGCAAGCAGAAATGACTTGGACAGGATCACACAGCTAGTACACACCTGAGGATGGATTTGAGCTCAGTTCTTCCTGACTTTAGGCTCTGTGTTCTATCCACTGCATCCCCTAGCTGCCTCCAGGGTACTGCTTTGTACTACAATCCAATCTAATAAGCATTTATTAAGAGTCTACTATGTACCAGACACTGTGATAATGCTATAGATACAGACTAATAAAAACAAAGACAATTCCTGACCTCAAGGAGCTTAAATTCTAATGTATGGAGACAATACACAAAACAAAACAGAAAAGAGTGGGGGAGAGACCAAGAAGGCATCTTGTTCTGTGGAACTGAAATGAGGCAGAGCAGTAGATGCGGTGGGGTGAGTCAAAAAGCCCAGTTTCTGCCAGCTATAAAGAAAGGCATTAGGAGGAGACTGGTTCTCTGCCCTCCAGCCTTCCAGTCAGAAAGAAGAGGAGGCTGACAGTGGTGGCATGAATCAAAGCTTGAGTTAGCAGCCTGGTGCTAAATTTAGAAGCAATGAGCTCATCCCAAGAGAGATGTCTTTTCCTGGAGTTGAAACAAGGCAAAACAGCAGATGCAGAGGGGAGTGAGCCCCCTTGGAGCTTTCTAGTCTAGGTGGGGTGTTTGACATCTGCAAAGTCTTCCTTTTATCTTGGGGGCAGGATAGACCTTTAATTTCATTGGTAAAGGAAACTTACAGGGAGGAAGGTCCTTCTATTCATGCATATCAACACTCCTCCAATTTATAGTCTGTGGGGCTTCCTGGGACAACGAGAGAGGAAATGCCTTGTCCAGGATAACCCAGCCAGTGTGTGTCAGAGGCAGAATTTGATTTCAGGTCTTCCTGATGCTCCAGTCAGCTCCATTCACTGCTCCACACTGTCTTGCCACACACATAACTATATAGAAAACCAATACAAGTGAAATTCACAAGGCAGGGGCAAAATCTAGTGTGATGTGATATCCGAGACATGGGAAAAGGAAAGGATGAATCACTGGAGGTGGAAGAGGAATAAAAGTCAGCTTTTGGAGAGGCTGGAGTTGGAATAACACCACTCTCTTGAAACATTTCAATACCTGCCATGCGGCAGAAGGATGCTGTCTGCTCTGTTTGCCCCCAGAGGAGACAATTAAGGATAGAATATGGGCAGAAGTTGTAGCAATGAATAATTCACCTTAATATTGATAAACCAGAGGTAGCTTGGTGGCACAGTGGATAGAATGTTAGCTCTAGTCTCAGGAAGACTCATCATCTCGAATTCAAATCTGGTCACTTACTGAGTTCAAATCTAGACACCTACTACTTGTATGACCCTGGGCAAGTCTCTTCACCTATTTGCCCCTGTTTCCTCATCTGTAATATGAGCCAGAGAAGGAAATGGCAAACTACTGCAGGATCTCTGATGAGAAAATCCCAAATAGGGTCATGAAGGGTCAGACACAACTGAAATGACTAAACAAAATTCTTAAGTCATTACTAAGTAGAGCAGTGCAGAAGGGGAACAGAGTACCTGGCAGGCAGTGCCAGGTCCCTGCCAATGGAGTAGAGATTAGGTAACCATATTTGGGGGAGATTGTACAGAGGGTTCCTGCTTCTCTCCAAGGGCCATGAAGGTGGCTGAAGCAGGCACTGTGGAAAGCTTCAAGCTTGGTCAGACATCTTGGGCCATGGCCAAGCATCTTGACTTTTGTCCTGCCACTGGGCTTAGATGACTCTGGGAGATAGAGCAAGACTGATGACTGTGTGTAGCTCTTCCTCACTTAAATCCAATTTACCCACAAGTCATGATATCGCCCAGTGACATCATTGATTCCCTTCCCAAAGGAAGGACTACCACTGCTACCACCACCATCACCACCACCACCATCTCCACCACGACCACCACCACCTCCACCATGACCACCACCACCTCCACCATGACCACCACCACCTCCACCATGATCACCTCTATCTCCACCACTATCACCACCACCACCACCACCACCACCACCACTTCCTTCTCCATCACTACCACCTCTATCTCCATCACCACTGCCGCCACTGCTGCCTCCATCACCACCCCCGCCACCACCACTACCACCACCACTGCTGCCGCCACCAACACCTCTCCTTTAGATAGTTGGAAGTAATGATAATGTCCACCATCCCTCCTCTATCGTCCCCCAAACTTCCACTAGATTTCCTTTTTTCTCAGTACTAAGAGACCTTTGGAGCCAATCTTACAATGGAAAGAACACTAGATTCAGAACCCAATGATCTGAAATTAGATTTTTCTTACTGAGGATTTATATAGAAAATCATTGAATAATAAGTTTACAGCTGGAAGAAAACATGAATTACTGACTAATCCACCCTCCCACCCCATTTTACAGAAGAAGAAACTGAGATGGGAGAGTTTAAGGGTATGAATGAAGGCAGTACTACATAATGGAAATGAACTTGGATACCAGCTGCACACATACTACCTGGAGTGGCTTTGGAGAAATCACTTAAGCCATTTGTACCTCACTCTCTTCATTTATCAAATTAACAGATGCTTATTAAGCGCTTACTATATGCTAAGCATGAGTGAAGGTTGGGCTAGATGACCCCGGAGGCCCCTTCCTCCCCTAAATCTAAGATCCTGTGATGAGCCTATGAACCTTTCCTCATCAGAAATTATCTGATTCTTTAAAGGGTGGGCTACAATCGATAGGTCAAGAGGAGACTTGAACTCAATGAAGACATTAAATATTAATAAAAAGTCAGTTTTAAGTGCCATAGGAAGGGAGCAAGCAGGCAAGCCTAACCTGGGGAGGGGGATGTTCAGATAAGGAAGCTGGATCTGGGAGTGTGGGGGTGATCATCTGGGGCTCCTTGGAGGAGGCAGCATTTGAGTAGGTTTGGGAGGTCCAGCTGGATCCCACCAAATGGAGAGGGTGGCTAGAAGGTCTCTCCCCACATTCTAGGATGCTTAGGAAGCTGAGCACCAGCTAAATGCTGGCCAGAGGTTAAGCAGCCCCGAGTGGCTTCAGGAGGGATTGGGAGATAATAAATCACAGTTTATTACAGACTTTCTGGGAGTCAGAGGAAGGCCCTGTACTCCCCAGATGATGTCCTCCCCCACCCCTGGCCTTCCCTAGCCCCTTCATTCCTACTGTGCTGACAAATTTCAGTTCATAGTTCATGGTCCCAGAGGCCTCCTTCCCAAGACCAGGAATGTGGGACTTGGCAGCCAGGGGAGCCAAGACCAGCAAGCTAGAGAGGAGGGGGCTCATATTCAAACATTTCCTCTCCCCCCACCCTCCAATCTCTGCAGCCACCAAAGAAGCCCAGCCTTTGAAATTGTGTCCAAAACAAGGCTCACATTTAGTCTCCAATGATGTCACTGCTGATCATTAGCTTGGTAATTACTGTAAAAGCCTTCTGTGATTTGGGCCTCTGAAGGGTCATTAATGTAATTCAACAGCCCCAGTAAATGTCTCATTAGTCTTATTTTAGACTTATATATTTTTCAAGACTACAGAATTTTAATAGTTTCCCCCCTCCCCAGGCCCCCCATCGCCAACATTAATATCTATTCCATGCCGTTGATTTTTCCAACAGCAGCCACCAATTTTTCTTCCTGAGAGTAGCAAGACTCCATTGCCAGCCAGGAAGGAATGAGGGGCTTAGAGTTGTTGGGGTTCTGGAGGGATAAAAAGGTCTGCAGTGTTCAGTCTGAATTTTAGGCAGGCCCCTGCTGCCTTTGACTCTGTTTTCTCAGCTTTTCTAGCCTTCTTTCCTCTGTCTGGGAACATCCCTCCTGGACTGAGGAGGTATGAGTCCTGTTGGAAGTATACAGGATTCACAGTGAGAATCCCAGATTTGCCACTTATGATCTTAGGCAAGTCACACACACACACACACACACACACACACACACACACCTGCCCCAGTTTCCTCTTCAGCAATATGAGAGGATTGAAACCTTGGAGGCTCTTTCTAGTTCTAGATCTGGAACTCTACATCTTTGTTTTTGTTGAATCGTTTTCTGTCATGCCTGACTCTTCATGATCCTGTTTGGGGTTTTCTTGGCAAAGATTCCAGAATGGTTTGCCATTTCCTTCTCCAGCTCATTTTACAGATGAGGAAAATGAGGCAAACAGGGTGAAGTGACTTGCCCAGGGTCACACAGCTACTAGGTGTCTGAGACTAGATTTGAACTCAGGGAGATGAGTCTTCCTGACTCCGGACCCAGCAATCTCTCCACTATGGAGCTTCGTAGCTGCCATATGACTTTAGAAAGCCTTATACTATCACAAACCTTAAAGGTAGAAGAAATTGTTTTCATTTGCATACATTTGGTATTTATTTAGTATCAGTCAGTCAATCAACATTGGTTAATTTATAAGCATTTATTAAGTTCTTATTGTGCTAAGTGCTTAGGGATATTAAAAAAACAGGCAAAATACAGTCTTTTCTATCAAGGAATGTACATGTAAGGTGGGAGACAACATGTACAAAACTAGATTCACACAAGAAACATAATAAATTAAGGTGATCTGAAGTAGGAAGCCATTAGGAACAGGTACATTACAAAAAGCATCCTATGGTATCATTGAGAACTGGAAGGGACCTGAGAGGTCATCAAGTACAACACCATCATTTTACAGATGAGGAAACTGATACCCAGAGACATTAACTGACTTACCTAGTATCACACAACTATCAAGTATCTAGGGTAGGATTTAAAACAAGGTTTTCCTACTTGGCAGCTAGGTGGCACCATAGTGGATAGAGCACCAGGCCTGGAGTCAGAAAGATTCATCTTACTGAGTTCCAATCTGGCCTTAGACACTTAGTAGTTGAGTGACACTGGGCAAATCACTTAATCCCACTGGCCTCAGTTTTCTCATCTGTGAAATGATTTTAAGAACGAAATCAGAAATCATTTCATTAGCTTTGCCAAGAAAACCCCTAATGAGGTCATGAAGAGTGGGGAATGACTAAAAAAACAACTGAACAAAACTTCCTGACTCAATGTCCAGGGCTCCATCCACCAGACTACACTGCCTCTAGAAATATTAGCCATTCAGCATAGGGAACAAACCTGTCATCTTGAAGTTGAGTCTCATGTTCTTTGCACTTATGGCTTTCCCCCAGAAGAATTTAAGTTCCCTGACATCAGGGACTCTTTTGTTTTTGTAGGTTTCCCTAGTGCCTAGCACAACCTGGCACACAGAAAATACAAATGCTTGTTAACTTCCATTGAAATTATCTTAGAGATCATCTAGTTCATTTGACAGATGAGGAAGGTGAGGTCCAGAGAAGTTGTGACTTGCCTGGGATCACACAGCTAATTGAGTTCAATAAGCATTCATGGAATATTGAAGCTGAGATGGGGAGCAGACACTATTCAGAGACACAAAACAGGAGGGTGCTTACCCCCAAGGAGTTTACATTCTACAAGGAGAAAATAACCATACAAATTATTAAATACAAACTATATAAACAAAATGCAAATGAGTTCTTGAGATGTGTGTGTGTGTATGTGTGTATAACAGCTGGGAAGGAGGTGCAGGCAAGGTAGGAGATGATAGGAGCTCAGCCTAGAAAGGATTTAGAAGTTCTAAAATGTGAGGAATGTGAGGGAGAGTTTTCAACTCCTGGGAGAGAAGCCCAGAGAGGTAGGAAATAGAGTGCCATTTACAAAGAACAAGTATGCCAATTTGACTGGAATCTGGAGTACTTGAGGGGAAGCAATATGTAATTTATCTGGAAAAAATAAATTGGAGACAGATTTTAAATGACTTTTAAAGTTAACTAGAAATTTACATTTGATCCTAGAGGTAACAGGGAGTCATGGAAGTTTCTTGAGGAGAAGAGTTATGTGATAAAAATGGTGCCTTGGGAACATCAATTTGGTAGCTGTGTGAAAGATGACTTGGAAAGTGGAGAGAGGGGAGGCAAGCATATTTGAACCCAGATTATACCAAATTCAGCTATGTTGTTTCTTCATTATCTACTGGAATCAGGAAGAACTGAGTTCAAATCCACCTTTAAGTGTTTGCTAGCTTTATGATTCTGGACAAGTCACTTTACTTGCCCCAGTTTCATCGACTGCAAAATGGAGATAATAATATCATGTACCTCACAGAGATGCTGTGAGGATTGAATGACATATTTGTAAAAAGCTTTTAGTATGCTTCTTGGTGCATGGTAGGTGCTTTATAAATGGTTATTCCCATCCCTTCTCTTTTCTACCATTAGATCAAGGGTTCTCCACCTGGGATTTATGAAATTGTTTTATTTTAACAATTACCTTTTAGTATATTTTTGGGCAAGTCACTTAACCCTCTTGGCCTCTATTTACTCATTTGTAAAACAAACTGGAGAAGGACCATTCCAATATCTTTGAAAAGAAAACTCCAAATGGGGACACTGAGAGTCAGACAATCACCTAAAGGACTGAATAACAAGAAAAAGGGATGGGACTGCATAGCCTCCCTACCCACTAATGTCTTCGTTTCTCTCTTCTGATTGTGTGTTATAAAATATTTAACAATTAGCTCTCTTAAAAGTATGTGTGTGTGTATATTTATTTATATTTCTATTTTTATTTCTATTTTTTATTTCTATTTCTATTTTTGCACGTTCCACCTTGTCCCTCTCAAGTCTGGCCCCTTTAATGGCTCATGTCAGAGAAGGTAGCCTAGACAAGGTGATGGCTTCAGGAGCACTTTCAGAGACTGTTCCCCAAGGAGCTTCCTGCCTCCCAGTCCCCTCCTCTGCTCTAGCCTCCTGAGGAAATGAGTCAAGGGTATTTAATTAAGAGGCCCTGGGAGCCAGCCCCACTGTGTGGAGTGGGTTGGGGGTGGGAAGCACAGAGTTGTGAAGATATGGATGTTACTTGGGACCTGACCTACAATAATGACGGGTGTATCATAAGCTCAGAAAGATCAGCCACAGGGAGGAAGCTGCTTGGTGCAAAAGGAGGATGGCTGCAGAGAGATGAAAGGAAAAAGCCCCACCCCCACTGCAATCAAACCCAATTAAATAAAGAGAAAGGAAGCTTTCCAGGGCCTTGACAAGTCATCAGGCTAACTGGGTCCAGATCTCTGGGATCTGGATATCTCTGGACTCCCTCGGTTTCATTGTTCAGTTTCGAAATGGACCAGGATGTCCAGCTTCTGGGTGCCCCAATTTAAGAGGAAGCATCTTAGTACAGCAGACAGAGTTAGCATGGAGGCAGAGGGCCTGGGTTCAAATCCCACCTTTACTACCTATGTGACATCTGACAGTTCCTTTAACCACTGAACTTTGAGCTTCAGTTTCTCTCCCTGTGGAGTGGAAGGGATTAGATTAGATAACCTCTCTAAGTTCCTTTCCAACTCTATATGTCATATCATATCATGTCATGTCATATCATATACCTTATCATATCACATCTTATCACATCATCATACCATATCATTTCTTGTTGTTGAGTTGTTTTTCAACCGTGTCTGACTCTTTGTAATTCCTTTTGAGGTTTCCTTGGCAAAGATTCTGGAATGGTTTGCCATTTCCTTTTCCAGCTCATTTTCCAGATGAGGAAACTGAGCCAAACAGGATTAAGTGACTTGCGCAGGGTCACACAGCTACTGAGTGTCTGAGGTCAGATTTGAAGTCAGGAGAATGTCTTCCTGACTCTAGCACTGTTATGCTACCCACTGTGCAATTTAACTGCCTACCATATTATATCATATCATGTTATATTCTGTCATCTCATATTCCATACTGTATCATGTCATATCAGACAGCTAGGTGATACAGTCCAAGCCCTGGACTTGAAGTTAGGAAGATTTGAATTAAAATCCTGCTGACAAGCTATGCGACCCAGAGAGAGTCACTTAATCTTTCCAAGCCTCAGTTTCCTCATCTGTAAAATGATGAACAACACTGCGTATGTCCCAAGGTTGTCAAGAGGATAAACTGAGATACATTTGTAAAGCACTTTGCAAATATTAATGCACTTTGTAAATGTTAGCTCTCCTCATCATTCTATGACCTTGGTAAAGTAATTTCAACTCTCTGGGCCTCAGTTTCCCCTAATGTCAAATGGCAGGGGATTGGAATAGTTAACCTCTACAGTCTCTTTCAGCTCTGTATCTTGCATTTTATGAGGTAGATGACCTTGGGAAGTCATTTCATTTTTCTGGGCCTGTTTGCTCTTCTGTAAAATTGGGAGTTGGATTCGATGACCTCTAACATCCTTCCAACTTGAAATCAATTAATCAATCAGCAAATACTTATTAAGCAACTACTATGTGTCAGGCACTGGAAATTCAGATACAATGAAAAAATAATCCCTACAAGCAAAGAGGTCACATTCAATCGATTGGATTGGCCTATGGCTTGCCACAGTGACATTCATGTAATCATAAATGTTTGCTAAAACAAAAAAATGAATGGATGAAGAAATTAAGGGGAAAATAGTAGGTGAGTGAAGGAATGGGCAAATGAAGGAATGATGGATAAAGGACAGCTCAATAAAAATTCTTTTCATTGAGCCTAAATCTATTTCTGAGTTGAATTATTCCTAATTCTGTTGTATAATGGAATATCTGGTTTACACATGCAGTAAACTCATTTGCTGTTCAGTCACTTTCAGTTGTGTCTCACTCTTCATGAGCCCATTTTGGGATTTTCTTGTCAAAGATATTGGAGTGGTTTGTCATTTGCTTCTCCAGCTCATTTTTACAAATGAAGAAACTGAGGTAAACAGGGTTAAGTGACTTGCCCAGGGTCACACAATTATTAAGTGTCTGAATCTAGATTTGAACTCAGATCTTCCTGACTCCAGCCCTGGTGCTTGATCTATTGCAGATAGATGCCCAAGCAAACTCAGACTTACTTAACTTTGACAATTATATGGTAATTTGCAGCCATTATCATCTTGGATAGTAAAAGCAACAACTCACATTTCTATTGCAATTAATCAATTGATCAATACACATTTTTTGAGTCCCTACAATGAGCCAAACACCATAGTAGGAGTTGGGGCCAGCCATACACACCAAAGGGAGACTGGCTCTCCTCTCAAAGAACTTTCATTTTCCAAGCATGTCCATGTTTCCAAAGCATTTTTCCAAAAACAACCCAGTGAGGTATGGAGTAGGAGGATCAGAGTTGTCATTTTATGGGGGAGAATATCAAGGTTCAGCTGCATGAAGTGACTTGTTCAGGGTCACACAACCAATGAGTACTGGAATTTGGATTCAAACCCAGGTCTTGTCACAATATTATTTTGTTGTTTTTCTTTTTATTAAATTTGTTTATTTATTTTTAGTTTTCAACATTAGTTTCCACAAGACTTTGAGTTACAATTTTTCTCTCCATCTTTCCCCTACCCCCAACCCAAAATAGCAAGCCTACTGAACACCCCTTCCCCCAATCTGTTCTCTCTTATATCCTCCTCCTTCACCCCCCTAACTTTCTAGTAGGGCAAGATAGATTTCTATACCCCAGTACCTGTACATCTTATTTCCCAGTTGCATGTAAGAGACAATTTTTTATACATTTGTTTTTAAAACTTTGAGTTTCAGATTTTTTTCCTTCTTTCCTCCTCACCCACCCCCACTGGGGAGATAAGAAATTCAATACAGGTTGTAGATATGTAGTTTCCTAAATTATTTCCATTGTAGTTATATTGTGAAAGACTAACTATATCTCCATCATATATATATATATATATATCATATGCCTCCATCTTATCCCAACCCCTCTTATTTTCTCATTTGACCCTATCCTTTATGAAAAATGTTTGCTTCTAACTACCTTCTCCCATACCCTCTCTTATCGCTTACCCCCCTATTTTCCTGTAGGGTAAGATACCCAATTGAATATGTATGTTATTCCCTCCTTAAGCCAAATTCAATGAGAATAAGGTTGTCCCATTCCCTTTCACCTTCCTGGTCTTCCCCTCCATTGTAACAGTTTTCTCTTGCCTCTTTTATATGAGATAATTTGCCCTAATCTTTCTCTCCCTTTCTCCTTCTCCCAATAAATTCCTCTCTCACCTCTTAATTTTATTTTTATATATCATCCCTTCATATTCAACTCATCCTGTGCTCATATGCCCACAGTCACACACACATATTTATATACACATAAACACTCCTATACATACATATATGTTTGTACACACACACACACATACATATATATTCCCTTCAACTCAGGCTTTTCTCATACTGAGAAAAGTCTTATGAGTTATAGTTATCATTTTTCCATGTAGGAATGTAAATTGTTCAACTTTAATAAGTTCCTTATGATTTCTTTTTCCTGTTTACCTTCTCATGCTTCTCTTGCTTTTTGTATTTGAAAATCAGATTTTCTGTTCAGCTCTGGTTTTTTCACAAAGAATGCTTGAAAGTCCTCTATTCCTTTGAATAACCATATTTTCCCCTGTAGCATTATACTAAGTTTTGCCGGGTAGGTGATTCTTGGTTTTAGTCCTAGCTGCTTTGACCCCCAGAATATCATATTCCAAGCCCTTTGATCCCTTAATGTAGAAGCTGCTAGGTCTTCTGTTATCCTGATTGTGTTTACACAATACTTACATTGTTTCTTCATGACTGCTTTTAGTATTTTCTCCTCGACCTGGGAACTCCGGAATTTGGGTATAATATTCTTTCAGAGTTTTTTCTTTTTTGGGGGGGGGGAATCTTTTTCAAGAGGTGATTGGTGAATTCTTTAAGTTTCTATTTTGCCATCTGGTTCTAGAATATCAAGGCAATTTTGCTTGATAATTTCTTGCAAGATGGTGTCTAGGCTCTTTTTTTGATCATGGCTTTCAGGTAGTCCAATGATTTTTAAATTATCTCACCTGGATCTATTTTCCAGGTCAGTGGTTTTTCCAATGAGATATTTCATATGGCCTTCTATTTTTTGGGGGGGCCACTTTTTCCATTTGAGTTAGTCTATTTTTAAGGTGTTATTTTCTTCAGTGTATTTTTTATTCTCCTTTAGCAGGCTGTTGACTTGCTTTTCATGATTTTCTTGCATCATTCTCATTTCTTTTCGAAATTTTTCCTCCACTTCTTTTACTTGATTTTTAAAATCCTTATTGAGCTCTTCCATGGCCTGTTACCAATTCATATTTTTTCTTGGAGTTTTCTGATGCAGGACTTCTGTCTTCCTCCTGCTCCATGCCTTAATCTTTTTGTTTCCAAAGAAGATTTTTTTAAAGCAATTGGGGTTACGTAACTTGCTCAAGGTTACACAGCCAGTTATTTCTGGGTGTGGTCCTAAGTATCTGAGCCCAGATTTGATGCTAGGTCATCCTGACTCTGGGGCCGGTGCTCTTACTCACTGTGCCACTTGGCCACCCCAAATATAAACTCCTTTTTTTTTTTAAAGCAACTGGGGCCATTGCCCTTACTCACTGTGCCACCTAGCCGCCCCTCCAAAGGAGATGTCTATGGTTTGTTTGTGCTTCCTCTGCTTTCTTATATTACCAGACAATTACTTGACTTTTGAGCTCATTGCCACAGTAGACCTCTGCTTCCCAGAACAGAGAGAGCTTTGTCCCAAATCACTGGGGTTTTCGCAGCTACCAGAGCTATTAGGAGAGTGCCCCCTCTACAGCCCTCACAAGCTCTGGCTCACTGGCCACACACCCCAGGAGCACCCCCAAGACCACGATCCAGATCAAAGCAGGTGAAAGCAAGAGCAATTTCCCTCTGAATGGTCACTTGGTCCCCCTATGACCTGTGGGCTAGGAGCTCCTTAGGCAGCCACATGGCAGGGCTGCACAGCTGCCAGCCCTCCACTGCTTCTTGCCCCAGGGGCAGGGGCTAGACTGTGATCTCCCATCCTCCCTTGTTCCAACAGAGTTACACACTGACCTTTTACTTTGTCTTTGGAGCTTTTGGGTTGAGAAGTCTGGAAACCACCACAGCTGCTGGTGATTCACTCTCCTGAAGTCTGCTCTGGCCACTGTTGGTTGGAGTTGCCCTGGGGCCAGAACCACACAGGACTGTGCTCGACTCTGTAATGGGAATGTAAATTTTAAAGATCTTCCCTGCCCCTAGGCTAAAGTGCACCTGGAGCCTGGGGTGGGAGGCTTGTTTTTCAGTAGATACTTTTTGATTGGCCAGTGGGTCCAAAAGGTTGTTACATTCTCTGAGCCAGGAGAAGGCTATATAAGCCCTGATGTGAGGCTTTGTTTTGGGGCTCACTTTGAGAAGTGTTCTGTGATTTGATATGGATTCTGGGAAGCCGTTGTCCAGAGCCTCCTGGCTTTGAAAAACCGAGATGTTGAAACCCAGATGTTGATTGGGTATGGATGTAATGGTTGGACACTTTGGAAATCTGTCTACTTGATCTGTTTCTGTCTTGATAATTCTGCCTGTATACTTTGAAGTTCAGGGTGATGACCTCTTTCCCCTGAACTAGGTGAATGATACATATTTGACTGATTAAAATAAGCTTGTTAACCCATTTTGAGTTGCTTTCCTTTAACAAAGCAGATCTAAGAACCTGTGGTGGCAGCAAACCCTGAGTATGCTTGGGGTGCTTGCTGCTACAGACTCCCAGCTCAGTGTGATAGACTCTTTCTGTCGGCCTGTCAGGCTGCCTTCAGCAGGAGATTTGTTTCTCTCTGTCTCTTTGTGAGGTTCTGTGGCTCTAAAATTTGTTTAGAATCATTTTTTACATATATTGGAAGTGACTGGAGCAGGAGCTCATGCCAAGTTGGTGCTTCTATTCTACCATCTTGGCTCCGCCCCTCCGACCACAATATTATTAACAGAAAATTTAATATCAGGTGGGCTTGAGGGACCCCTCACACATTATCATGAAGGGATGGAGAGAGAGGGGGCATGAAGTGTATTGATGATACTATTATATTAATCTAGACATGAAGAAATGAAGGTGGGACTGAGGTGAGGTCTGTTTAGATAGGAAGAAGCATGTTTAAGAGATATGTCAAAGATTAAAGAGATAGGACTTGGAAAGAGATTGGATATCAGGTGAGGGAGAAGGGACACCAAGATTAATAAACCAGGTAGCTGGGAGGATGGCAGTACAAACTATAGGGATGTAGGAGGAGGGGTTTTGGAGGGAAGGGGAAAATCAGGAGGAGGAGTTCATTTTGAGGGATACTGATATTTTATATGGGCATTAAGGTGGACATGTCCAGGAAGTAGTGAGAAATATGATTCTGGGACTCAGAAAGGAAAATAAGTCTGAGAGTCAGATGGATTTGGAGGTTATTTGCAAGAGTGATCATTAAACCTTGGGCCTGGCTAAAAAGTAAAGTGTAGAGGGAAGAGGGCACAGGATAGAACCTCAAAGAACAATTAAATCTAGAGCAAAGGAGTCAGAGGAGAGTCACACTATTTGTTCAGCATCAAAGAAGCTAATGGAGGAAGGGGTGGTTAACCCACATGGAATGCTGAAGAGTGAACAAGATGATTATTAAGGTCCTTTTCAGGTATAACAATCTATGTACTTGCTTTAAGCGCCCTTTCCATTCTGATATTTTAGGTGGTGCAGTGGATAGAGCACTGAAATTGGAATGAAGAAGACTTTTCTTCTTGAGTCAAAATCTGGCTTCAGACATTTTCTAGTTTGTATGACCCTGGGCAAGTCACTTTACACTGTTTGCCTCAATTTTCTCATCTATAAAATAAGTTGGAGACAAATTTTCTTTGCCAAGAAAATCCCAAATAGAGTCATAGGTCAGACATGACTCAACAACAACAAATTCCAGGGACTTTCTTTTAAAAAGTAGTTAATTCACTCATTCATAAATTTATTAATCTATTATTAACATTCTATTTCATTTTCTGTTTGAAATCCCTACCCTCAATGAGAAGGTAAGAAGAAATGAAACCCATTAACAATACATATAGACAGGCAAACCAAATTTTCTCATTATCCCCATTTAAAAAAAAAAGAAGAGAAAAAAATGGAAGAAAATATGCCTAAATCCACACTTTGAACCCATCAATTCTCTATCTGGAAATGTTTCATTATGAGTCCTTTTATAATTCATTATTATGCTGATCAGAGTTATTGTGTTTTTCAGGGTTGGTTATCTTTACAACCTTGTTATTACTTTATAAATTGGTCTGGTTTAGCTCACTTCACTTTACATCAGTTCATCTAAGTTTTCACAGGTAGTTTCTAAAACCATACCTTTCATTATTTCTTATAGCAAAATAGTATTTTATCACATTCATATATTACAACTTTTTCCAGCTATCCCCCGATGGATAGGTATCTCCTCAGTTTCAAATTCTTTGCCACCACAAAAAGAGCTGCTATAAATATTTTTGTACATATGGGGCTTTTTCTTGGTCTTATTGGATGTCTTTGGTAATATAGACCTAATAATGAAATTTCTCGGTCACAGGGTATGTATAGTTTAATAGCTTTTGGGGGGTAAACTGCAGTTCCAAAGTATTCTCCAGAATGATTGAACTGGTTCACAGCTCCACCCAAAAGTATTTTAGTGTACCAATTCTCCCACATCCCCTCCAGGACTTGTCATTTTTCTTTTCTTTCATCTTTTCCAATTTAATGGATATGAGGTGGTACTGCAGAGTTACTTTAATTTGCATTTCTCTAATTATTACGAATTTAGAATACTTTTATGTGGAGATGGAAAACTTTGATTTCTTATTTTGAAACTAACTTTTCATATCCTTTGGATAGGAATGGCTTTTATTCTCATAAATTTGACTCAGTTCCTTATATGTTTTAGAAATGAGGCCTTTATTAAAGAAAGTTTCCCTAAAGATTTTTCTCCAGTTTCCTGCTTTTCTTCTGATATTAGTTGCATTGAGTTTGTTTGTACAAAACATTTTAATTTTTTTGTAATCAAAATTATCTATTTTACTTTCTATGAACCTCTGTCCTTCTTTGATCATGAACTTTTTGCCCCTCTATGGAACTGATAGATAATTTCTTCCATCCTCAACTAATTTGTTTACATCACTCATTGACTCTAAAGCATCTTCCACTTTTCAGTTTATTTTAGTATATGGTGTATGTTTCTATGCCTAATTTCTGACTACTTACCATTTTCCCCAACAGTTTTGTTATATAGTGAGTTCTTGCCTAAGAGCTTTGTGTTTTAGGTTTATCAAACATTAGGTTACTGTGTTTATTTGATTCTGCATATTGTGTATCTAATCTGTTCCACTGATCAACCTCTCTCTTTCAACAAGTATCAAGTTGTTTTTTATGATTATAGCTTTGTAGTACAGTTTGAGATCAGGTACTGCTGGTCCTTCTTTCCCTCCCCTTCCTCCCCCCCCATTGATTCCCTTGATATTCTTGACCATTTTTAAAAATAATATTTTATTTTTTCCCTTTTACAAGTTAAAATATTTTAAATATATTTTTAGAAATAGGTTTTGAATTCCAAATTCTACCCCTCCCTCTATTACCTCTCTCCCCCCTGAGATGATAAGCAATCCAATATAGATTATAAATTACAATAATGTAAGATGTTTCTATATTATTTATTTTGTACAAGAAGACTCAAAAAAAGAATGAAAGGAAGTGAAAAATAGTGTGATTCAGTCTGTGTGCAAGCAACATCAGTTCTTTCTCTGGAGATGGGTAACATGTTTCATTGTGGGTCTTCATATTGCTAAGAATAGCTAAGTCATTCACGGTTCTTCATTGTACAATATTGCTGTTGCTTTATATAATGTTTTCCTCATTATGCTCATTTCACTTTGCATCAGTTCATTTAAGTCTTTCCAGATTATTTTTTTCTGAAATTATCCTGTGTGTCATTTGTTATAGCACAATAATATTCTATCACAATCATATACCACAGCTTATTTAACCATTCCCAAATTGATGGGCATCCCTTAGATTTCCAAGTCTTTGCTACAACATAAAGAACTTCAATAAATATTTTGTACAAATTGCTCCTCTTCCCTTAAAAAAATTTCTTTGGGAGACAGACCTACCAGTGGTATTTCTGGATTAAAGGGTATGCATAGTTTTATAGGCCTTTGAGGATGTATTCAAATTGCTCTTCAGAATGGTTGGTTCAGTTCACAATTCCACCAACAGTGCATTAATGTGCCAGTTTTCCTCCATCCTCTCCAACATTTAGCATTTTGCATCATATTAGCCAATCTGATAGGTGTGAGGTAGTACCTCAGCGGTGTTTTAATTTGCATTTCTCTAATCAAGAGTGATTTATAGCTTTTTTTCATATGACTATAGATAGCTTTGATTTCTTTGTCTGCAAGCTTCCTGTTGATATCCTTTGACTACTTATCAATTGAGGAATCATTTGTATTCATATAAATTTTACTCAATTCTCTATACATCTGAGAAATAAGGCCTTTATCAGAGAGATTTGTTGCAAATTTTTTTTCTGTTTTCCTTCTAATTTTGGTCACATTGGTTTTGTTTTGCAAAACTTTTTAGTTATATATAATCAAAATTATCTATTTTATATTTTGTAATGTTCTCCATATCATGTTTGGTCCTAAATTCTTTCCTCATCCATAGATATGACAGGTAAACTAGTCCATTCTCCCCTATTTTCTTATGCTATCACTCTTTATGCTTTAATCATGTACCCATTTTGACCTTGTCTTGGTATATAATGTGAGATGTTGGTCTATACCTAATGTCTGCCATACTGTTTTCCAGTTTTCTGAGCACTTTTTGTCAAACAATGAGCTTTTTGTTTTACTCAAAAGCTTGGATCTTTAGGTTTATCATATACTAGGTTATTATGGTCATTCACTGTAATGTACTGTGTACCTAATCTATTCCAGTGATCCACCACTCTACTTCTTAGCTAGTACCAGATTATTTTGATGATTACTGCTTTGTAATACAGTTTGAGATCTGGTATGTCTAGACACTTTTGTTCTTCCTGATAAATTTTGTTACGATTTTTTCCTAGCTCTATTTAATATTTTGGGTAGTTTGATAGGTATAATGTCAAACAAAGAAATTTATTTAAGTAGTATTGTCATTTTTATTTTATTGGCTCAGCCTATGCATGAGCAATTACTATTTCACTAATTATTTAGATCTGTATTTCTGTGAACAATGTTTTGTAATTGCATTCATGTAGTTCCTGTTTTTATAGGAAGGTAGACTCACAAGTATTTTATATTGTTTATAGTTACTTTAAGTGGAATTTCGCTTTCTATCACTTCCTACTTGGTTTTGCTGGTAATATACAGAAGTGCTTATGATTAGTGTGAGTTTATTTTATATCTTATCCTTACTGAAGCTGTAAGTTTTTTTATTAAATCAAATGCTTTATTAACTTATAGTTTACATCATTAATTTCTGCAAGATTTTGAGTTACAAATTTTCTCCCCCTTTTTCTCCTACCCACCACCCCAAAATATCCCCTCCTTCAATCTGCTCTTTCCCATATCTTCTCCCATATCCCCTCCACCTTTCCAATAGGGCATGATGGATCTCTATGCCCCAGTGCCTATATGTCTTATTTCCCAGTAACATATAAAATAATACTAATAATAGTATATATACATATATATTAAACATTTGATTTTAAAACTTTGAATTCCAGATTCATTCCCTTCCTCCCTTGTCACCCACCCTTACTGGGAAGATAAGTAATTCAATATAGGTTGTACATGTGTAGCTATGCAAAACATTTCCATAGTGGATATATTGCAAAAGACTGACTATATTTCCCTCCCTCCTATCCCACCTCCCACTTGGTCTATTCTCTACTTTGATCCTGTCCCTTTTCAAAAGTGGGTGCTTCCAAGTTCCCTCACCCCCAGCCTGCCCTCGTTTCCATCATCCCCCTTCTCATCCCCTTCCCCCCTACTCTCCTCTAAGGTGAGATACCCTATTTAATGTGTATGTCATTCCCTCCCTAATCCAAATTCAATGAGAATAAGGTTGACCCATTCCCTTTTGCCTTCCTCTCCATTGTAACCATTTTCTCTTGCCTCTTCTATATGAGATAGTTTACCCCATTCTGTCTCTCCCCATCTCCTCTCAATGTATTCCTCTCTCACCTCTGGATTTCACCTTTTAAATATCATCCCTTCCTATTAAATTGGTCCTGTGCCCTCTGTATATGTATACCTGTACACATATATACACCCATTCACATATGTATTCATACAACAATATACCCTACTATATAGACATATACACACATTTCTATTCGCTTCAACTATTCTCATACTGAGAAAAGTTTCATAAGTTACAATGATTGTTTTTCCATGTAGGAATGTAAATAGTTCAACTCTGATAATTTCCTTATGGTTCCTTTTCCCTGTTTGCCTTCTCATGCTTCTCTTGCTTCTTGTATCTGAATGTCAAATTTTCTGTTCACTCTGTTTTTTTTTTCAGCAAGAATTCTTGAAAGTCCTCTATTCTACTGAATGACCATATTTTCCCCTGAAACATGATACTCAGTTTTGCTGGGTAGGTATTTCTTGGTTTGAATCCCAGCTCCTTTGACATCTGGAATATCATATTCCAAGCCCTTCAATCCCTCAGTGTAGAAGCTACCAGATCCTGTGTTATCCTGATTGTGTTTCCACAATATTCAAATTGTTTCTTCCTGGCTGCTTGTAATATTTTCTCCCTGATCTGGGAACTCCAGAACCTGGCTACAATACTCCTAGGAATTTTCTCTTTTGGGGAACTTTTTCAGGAGGTGATCAGTGGATTCTTTCAACCTCTATTTTGCCCTCTGATTCTAAAACATAAGGGCAATTTTCCTTGAGAATTTCTTGAAGGATGATTTCTAGGTTATTTTTTGATCATGGCTTTCAGGTACTCAAATAAATTTTAAATGATCTCTCCTGGATCTATTTTCCAGGTCAGTGGTTTTCCCAATGAGATGTTTCTCATTGCCTTCTATTTTTTCATTTGTTTGGATCTGTTTAATAGTATCTTAATTTCTCATAAAGTCACTAGCTTCCATTTACTCCAATCTAATTCTTAAGGAATGATTCTCTTCAGTGAGCTTTTGAGATTCTTTTTCCATCTGGCAAATTTGGCTTTTTAAGGCATTCTTCTCCTCATTGTCTTTTTGAGCCTCTTTTGCCATTTGAGTTAGTCTATTTTTTAATTTGTTATTTTCTTCAGTCAGGTAGTTGACTCTCATTTCATAATTTTCTTGCATCATTCTCATTTCTCTTCCCAATTTTTCCTCCACTTCTCTTATTTGCTTTTCAAAATCCTTCTTAAGGTCCTCTCTGGCCTGTAACCAGCTCATATTTTTCTTGGAAGCTGTTAGTGAAGGAGTTCTGACTTCCTCCTGTTCTAAGATTTGATCCTTTTTGTCCCCAAAATAGGTATGCTAAGTTGGGTTGCTCTGTTTGCTTTGTTTCCCTCGTTTGCTCATGTTGCCACTCAATTACTTGACTTTTTTTTTTGCCACAGTAGGACTCTGCTACCAGACAGAGGAGCTTTGTCCCAAATGGTGGGATTTTCTCAGCTGCTGAAGGTATTAGTTGGGTATCCTCTCTGAAGCCTCCACAAGCTCTGACAAGCTGGTCACACACCCCAGGACCTCCACCCTAGACTGCAATCCAGACCCAAGCAGGTTAAAGCAAGAGCAATTACCCCTCAAACTGGTTGCTTGGTCCCCCTACAGTCTGCAGGCCACGAACTGAAGCAGCCATGTGTGGCTGTTGCTGCAGTGTGGTGCCTCAGCTGCTTCTCGCCTCGGGGGCAGAGACTGACCACAATCCCAACTACTGGATGTCAAAGTCCACACTGCACTGACCTTTCACTGTGTCCTTAGCATCTATGGGTTGATAATTCTGGAAACCACCACAGCTGCTGGTGATCTTAAGTCCCTCCAGCTCGCAGCTAGTCAGGCCTCCCTGGGGCTAACAACCTCCAGCTTGTATGGGGCTAAGATTGGTTCCTAGAGCACTGAGCTGGCAGCTTGCTGCCGGCCCGCCAGGTTGTCCTCAGTGGGAGGTTGGCTTCTTTGCATCATTTTGTGGGTTCTGTAGCTCCAAAGTTTGTTCAGAGTCACCTTTTACATGAATTGGAGGAGGTGAGAGCCAGATCCCCATGGAAGCCCTGTTTCTACTCTGCCATCTTGACTCCTCCCTCATAAGTTATTTTTTTAGTTGACTCTCTAGGGTTCTCTCTGTAAGTCATGATATCTTCATCTTCCAAGAGTGCTAGTGTTGTGTTCTCTTTGCCTATACTTATTCCTTTAATATTTTTTCTTGTCTCATTGCTACAGTTAGCATTTTTATTACAATATTGAATAATAAAGGTGGAAATGGACATCCTTGCTTCACACTTGGTCTTACTGGAAAGGCTTCTAGTTTATCTTCATCACAGATAATGTTTGCTCTTGCTTTAAGAGAGATGCAGCTTATCATTCTAAGGAAAGCTCCATTTATTCCTCTGCTGTGTGTGTGTGTTTAAATAGAAACAGGTATTTTTATTTTGTCAAAAGTTTTTTCTGTTTCTGTTGGAAGAATCATATGATTTTTGTCAATTTGATAATAGAGTCAATTGTACTTATATACTTCCTAATATATTGTTTATTTATTCCTAATATTTAACTGACATTGCACTTTTTGGTAGAAATAATATATGATGTTCTTGTGATATACTGTTGTAATCTCTTTGATAGTATCTTATTTAAAATTTTTTACATCATTATTCATTAGAGATATTTGTCTATGATTTTCTTTTTCTGTTTTGACTCTCCCTGGTTTAGGCATCAAGACCATATTTGTGTCATAGAAAGATTTAGTAGGATTCCTTCTTTACCTATTTTTTCAAATAGTTTATATAGTATGAGAGAGAATTGGTCTTTCAATATTTCATATAATTCACTTGCAAATCCCTCTGGTCCTGAGGTTTCATCCTTATGGAATTAATTTATGATTTGTTCATCCCCCCCCCCAAGATAGAGTTATTTAAATATTCTGTTTCCTATTCTGTTTATATAAGCAATTTATATTTTTCTAAATATTCATCAATTTCACTAAAGTTGTCAATTTTATTGACATATAGTTGGGCAAAATAACTCCTAATAATTGCTTTTATTTTATCTTCATTGGTTGTCAATTCATCTTTTTCATTTTTTATAGGGTTGATCTTGTTTCTTCCCTTTAAAAATCAAAAGTCAGTGCTTTACCCCCCTCCCCCAAACAGTTCCTACTTTCAATTATTAATTGTTTTTTCTTTTCTTTCAATTTTATTAATATCTTCTTTGATTTTCAGGATTTCTACTTTGGTGTTTAATTGGGACTTTTAAATTTCTTGGTTTTCTAATTTTTTTAATTACATGTTCAATTCTTTGATTTGCTCCTTATTTTATTGATGCAAACTTTTAAAGGTACAAATTTCCCCTTAAATACTGCTTTGGCTATATCCCACAAATTTTGGTATATTGTCTTGTAGTTGTAATTATCTTTAATGGAATTATGAGTTCTTTAAAGTGATTTGTTCTTTGATTCTTCCATCATTCTTTAGGACTAGATTATCTAGCTTCCAATTAATTTTCAATCTATTCTTCAAAGGCTCCCTATTGAATGTAATTTTTATTCCATTACAATCAGAAAGAAAAGAATTTAATTTTTTAGCATTTGTTTATGAGATTTTTATGCTCTAATACATGGTTAATTTTTTTGAAGGCTCCATGCACTGCTGAGAAATAAATAAATTTATTTTTATTTCCATTCAATATTGTTCACAGTTCTAGCATATCTCACTTTTCTAAAATTATATTCATATCCTTGTCTTTTTCACATTTATTTTATCATTAGATCTCTGTAAGTCTGGGGGGGGGGTAACTTGAAGTCCCGTGATAATTCAATTTTTACTGTCTATTTCCTCCTGTAACTCATTTTACTTTTTCTTTAAGAAAGCACATTCTATGACTTTTTTTATGTATGTGTATGTATACATAGACATGGACACAGACCCACACACACCTATGTTCAGTATTGATATTAATTCATTGTCTTTGGTACCTTTTAGTAAAATGTCATTTCCCCATTTTTCTGTTTTAATCAGGGTTATTTTTGCTTTTGCTCTGAGATGATGATTGCCGTTCCTCTCCATTTTACTTCAGGTGAAGCACAGCAGATTCTGCTCTCACCCCTTATTTTAACTCTATGTGCATCTTTCTGTTTCAAGTGTATTTCTTATAAGCAACATATTGTTGGTTTCTGATTTCTAATCCATTCTGATGTCTGCTTTCATTTCATATGTGAGTTCATCCCATTCACATTTATGATTTATAACTATGTATTTCCCTTCATCGCATTCTTTTATAGATATTCTTCTCTTTTTTCACCTTGTCCCCTCTTAAAAGAGTCTGCTTTTCTTCTGACCACAAGGTCCCTTAATACACCCTCCCTCTTATTCTCTCCTTCACTTTTTAACAATCCCTTTCCCTCTTACTTTCCTATTGAGTAAGATAACTTTCTGAACCCAACTGTGTGTATGTGTCTTAAACAATTCCATAACAGAGAGAGGTTCAAGTGTTTCCCATTTCTTCCCACTTAACCCTCCAGTGAATAAACTCTTCCTTGCATGCCCCACTCACATGAGAAAATTTTCCCATTTTTCCCTCTCTTCCTCCCTCTTCCAGGGCATTATTCTTCCCCACCCTTCCATTATTTTTTTTGAGATTATCCAAACATAATAGAATCATACCTAGGCTTTCTGTTTAATTAGACTGCCTTAAAGAACCCCGGTGGTAATAAAGTTATAAAGGATTACATTTATCACCTCCCCATACAATATTGTAAACATCTTAATGGTTTTTTTTTGTCCCTCATGATTTCCCATTCATATTTACATTTTTTTTTGCTTCATTTGACTTAAATATTTCCCTACCAAATTTTCTATTAGGTTCTGGTCTTTTCATTAGCTATTCTTGGGCCTATATTTCATTAAAAATCCATTTTCCTCCTGTAGTATTCTACTTGGTTTTGTTGAATAGAATATTCTTGGTTGTAGTCCTAGATCCTTCCTTACAGAATATTATACCATGACCTCCATTCCTTTATGGTGGTGGCTGTTAAGTCTTGTGTATGTGACTTGGCTTGTGACTGTGGCTTGACAATAGTTGGATTCTGTCTTTTTGACAGCTTACAATATTTTTTTCCCTTTAACTGGGAGTTATGCATCTTGGATTTAATATTTCTGGAATATTTCTCTGTTTCTTTTCTTCCTTCCTATCTCCTTATCTTTCTTCCTTCCTCCCTTCCTTTGGTGCTACACCTTTCTTCTTTTTTTCTTTCTTCCAGAGGTGATTGACATATTCCTTCAATTCCTATATTGCCCTCTGGTTCTAAGATATGTGAATAGTTATACTTTATATTTTCTTTAAATATTATTTGATTTTTTGTTGTTGTTGATGGCTTTCAGGTGGACAAAACATTTTAAAATTATATCTCCTTGAACAATTTTCTGGTTCAGTTTTTTTTTCTGCCAAATATTTCTCAGTTTCTTCAATTTTTTCAGTCTTTTTACTTTGTTTTATTATTTCATATTGTCTTATAAAGTCATTAGTTTCCATTTGATCAATTCTAATTTTTAAGTATTTTCTTCAGTAAGGCTTTGTATCTCTATTATTACCAAGTTGTTAATTCTCTATTCATAACTTTTTTTTGCTTAGCTCTCTTTTATTTTCTCTTTTTTTTCATTTACCCCCTCTATTGCTTTTATTTGATTAATTTTATTTTTGCTCTTGTTTATCTCTTTAACTCTCAAGAAATTCTTGTTGGGCTTATGAACAGTCGGAATTTTGATTTGAGGCTTTGCTTGTAGATATTTTCAAGTTGTCTTCTCTGATTGTATTCTTGAACTTCCTTGTCACCAGTAGTAACTCTTTATAGCCAAATTAGTTTTTGTTTATTTGTTCATTTTTTCCTGCCTCTTTCTTGACGTTGTACTTGAGGGTACTGTTGTTTTCTGTTCACTTTTTGAGGGAGGATGTCTTGCCTTTACTTCTATATCTTTTTTATATTCTTCTGCTTTCAAAGGTCAGTCTAAGACATGCAAAGTTTTAGTGCTTCCAAACATTAGGATGCAGGGAGAGGTTTGTTCACAGCTTTCTTGTCTGAACTCTGCAGGTTCCTTACTCTTGTTTGTGTCCTTGGGTTCTAGTAGACTGCTGCTGATTTTAGTCACTCAGGCTACTGTGAGGTTCTGCAAGTTTAGAGTAACTGAATACTAGCTCCTGTTTGGTCTTGGTCTTTTGTCCTGTTTTTTGTTTTGTTTTGTTTTCTTCTGCAGGCTTATGTGTGGGGTTCAAAGTTAGAGCTGAGTCACTGCTCTGCTCCTGAACTCATAGCTACAAAACCAAGTTTCTGGAATTTGTTTTGGGCTCAGTAGACAACTGGGGTTTTTCATTCACCTGAAATTTCTCCTTTCCGCTCTGTATCTGTGTCCTAGAACTAAGTAATGGGAGGCAGAGCTGCTAGATAGCACTTATTCCTTTTCCAAGCAGTAGTTTAGGGAGCCCCTGAGCTTCTTTCTGTTCTGGTGCTTGCTATCCTGGTGTTCTACCTCAATTCCCCCCCCCCCTTCTGGTCACTTAAATGCTCCCAGATGGCTACTGCTGCTACCACCACCACCCTATACTCCTGGCCAACTGTGTCCATATCCCAGTATTCCATATATTTCTCAGTCTTCCTAGGTTTCCCTAGGTTGGAAAAATGACCCATTATGACTTTTTCTTAGTTTTCCCAATCAGAATTCAGTCGGTTATGTTTTCTAGGTTGTTGTCAACTAGGTGTGTTGGGAGAGCTCCACAAAAAGGCTGATTCTCCATCATCTTGACTCTACCCTTGATATTCTAGGTTCTAAGGCCCTCCGAGGGATATGTTGCAGTATCCCTTCTAGCTCTGACATTCTCTGTTCTAAGACCTCTCCTAGTTCTTACATTCTCTGTTTTAAGGACCCTCTCTGAATCCTCCGTTCTGAGACTCCTCTCAGCCCTGACCCTCTCTGTTTTAAGTTTTTGTAATCCGGCTCTGATATTTTTTCTGTGACCCCTCATAGCTCTGACATTCTCTTTTCTAAGATTCTTTATAGCTTTAACATTCTATGCTATAATTTCTTCCTTTCCTAGAGATTCTATTTCCTATGTCCTTAGATCACTTATAACTCCACAATTCTATGTTTTAAGATCCTTTATGCCTCTGATTTCTATGTTCCACGGTCTCTTTCTGATCTTCCTGACTGCATCTTTGGTTTATGTCTCATGGTCTGTATTCTTACAATGAATCAGCAAGCATTTATTATTGTGCATCTATTTTGTGCTTCATGATATGTGAGGTTTGGGACACATCTGATTTTTTTTCCTGTGGTGTAGGACAGATGTTCTTAACTTTTGGTCCTTGAGCTAAAAGAAAAATCTTAATAACTATTTAATATATTTCATTACCTTCGAAATTCTAGGCATTTTATTTTATTCACATAAGAATATTATTCTGAGACTGCCAAAGGGGTCAATGACATCACATTGGTTAAGGTCTACAGGTCTCTGCTCCTAAGGGTCTATGGTCTGGATTCTAAGCTCCTGCTAGAACATTTCATGTTTCATGTGCACAGATCTATAGAATGAAGCTGGCTTTTCAAACTGGGGGGGGGGGTGGGGGGGGGCAGGTGTGGGTTTCATCTTCAGGTGCCTACCTACCTTCTTTCCGCTAGGAAGGTAGCAGTTACCAGTCCCCTGCCTAGGTGCTCTCCTGCCCTATTCCTCACCCTGATCACGGCAGGCTGTCAGTGATGGAGGAAAGTCAGACCGCAGCAAGACGGATTGCGTGCATTCCCAGCCCTGACATTTTCCTCCAGATCTCCGGATTTCCATATATTTGAAAATCTAATATAAACAACGGAGGGGGAAATTTGCATCCCGGCCAGCGAGGAATGAAAAATGGGGGCGGTGTAATGTATGGCCGCTCTCGGAAGAGGAATGACAGGGCGAGAGCTGAGCACAAACTGCAGCGTCCAATCCGCTCGTGGCAGACTCATTTCCTGCCAGCATCAGGGGCTACATCTGCTGGAACGTTTAATAGGCATCGGCCGACGATCACTCCCACCCTTCTCTCTCTCTCTCTCTCTCTCTCTCTCTCTCTCTCTGGTTCTCTCTCTGGCTCTCTCTCTCCTCTCTCCCTTTCTTCTTCTCTTTCCTTCTCTACCTCCTTCCTCTTTTGCCTTTCTTTCCCTCTTTCTCTCTCTCCCTTCCTCCTTTCCTCCCTCCTCTGTCTCTCCCTTTTCTCCCTTTCCCCCTCTCCCCTCTTTCCTTTTTTTCTATTTTCCTCCCTTCTCTCTTGACCTGTTTTTCCTCTCCTTTCCCTTCTTTCTCCCTCTCTCCATTTTCCCTCCGTTCATTTCTGTCTCTCTTTTTCTCTCCTTCTCCCCCTCCCTCTGTCCTTTCTCCCTCTCTCTCCTTTCTTCTTCTCTTCCTCCATTTCTCCTCCCTCTCTTCCTCTCCTTTTTCTCCACTCACAGTGCTGTGTATCTCTCTTTTTTAGGGGGGACTTTGTCATTTTAATAAAAACTGTGTGTGTTTAATCTGATGGGCCTGATTATCCTGGAAACCCATCCATCCTGAGGTGAATGCAGGATTCTCAAGACATCTAAGAGCTCTACAAGTTTTATTTTGATCTTGCCTGTGACCTCCCATGCCCTGAGCAGAGAGATATGATGGAGAGAAGCAGACAGCCAGACTTCGGCTTGATTTTTTGCTAGGTAGTCCCAGGGAAATGACAACATTAATTTCCTCATTTCAGAGGGGTGCCAATGTGCATGGGAAAGCCTTGGTCCTTTGGCAAAGAGGGAGTGTGGCGGTATGCACTAGGGCTGACTTTAGTTTTTAAGGGACATGACAGGTCTGGGCTGAAAGAAGCTGGGGAGGTCTCAAAATTGGACCCCCTCCTTCTACAGAGGGAGCAATTAAGGTTAAAAGAAACTAAGTGACTTACTAAAGATCACATAGGCAGTAAAAGGCAAGACCCAGATTTACTGAGTCATTGATGACTCATGATCATGGAATCAGAGCTTGTTGGGACTTTTATTGTTGTGGTTGTTGGGTCATTTCAGTCGTGTCCGGCTCTTTGTGACCTCATTTGGCCTTTTCTTGGCAAAGATGTGAGAGTGGTTTGCCATTTCCTTCTCCAGTTCATCTTACAGATGAGGAAACTGAAGCCAAATTTTTGGGGGTGGTATAAAGTGGTAGGGGTAAAGTGACTAGCCCAGGATCACACAACTAGCAAGTGTCTGAGGCTGGATTTGAGCTCAGGTCTTCCTGACTCTAGGACTAGTTTTCCATACCCTATAGCTCCATCTAACTGCCCCGTGAGGACTTTAGTGATCACTTACCAGAGAGTGAAGCAACTTGTCCAATGTCATGTGGGTTGTAAGTGACAGAGACAGGATTTTCATTGAGGTAGTCTGACTCTTTTAAGATTTCAACCACACCAGACAGAGCTAGAACACAGAACAGGGAATGTCAAAGCTGGAAGAGTTCTTAGAACAGAGAGTGTCAGAGCTGGGAAGGGCCTTAGAAAAGGGGATGTCAAAGCTGGGAGGGTCCTTAAAACAGGAAAAACAAAAGTTGGGAAAGGCCTTTGAACACAGAATAGAGTCAGAAATAAACATTGACTCCACCTCTTTATTACACAGATCAGGAAACTGAATTTCAAAGACTTTCCTATAGTCTTTCCTATATATCGCTTATAGATAGCCTGCCCTATTATTGCCTACCGAATTCCTGGGTTCAAGTCCAGATTCTGACATTACCCCTTCTATAGGTCTTCATTTCTTTCTTTGTAGAATGGAGATGAAAACACACAATACTCTGTTCTCCTTCCTGTTCTGCCCCACCTCAACCAAACACACAAAAATATGCTCGTACTTTTGATTTTACTATTTCCTGCTAATACAGTATCTCCAAGTTTGAGAATTCTAAAGTCCCTTTACTCATAATTTATTGGCTTTTCACCTCTCCCTCTGCCTTTCCTTAGCAAACTTTACTCTTGCTCCACATAGTGACCCTTGACCCCTCAGTTCTCTCCTATACCCTCTTCCCTGCACTAGCCACTCTCTGCTATTTTCCTATTTTTACCCCTTGATGTACCAAATCATCTCTACCCTTTCCTCCTCTCTTGAATGCCTAGGCCCCTTTTCATTTAGACAATTATGGCCTGCCAAACCTTAGCCTTGGATCTCTCCCACCATTTGTCACTTTCCTTCCTATACACACGCTGCTGAACAAAGGAGGAAAAGACCAGGCAACTGTTCTGACTGGGTCTACTCCAAATTTATGTTATGTCATCTCAGCTGGTCCCTCACTGCTTCTTGGCCATCCTGCCATAACTCCCTTCTCACCTCACTGTCCCACTCTCCACAGTGGATCTTTTCAAACCTTTTCATCCCTCAAATTTCCCATGGCTCCCCCTCCCCCCCACTCTTGTAGCTGAGAACTGTGAGAACCTCATAATTTGAAAAAAAAGGAAGCCATTTGCCATAAGCTCTCTTTTTTCCCTTCTTCCTTATTTCCTATTATGAAGATTCCTGCTCCTACCAGCTCCTCCTTCAATCCTATCTCATGTGATGAAATTGCCTCACTCTTTGCCAAGACTAAGCTCTCTTCTTTTTCAAGTGACCCCATTCCATCCTGTCTCCTGTCCCTTCTGTCACCCCCACTCTCACTTAGCCTCAATCCGTGTCTCCACCGGCTCCTTCCCTCCTGTCTCCAAACATGCCCACATGAATATCATGAAAAACCCTGACTTGATTCTTCCATCCCAGTTTTCACTCAAGATTTCTTTTGCTCTTTGTGGATAACTTCCTCATAAAGGTCATCTGCAATAGGTGCCTCAGCTTTCCTCTCTTCTTAACCCCTTATTAACAGACTTCCAACTTAACATTCCACTGGAACTATTCTCTCTAAAGTTACTACTCTCTTAGTTGCCAAATCCAATGGTCTTTCCTCAATCCTCATTCACCATGATGTCTTTGTAGCCTTAACAAAGGGTCAACTGTTGATCACTCTCTCCTCCTTGACACTTATATATTTTTGGATACCCCCTTGTAAAGCCAATCACGAACAATTGTCCCTGCTATGAATAACTTTAAGGATCTAATAAAATAGTATAGTGAACTCTGTATTTATTCAACAATAAATTAAAGTAAAACATTCAAGAAACTAAAGCACAACATTCACAACAGTATAACATAATAACTTATTAATAAGGAAGCCACATGATCTTAAACAAAACATATCATTCAGTAATTCACAATCTTATCAGTCAATATAGAGTACCCAAGTAAAATCTTCTTTCATCTTGACTGGCTTCCAATCATCCTTAAGGGGTAGCAGAAAGTACAAACATCATCTACTCTTAGGTCATGGTAAATCCCAATCCCCACAGTCAACACAGAATACCCAAGTAAAGTCTTCTTTCATCTTAACTAGAGACTGGCTTCCAATCATTCTTAATCTAATTATCCTTAAGGGGTAGCAGAAAGTACAGACAACCATCCACTCCTAGGTCACAATAAGTTAGAATATCATCAGTCAATACTGAGTACCCAAGTAAAGTCTTCTTTCATCTTAATTTGATGCTGACTTCCAAATCGCATGGCTCGTCATACACAGGCTGACCACTCCCAGCTCTTGCCTGGTTTCACACATAGGAAGCTCTCTGCTCTGGTTTTATATCTGAGCTAGTAAGCTCCACTCCAAGCTCTTCAAAGTTTCTGTTTCTAGGAAGACAAGACTTAAAGCTGCAACAATGTTTACACATATTGCTGACACTATCATCTCAATTCACTTTCTGTCTGACAAAGTAACACAACTCAACAGACAAGGCTTCTGCCGGAGAAATCAAACACAAATCAACAGTAAAATCTTAGGACTTCTGTAACAGCAATAAAATCCTCTTTCAGGACTTCTGTCTAAAAACAACAGGAAGGATGTTTTTTGTCTGACAGACCAACAGAACAAATGCGACAGAGTGCTGACCTCACAAACATTCTCCCTTTCAGTTCCGCTTCGTTCCAGCTCATGCTCAAGCTTTTCTCTGCTCTGCTCCTTCCTCTTCCTCCCTTCCTGTTAACTCTTTCAGGAAGCTCCTCTCAGGGCTCCATGTGATGATGTTAGGTCTGTTAAGGGAAAGGAAGGTCTCCAACTCCCTTAGGCCTAGTAAGGGCAACACAATGTATCCTATTTCCAACAAAGACTTGATGCAATCAAAGGCAAGGCTTAAAGGCACTTGAATAGATGAAACAAGCAGCACAGTACTACTTTGCTTGCCATGACCCCTCCCTTGACTGATTTTCCTCTTACCTATCTGACCACTCCTCAGTCTCCTTTTCTGAGTCCTCATTCAGACTGTGCTTTCATACTATAGGTGTCCTTCATGACTCTATCCTGTGCCCTCCTTTCCCTCTATAAGACTTTACTTAACATATGTAACCTATATCAAATTGCTTACTGTCTTAGAGAAGGGGAGGAAGAATATTTAGAACACAAAAATTTTACATGATTTAAAAATTTGTCTTTACAAATAATTAGAAAAATAAGATTTTAGATATATACACATATGTGTGTATGCATGTATGTATCTATCATCTATCTATCTATCTATCTATCTATCTATCTATCTATCTATCTATCTATCTATCTATCTATCATCTATCTATCTATCTTTCTTTCTATCTATTCAGAGAGAGAGAGAGAGAGAGAGAGGAGAGAGAGAGACTCTTTGCTTAGTGATCTCGGCAGCTCCCATGGATTTAATTACCATCTCTATGCTGAGGATTCTCAAATCTATCCACCCTACCCCAAATTCTTTGCTGATTTCCAATCTCCGTCTTTAACTGCCTTTCAGACATCTCAAAGTGGACATCCAGTAGACATCTTCAGCTCAGCATATCCTACATGGAACTCATTATCTTTCCCTCTACATCATCCCTGCCCTCCTACCTTCCCTATCACCATAGAGGGTGATGCCACTCTCCCAGTACCTCAGGCACTCACATCATTCTTGACTCCTCACTATCTCCCCCCCCCCCCAATTCAAGCTGTTGCCAAGGCCTGTCAATTTCACCTTCGCAGCATCTCTCATCAGTTTCACCTCTTCAGCATCTCTGGTTGATGTCCCCTGTGCAGCATCTCACCAAAATGCCCTCTTCACTCCTCTGACACTGTCCCCACCCTGGTACAGATCCCTATCAGCTCACACTTGGATTACTGTGAAAATCTGCGGGGAGGAAGGGGAGTGGCCTGTCTGCCTCAAGGCTCTTGCCACTCCAATCCATCCTCCATTGGGCCAGCACAATGATTTTCCTAAAGTCCAGGTTCAATCATGTCACCTCTACTCAGTAAATGGCAATATCTCCCTATCACCTCTAGAATCAAACACAAAATGTGGCTTGTCATTCCAAGCCCTTCCTAACCTTCCCCCCCCCCTTTCCAGTCCCTTACACCTAATTCCATCCCATGTGCTTTTCCATCCAGTGACACCAGCCTCCTGCTGTTCTACAAATATGACCATTCATTTCTCAGCTCTGGGCATTTTCTCTGGTTGTCCCTCATATCTAGAATATTATTCTCCTCTTTTCTGTTTCCTGCATTTCCTGGATTCCTTCAGGTCCCAGTGAAAATCTCACCTTTCAAAGGAAGCCTTCCCACCCCCCCTTTCCTCCCTGGTTTTCCTGTACATGATTGTTTACATTTCTTCGTTTATTTTGTCCCTGGTAGATTGTAAACTCCTGGAGGGTAGGGATTATCTTTTGTCTCTTTTTGTATCTGCAGGCCTTAGGACAGTGTGGGATGTAGTAGGTGTTTAATATTTATTGATTGATTGCACTGCTGCTTCTAGGGACAACTACTCTAAGGCAGACCTGAGAATGAATTCTGCTTTCCACTCTCATTATCTGTGTGACCTTGGACATATCACTTCACCTTTTGTAACCTTAGTCACAAATTAAAGATAACAATAGCACTGATCTCACAGTGTTGTGCTACATGGTGAACTGGACAGAGAGTTGGACCAGGAATTAGGAAGACTTGAGTTCAAATACAGTTTCTGAGGTTTATTAGCTGTGTGACTCTGGGCAACACCCTTAACCTTTATCTGCCTCAGTTTCCTTATCTGTAAAATGGAGACAAAAAGAATATCTACTTCCTAGGGTTGTTGTGGGTATCAAATGAGATACTGTTTGCAAAGTGCTAGTATACCTTAAAGTACTATATAAATGCTAGTAATTATTATTATTATATCCATAAAATTCATACACGTAAAAAAGGACTTTGTAAACTTTTAAGAGCCCTATAGAAATGCTAATAGTGAATTTGCATAGGCTTTAAGGTTTGTAAAGCACTATATATATATATATAATGATGATGATGATGATGACAACAATAGCTAACATTTTATAAGGTGTTTACTCTGTTCCAGGCACTGCGCCAAATACTTCACAAATATTATCTCACTTGATCTCCTCACAACAACTCTTTGAGGTAGGTGCTATTATTTTTTCCATTGTACAGGTGAGGAAACTGAGGCAAACAGGTTAAATGACTTGCCCAAGGTCACAAGCCAGTAAGTATGAGAACGGATTTGAACTCAGGTCTTCCTGACTCCAAGTCCACTTTGCTTAATAATGAGTGCCAGGTACCTTTGGGCATCTAGTCAGACCCTGTCATATTCTTTCTACTATCTCATACCACCAGATGTTAAAACCTGTGTTTAAATCTCATCTCTGCAAATTAACATCTGCATGACTTGTGTTGCTCTTGTGGAGTCATGACTGACTCTCTGTAGACCGCATTGGCATTTTCTCGGCAAAGATACTGAAATGGTTTACCATTCCTTCTCCAGCTCATTTTACAGATGAGGAAACTGAGGCAAACAAGGTTAAGCGAGTTGCTCAGGGTCTCACAGCTAGTCTGTAAGAGGTCAGATTTGAACTCATGAAGATGAGTCTTCCTGACTTCAGGCCCAGCTCTCTATCCACTGTGCCACCAGCTACCCATCTGAGGTAAGGGCCTGTGTTCAAATCTCATGTCTTCAAATTAATATCTCAATGACTTGGCAAGTTTAATCAACTGGCAAATAATTATCAAAGTGCCTACTATATGCCAGGCACTGTGATTGGAATATGAGTACAAAGAATGAAACATTAAGTATTTACAACGAACATACTTCTAAATATGGTAGACTGCAAGTGCATGACTGAGTGTCTTTTGGATGGGAAGGTGGGAAGGAAGGCACTTCTCTTTGGAGGGATCAGGAAAGGCTTCACTCAGAAGATGCTGCCAGCGCCTTAGAGGACAAAAGGCATTCTCTGAGATCCTGGGGAGGAGGGAATTCATGACAGGCATGTCAGACAGCCAGGTTACACGCCTAGAGAGTAGTGTGAAGTACAGTGAAGCTTTTGAGAAGCTAATTTCTCCATCCCTCAATTGCCTCACATCTGTGAAATGGGTCAGGTGGGCAAGCTGACATCTAACTTCTCTCCCCACTCAAAGTTTCTGATACCAGAATACCTTCTGCCTCTGTGTTCTGAGATCTCACCGAGCCTTCACTGTTCTAAAGTTACAGGTGGCACAGTGGACAGTGTTAGACCTGGAGCAAGGAAGGCCTGGATTCAAATCCTGCCTCAGACACTTCATAACTGTCAGATCCTGGGGAAATAATTTCAGCTCTATTTGCCTCAGTTTCCTCAAATGTAAATGGGAATAATAACAGCACCTTCCTTGCAGGGTTCTTGTTGTGAGAATCAAAGTCCTTAGCGCTGTGCCTAGAACAAAGGAGGTGCTTCCTCCATCCCCCCAAGATCCCTCCTAGCTCTGATGCTTCATGTTCTAAGGGCCCTCCTCTCTCTGGCATTCTGTGAGTTTTCACTTCCGTCTTTGGGGAAGCATGTCATGCTTAAACACCTGCTAAAAAATCAGAGGCCTGATTGCCTGTAACAGGAAGTCTCCCCTGGCCTTTGCTACAGACCCTGTGTGCCTCCTACCCCCTAGGCTAACCCTTCTCAAAGACCCCAAATAGACTGAAGCTGTGCCCAAGCCTCTCTTTAGCCTTCAGTTCTATCTCGTGCCCTGGCATTATTTATTTGACATCTCAAAAACAAACAAAAATAAAAAGAACTAATTCAATCAGCTAGCCAATGTCCTGAGTGAAGCCATCTGAAGCAAATTTCCAAGAAGGAGGCTTTCCAATGGGACACACTTCCTGACAGTGGCAGGGGATGATTTGTATCATCTCTCCCAGAAAAGAAGCCTGTTCCAGCTCAACCCAGATCGAACAGAGGATCCTGATGTTTGGGGCAGAACAAGACTCTCTCTCTGCTTCTGGGGTCATGGGGATTCTTGCAGTCTTTCTATGGGGCACCAGAGGAGTAATCACCTCTTAAAAAAAGACAAAAACAACAAAAAACCCCCCCACAACAAACCATTCTCCGTTATGGAGCAGCAGGTCTTTCCCTGATTCTTCTGGCCCACCCCATCCCTGCTCCTTGTAAATCTAACTTCAGCAACTTCTGTCTTTGGTCTTTGAGACTCACCTCAATTCCAGGAATATATATGGGCCAAATACCTAGAACATGCAATTCACACATCTAGGCCCCACATGAGCATCCAACAAGTCAACCAAAGTCCCAGGCATTTATGAATTGACTGAGATCAAGAGATTTTATTTGCGGGTGAGTCCTCTACATTAATGTCTAGAACCCAGGTCCTATCTGATATTTTCTTACTAATAAACACAAAATGACTTAGATGAAGGCATTGGTGGCCAACTTATTATATTTTTTGGATATACTGTAGCTGCAAGGGATAGCTGATATTCTCGTTGATGCATTTAAGATCCAAAAAGGTTATACTAGATACCATTGGTAGGTCAGAGCTACTAAGATGAAATTTAATAAGTATAAATTTAAAGTTTTGTAGGTGGAATCCTTAAAATCACCCATCCTGGAACATAATGAGGGGGTAGGGGTGTTTACGTAAGAGATCATATGAGAAGGAGCTGGGGTTCTTAGTGGACCAAAAGGTCACTGTGATTCCAAAGTGCATGGGATTGTAGATTTCATGAATTAAATCTGAGTGCTTGGAAAGAGATAAGCCATAGAGATTCAGAGCTGGAAGGTACCTTGGGGATCATCTATCTACTCCAACCCTTGCATTTTAGAAATGAGAATAATGAGGTCCAGATGCTTTAAAATGTGACATGTCCAAGTTAACTGAGACAGCAAGAGGCAGAGACAGGATTTGAACCCAGATCCTTTGACTCCTGTACTCATTCCATCATGATAGATTGGTGTACTCTACCTTAGTCAGACCGTGCCTGGGGAACTCTGTGTGCAGGCCCAAGTGTATATTTTAGACATTTACCAAATATGGCACCCAAAGGGAGGTGTGCATTGATATTAAGGTGACTAAAAATAGCTTCATGAGAGGAAAGATCAAGGTGCAGTAGAAAGAACTTGGTCAGTCAGACAATAAACATTTATTAAGAACCTACTATGTGCCAGCACTATGCTAAATGCTGGGGATTCAAAGAAAGGCAAAGTTCATTCCCTGCTCTCAAGGAGCTTATAAGTCTAGTGGGGGTGGGGGAGGTGGAGGTCAGAGCAGCATCTCTACTCCCTTCAGAAACTGGAGAAAGTTACGTAGCGTTTCTGGGGGTCAGTTTAATGATGATCTAGCATCTAAACAGAGCTTGAAGATTTGCAAAGTACATTATACGTATGATATCATTTGATCCTCATAACAACCCTGGGAGGTAGGCATAATGATAATGATTCCAATGACAATTATAACAAGTAACACTTACATAACACTTCCTTTGTGCCAGGCACTGTGCAAGACTTAAAAAAAAATGTTACCTCATTCAATACTCACAATAACTCCAGGAAGCAGGTACAATTATTAGCCCCATTTTATAGATGAGGAAACTGAGGCTGAGAAATATTCTGTGATTTGCCCCAGGTAACAGAACTAGTACTCAGAGAGGCAGGATTTGAACTCAGATCTTCCTGACTCCAAATACCACAATCTATACACTGCACCACTTAGATGCAGGTATAAGGTGAACTGATCAGACACTCTGACCTCTCAAGGGTGTGCTAATTCTATACGCTAAGCTCTAACAACTTAAGGATCTGTTGAAAAAAGCTGAGGCTACTTGAGAAACAGTTTAGGTGAGATATGAGCTCAGCCTTCACATGTCTGAGAAGCTCCTTTCATAAGAGAGGGAACTGACTTGTTCTTTGGGATCCTGGAGGAACAAGTCAGGAGCAGGGTTTGGCTTCATGCAAGGACAAATCAAAGCAATCTTAAATATTAGAACTCCAAAGGAGAACAGGGTACATGGAGAGGTAAGGGACTCCCTTACTAGGAGTCTTCAAGGAAAGGCTAAATGCTATTTAAAGGCATTTATGCAATATCCCTACTTCATTAGTTGGGCTACATGACCTCTGAGATCCCTTCCAAATAAAAAAAAAAATCTATGGTTCTCTAACATTAGGCTGATTCAGCCTGGGTTGGCCTGCAGGGGAGATGAAGGTCAGGAAGGAGCCTCTAGAAGATGCTGACCACATCTTCTTCTTGTTCAGTCATGTCCAACTCTTCATGACTCCATTTGGGATTTTCTTGGCAGAGATACTGGAACAGTCTGTCATTTCCTTCTCCAGATCATTTTTAAAGATGACAAAACTGAGGCAAACAAGGTTAAGTAACTTGCCCAGGGTCACACACTTAGTAAGTATCTGAGACAGGATTTGAACTCATAAACAGGAGTCTTGCTGATTCCAAGCCCAGAGCTCTATCTACTATACCACCTAGCTGCCCATGTAAAAGCAGATAACACGCCCAAATATGTACATGACTTCAAAACACATATGGAGAAAATACAAAGTAACCTTGGGAGGGGGTGGTAGAAATTTGGGGATGTTCTAGAAAGGGATGTGTGCCTGCAGAAGGTGATGCTCAGTCTGAATTTTGAAGGAAACTAGACTTACCATGGGGCAGCTAAGTGGTACAAAGGAACCACTCCAGGCTCTCTGCCAAGAAAACCCCAGATGGGGTATGAAGAGTCATGAACAACTGAAAAGGACTGAACCCTGAGGCATGGGGCCTTTGGGACCTCAGTTTCCACTCCTATAAAATGGATACACCAATCCCAGCTCTGCTCACCTCACAGGGACATAGTGAGGATCAATGGAATGTGTGTCCCAATGGCATTGTGATTCAGAGTCAGGGAACCCCATTATATTCCTGGCTCTCTTGCTTCTTACCTTTGCATTTTTTGGGAAAATTTTTTTCCTGTCTCTGGGTCTCAGTTTCTCTTTTCTGTAAAAATGAATGAGTTGGACTAGACAATCTCCAAAGACCCTCTTATATTTTCTTTTTTTTTTTAAAGAGGGGTAGAGAAGATGAGAGGGAGAAAATATATTGCTGCAAATTGAACAAAATTAAATTTAAAAATTTAAATTAAAAACAAGAAAGATTACATAGCCAAATTTTTTCAAGGACCAAAAAGTCTGTCCTCATTTTTATTTCCAACCACAAGTGTCTTTGATGCTTCAGTGTAACACATACAATTTGACTTGCCACAACATAAACTTTTAGAAACGAAATTAATGGTTAAATCAATACCATTTCCATCCTTCCTGACTATATGAGGCTAGGCTCACACAGTCTCCGATGTGCCTCCCTCTTGTTGTGGATTTCCCGATTTAAGGAGATGATCTCCTTCAAAAGGAAGGAGCACCTGGCCCTCCACAGAGACAATACGATCTTGAGGGCTGTTTTGCACTCAGGGTTTAAATTATATCACTGCTCTTTACTGTCATTTGGCAGCTCTGATCTTGTTTTCCCCCTTCTACAAAAATGAAAGGGTTGAATTCGATGACCTCTTATACACCCCCCAAAGTGGTCTTCTGACTGTGGCATGAAGACCTACAAGGATGAAGAAACCATCATCTCCAGAGGCGACTCATTCCATTGGAAGGTTCTGACTCTTAGGGTGGTCCTCCTAATGTTCTTATTGGCTACTTCCTCCCATGGTTCCTGATTCTGCCTTCTGAGGTCAAGGGAAACAAGTCTAATATCTTTTCCTCAGAACAGTCTTTTCAAATACTTGAACACAGCTCTTGTGGACTTTCAGGTTCCTGTTAGCTGTGATTTTATGGTCTTACATCTTATGCTCCCACCCCTGAGGTGCTTAATACCCCTAGTTCCTTCACCCACTGGAATCAGAGGACCTGGGTTCGCAGGATCATAGATTTAAGGCTGGAAGGGACCTTAGAAGCCAACCCCTTTATTTCACAGATGAAGAAACAGCCTTAATTGCTTTGCCCAGGGTCACTCAACCGTTAAGTGTCTTGATGTCGCAGTATCTGAACCCAAAGCTTCATCCATAACACCATCACCCCACTTTTATAGCTTGCCTCTGGCACTACCTATGTGACCTTGAACAAGTAAATGAATGTCTTTTTTTTCTGATTTCTTCCTCTGAAAAATGAGAGTGGTTGGGATAGATATATTTTGTGATTCATTCTGGGATCTCTCTTTGGGAAACTCTCCAGCCTCTCCTTCAAGATGATTCTAGGATTGGACACAAGTCTCCAGTTGTGGTCTGACTGGGGCAGTGAATAGTGTGACTATCTCTACCTTACTCCTAAACACTATATATACATCTCTCATTAGGTAGCTAGGTAACACAGTACAGAGAATGCTAGGCTTGGAGTCAGGAAGACCTGAGTTCAAATGTGACTTCAGAAACTCTCTAGCTGTGTGACCCTGGGCAAGTCACTTCACCCTCTTTGCCTCAGTTTCCTCATCTGTCAGGTGAGCTGGAGAAGAAAATGACAAATCACTCCAGGACTGCCAAAAACAAAAACAAAAAAAGGAAATGTGGTCATGAAGAGTCAGACCTGCCTGACGGAAAACAACTAAATTACCATGACTTTCTCAGATTTTTTCTCTGTAAAATAAGAAAATTTGATTAGTTGGGTCAGTTAGAAGCATTGTGAATAGAACATTGGGCCTGAAGTCACAAAGACCTGAAGATCTTGAATTAGAAAGCTCACACTTATTAGCTGTGTGACTCTGGCCAAGTCATTTCACTTCTGCCTCAGTTTCCTCATCTGTAAAATGGAGACAGTAATAGTACCAACATCCCAGGTCTGTATCCAGGTTCAGATGAGATAATAATTGTAAAGCACTCAGCCCAGGGCTGGGAACATAGTAAGCGTTCTATAAATGTTAGCTATTATTTTAGATGGTGTCTAATGTCTCATGTAGACCCAAGTCTACAATGTTAGCTGGATGCATGTTGACACCCTCCGATTTGGCTTCCCCAAGTTCACATGCACTTCTTATTGGCAGCCATCCTCTCCTTCTCCAGATCCCAGCATTTTCTCTAATAGCCTTTTAACTCATCGACTCTCAGGAGGGGAAACAGTGGTTACAGAAACTCTCCCAAGTAACCATTCTGAAAATCGGCTGCCCGGTGATAAATGCTTAGGACTCTAATTTTCTTATTGGAAAATGCCCGCTGTCCCAATGTTTAGCAGATTTGTAAAAATAATTCTTCGGGAAAGGTTACCATTCTTCTGAACAGCATTGGAGGGAAAAGTCCCCTTAAATCAAACGTCACAGTTGTGCCGCGACCAGAGAAGGGGCAAGGCAAAGTCGCTTTCTCCTTCCACGCTTGGCCTTCCCTTGGCTTCCCGCCAGCAACATTCTATTTTTTCCCGGACAGTTCCCTTGACCCGTGGGTCCTTCAGCCACAGCCGAGGTGGTGCCTGCCTGAATCCAGCCGTGAAATTATGAAAGAATGGGCCGGCGGTCGGCTCCAGTTGTGCTAAGGCCTCAGATGTGAAATTGCCTCTTTCCCCCCCCTTATAGCGGCCTGTCGCATGCCGGGCGGAAAAGATTGTATTTATCACCTGTCAGGATCTGGCAGAACTGAGTTACGTGGAGCAGGACAGCATAAAATTATCATACACAAGCATGAAATTACAAAATCGCTCGGAACTCAACAACAAAATTATTTCATTTCGCAGGGAGGCCATTCCATTTTTTAGCCCTGACACCTCGGCTGCCAAACTTTGAATTGAAATTGAGTGTGAGGTGTACGGAATAGAGACAGCAATAACAAGGAAAGGCATGTAAGCCAGCCATGCAAATACACTGCCTTAATGGCCCCGGAAACCTCCCACAGGAGAGATGTAACTAAATAAATGTCACATGTCCCAATAACTCAACTTTTCTCATACAACAGGAAATGACTTATGCTGAGATGGGAGCTTGTCTTAGAGTCAGGGATGCAAGGATACAGCAGAACTGGGAGGGGCCTTGGAACAGAGGATGTCAGGGCTGGGAGGGGCCTCAGAACAGGGGAAGTCAGGGCTGGGAGGGGCCTCAGAACAGGGGATGTCAGGGCTGGGAGGGGCCTTAGAACAGGGGATGTCAGGCCTGAGAACACAGTATCTCAAAGTTGGAAGGGAACTTAGAGGCCATACAGTCCAACCTACAGCTGAAAAAGAATTTGCTAAACATAAACACCACCCCCACCTTCCCAAACTGTTTATGCAGAATAAGTTAAAAGATCTCAATTGAAGGGCAGCTCATTCACTCCTTGAGGACCTGTGAAGGGCTTTCATTTTTAAGTTTTCCTCCTATAGATTGAGCCTAGATTTGCCTTTGTTTTTTTTTTTTTTTTGAGCAATTGGGGTTAAGTAACTTGCTTAAGGTTACACAGCCAGTTATTTCTGGGTGTGGTGCTAAGTATCAGAGCCCGGATTTGATCCCCAGGTCATCCCGACACTGGAGCAGGTGCTCTTACTTGCTGAGCCACCTGGCCACCCCTAGATTTGCCTTTTTTTAAAACTACTTCTCGCCACTGTTTCATGTTTTGTCAGTTAGGGCCAAGCAATTCTTCAGGCACTTGAAGACAATCATCACATCTCCCTGTAAACACTGCCATTTCCTTTATAAAACCCTTATGTTGCATGATCTCCAGACCCATCTGGCCTGACCATCCTCATCTGTACAGACTTAAAAACATGTTCTATTTATTTTAAATTGAGGGTGATTCTTTTAACTTGGTATCATCGCTCCATTTACTTTTCTTTTAAAAAAATATACATTTAACAAACACCAAATAAAAGGATATTTTCAAATGAAGAGTGTAACAGAAGAGAAGGAAACTGTGTATCTCAGGTATGTACATGATACTTTTCTTTTAAGTAAATTCAATGTGTAGTTTTCAAAGCTCTGCTATTTGTTCTTTCTGGTCTCTTTTCTCTATTAATTAGGTCCTATTTATAGTTCATTTATACTTGTTGGTTTGCGCACTGTCTCCTTCATTAGATTATCAGGACCTTGAGGGCAGGGACTGTTTTTTTGCTACTCTTTGTATCCCTAGTACTTAGCACAGTACTTGGCTTAGTAGGTGTTTGACTAATGCTTATTGACCCGCCGATGTACTCTTATTTCTTCCATATATTAAAAAAAAATGCTTCTTTGAGTCTCTTCCTTCCTTCTTTCCTTTCTTCTGCCTGCTTCCTTCCTTCCTTTTTATTTTCTCTGTTTCTCTCTCCCTCCTTCCCCATTCCTATCCTTATTTTGATCCCCTTTGTCCTTCCCGTCTCTCACTGAAAAGAAAAGAAAAATGAAGCCCTTGTAATAAATGCATACGCAAGCAAAACAAATTCTTGCATTGGCCGTGTGTGAAAATGTATGTCTTGTTCTTCATTTTGGGTCCAACATCTTTCTCAGTAGGTGAATGGCATGTGATGCAAATTGTTTAAGGACATATGAGTAGCAAATAATAGAACAAAATTTGAACACAGAAAGGAAGGAAGGAAGGAAGGAAGGAAGGAAGGAAGGAAGGAAGGAAGGAGGGGAGAGAAAAAGAAGAAGGGAGGGAGGAAAGGAAAGAAGGATTTATTAATCACTATATTCCAGAAACTTTGCTGAACACTGGGGATACAAACAGAAGCAGAGAGAAATGCAATTGTGCCCTCCAAGAGCACATTTCGATGACAGAAGACAACATGCAAAAGAGAACTGAACATCCAGGGGTCCATAGGAAGTGTGGGGCTTGGATCATGATGACCAGGCCAGGAGGCAGACACAAGGCAGGATGGTGATGAAGGCTGGCCTGGGCTCCTCTCCAAAGGAGGCCTCATTAAAATGAAGAGCGTGTGGGCTTTAGAGAGGGACATTCCAGAGGCAGGTGAATGTTTCCTGGCCAGGAGGCTTCCACTACATGGGTAAGATGTCTGGGAGCCAGGAACAGGGCCAGGAGGGCAACGAAGGCCAGCCTGGGTTCCTCCACATTGGAGATTCTTACTCTAAATCCATTAGTCTTTCTTGTGCATCATGGTTTTACATGGCTCACAAGCTAGCAGTCATCCTTGACTCGCTCTCTATCTCTCCCCACATCTGATCTGTTGCTAAGGACTGGTGCTTTTACCTTCTTAACCACTTTTATATACATCTCTTTTCTACTCTGACAGGGTCATTGCCGTGGTGATCACATCAGCCCTGGAACTCATACTTTGTCAGTACCCCCTGCCCTGGTCCACTCTCTCCCTCAGATTGCAGAGTGGAGGGTGGAAGGCAGAGAGCCCCTCTTCATTTCCTACCAGACTGAGCCCCCCTGGACTGCATGATCTCCCCACTTCTCCATCACTGCTGGACACCACCCCCAACCAGCTTTTCACTTTCCTTTTGTGTGTTATCTCCTCCATTAGATTGTGGGGTCCTTGAGGGCAGGGACTGTCTTATATATCAAAGGCAAGTAATAAATATTTATTTAATGACTGGCTGACTGATCCAGATCCTTATCACCTCATTCCCAGATTACTGCAATAACCTGCTGGGTGGTCTCCCCGACTCAGGTCTCTCCCTACTCCAGGGCATCCTTTACTCAACTGTTAAAATTGATTCTCCTAAAGGGGAGATCTGAGGATGTCACTCACACCCACAGCCTCCCCAACACCCCCCCCACTCACACACACACATACAAACACACACACCCACAAATCCCACTCACACACACACTCCCATTCTATAAACTCTATTGGCTCCGTATCACTTCCCTTCCCAGATGAAATAAAAAATATTCTGTTTGGCATTCAAAGCCCTCCCTAACATGGCCCCCTTCTACCCCTCCAGCCTTCTGAAACCTTTATTCCTCCTGAACACTGACATCCAGTCTCTTTTTTCCCCAGGATTCTCCATCTCCTGACTCTAGAGATTCTCATTGGCTGTTATCCATGCTTATAAAGTGCCATGCCCTCATCTCTGCCTCTTCATTTCTCCAGCTTCCTTTAAGACCCAACTAAAGTACTGTCTTCTACAAGATGCTTGTCCTAACTTCCCTTAGCCCGGATCTTCTGATTTCATTGATTACCTCCAATTTATCCTGTATATAGACTTCCTATAAAAGTCATCGAGGACTTCCTGTCTATCCCATATGTAGCTTGCATGTTGTCCCCTCCATTCGCATATGAGTCCTTGAAGAGGGAAGGTGTCTTTTGCTTTTTGTATTTTCAGTGGGTTAATGGATGCAGCTCCATTGTTCGTAGCTGTTACATATCGTCTCCCCTATTAGACTGAGGTTCTTGAGAGCAGGGCAGTTTCTGCCCTTTTGTCTTTCTTTGCTCTTTGACACTCAGCGCAATGTTTGGCACATAGTAGGTACTAAACAAATGCTTATCGATGACTGACTGACTGCTTAAATACCTCCAATGAAGGAGAACCCATTTTCTCACCAGACATTCTATGCCTTGGTTGGGTAATTTTGTTACAACATCCTTTAGCCTAAAGCTACATATAAATTTAGCCTTAATCTGACTCCTGGTGACGTGCTCTCATTTGCCTTGGCTCTGCCCCCTGGGGCCATGGAGGATATCTTTGTTCCTTTTTCACATGACCATCCTTCGGAGATTGGAAGCTACTGACCACATCCTCCCCTAGGCCCTAGGATAAAAATGGCTTCTTCATCCAGCCAGACCCACCTTGATTGTGATTATTCTTTCTTATGTAAGCTAAAATCCTCCAAGTGTAGGTTCAGGGACAGATAGAATGTGTCTGGGCTGCAGAATAGTCAGAGAAGCTTGGGAACAGGTTGGCCATAAGGTACCACATCCATTATCTTCAGCAACTCATATAAATCCTTTACTAAAATATGGAGGGGAAGAGGGAGTAACATCACTGATGAAATTTGTAATGCATGATATATTTATCCATTTTACAGATGAGAAAACTGAGGCTCAGGGGGTCAGGTGATTTATATCACCGGTTTTTTAAAAAAATATTATGGATATCTTTGAATTCTTGTATCGTAGTCATTTGTGGATGCCCCCTCCTCCTGTTCCAGCTTTTGCCCCTTGCTCTTATAGACTTAGCCTTTCCAACAAACAAAGAAAAAAAGGCAAGTTAAACCCATAGCCATATTTGAAGACTGGTTTTTTAAGGATCCTGCACCTAGAGCTTCCCCCTACTTCTCCAAGGAAACGAGAGAAATGCATTCCCTCATCTCATTTAGAGGGCCAAGATTAGTCATAATTGCAGTGCTTGACTTCATTTTAGTCTTGCTTTTCCAAATTAGGGTTATTTTTCCCGTCTTCCTCTGTAATCACAGTATTATGTCTCTAGTTATTCTAGCTTAATCTTTGTTGTTGTTCAGTCATTTCAGACGCTTCAATGATGTCATTTGGGTTTCTTGGCAGAGATGCTGGATTGGTCAGCCAGTTCCTTCTCCAGCTCATTTAACAAATGAGGAAAGTGAGGCAAATGGTGTTACATGACTTGTCCAAGGTGACTCAGCCTGAGACTGGATTTGAATTCAGGAAGATGAATGTTCCTGACTCCAGGCCTAGCACTCTATTCACTGAGTGACATAACTGTCCAATAAAATGGTAGCACAGTTTTATAAGTGTTAAGAGACACACAAATACTATAATGAATAGTGGCACAGACTGTGACTTTGGGCTGCTGCTTTCCCTGTGCCCCAGCTCCTGCAGGTCAATGCTACTGGACATCCTGTATCTGGGACATAGGACACCCCAACAAGTTGGAGGTGGGGGTGGAGTTTGTGGGACCAATCCTCCTTCCACAGCTCCTACTTCACCTGAAGACATACCATCTGTGTGGTACTTTACCTTAAGAAAGACCCAAAGCTTACTTGCCAAAGCAGTTATTAGAAGGGTTACTTCCTGTGAGTTACCAAGAAGACGGACAGTTTTCTACATGCTCCTTATTTCTCAGGGACAAAATCGTGCATAAGCAAACTCAAAATTCATGCTGTGCTCAATTTGTTCTTTAATGTATCAATAGAATTGGAACAAATTCTAGTTTTCAAAACATTGCAGGACCGACTATGCTGTATTTTGTTCATTTTATGAGGCTATCTCTTTATCTCCCCAATGTTTATACCAGTGATTGGATCTTGGGCCAAAGGACCAGAAGAGTTAATGACTTTTCTCTCATTAAATTCTTTTCAGCATTATTAGACCAATTGATAACTCCATCAACAAAGTATTAGTGCACCATCTTCCCACTTCTCTTCAACACTGCATCTTTAGATCGCTTGTCATCTTGGACAATCTGTTGGGCTTGATGAGGTTAACAAAAGGTACAGATGAGGTTTGGACTGTCATCTGCTGTCTCCAAATTTTAAACATCTTCCTTTACACCAAACTATTTTTGCATCCAATTCGCAGGTCATGGAATCCGGTCCTGCCTTTCTTTTCCTTTCTTGTCTTGTCTTTTCTTTTTTTAAGGCAATCAGGATTAGGTGATTTGCACAGGATCCCACAGCTAGTGTCTGAAGCCAGTTTTGAACTCAGGTCTTCCTGACTCCAGGAAAATGCTTCATTCAGTGCACAACCATCCTAGTCCTTCCTCTTGCAAATAGGGGCTTCAGCATAATTGGATCATAGATGTAGAATTGGGAGGGACATCAGAAGCCACCAAATCTAACTCTCATTTTAAGAGCAGTGAACCAAGGCCCAGAGAAGCAATTGCTCTATGGCTGCACACGTAATGCATACCAGCAGCAGACATCGAACCTAGAACCTCATAATTCAGAGTCAGTGTTCTTATCTGGCCCAGTTCTAGAGCAGAATCTACAAAAGCATCCCTTTTCTTTCATGTCGTGAGCACAGACTACTTCAAAGTTCCTTGTCAAAATTGCATTATTTCACCTGGGATACTGCCAGGTTAAGCTTGATTCTGTTAAACCCAGAAATTCAGTTCAGAGCCAAGGGTTATATATTTATTACATCGTGATTCTTCAGACCAGCCAGCTCAAGGGAGTAGGGCCCTGAGGGAAATAGACACAGGTCGGGGCCTTTATTTTTTTATCTGACATTTATATAGCTCATTAAAGTTTACAAAGTATTTTACATGTATTATTTCTTTAGATCATCACAACTCAAAGAGGCTGATAGTGCTGCCATCAATGGCCTGGAAGGGTGTCACTGGCATGAGGAAATCTCTAACTATACGACTCCATCATGCCATTATTTTTGTCATTTTAAAGACTGAGGCCCAAAGAAGGGAAGAGACGTGACCAAGTTCATATAGCTAAGAGGAATAATAGATGAAATTTGAAGCCGGATCTCTCCTGACTCCAAGTTCCAACCCTTTTATAGACCACACAGTAATTGTTCAGTCTTACCGGACGTCTGAGGAAGGAACAGAGCACAAGATAGTCCAGGAAATGTGGACCCAGGAGAGGCATCAAAGTGAAGTGCCCTGGACCCTTGGGAGCAGTGGAAAAGTGATGACCACCCGCTGTGTTTGTGTGGTGGTTTAATACTTTACCTGCCATATGAACTTTCAGAATTACCTTTTTTTTCCTCCTTTCTGGCAGGATGGCAGATCCGAGAGAAGTGAATCTTTCACCATCCGAGTGCTATGGTGTGTGAATCAAAGAATTATTGTACAAAGAATGTTGGAAAGGAAAAGAAACACAGAACATGTTAGAACCAGAAAAACTTCAGAAAGTGAATGTCAGAGATGAGAAGAGGTCTTAGAATGGAGAATGTCAGAGCTAGGAGTGACATTAGAACATGGAATGTCAGAGCTGGGAGGGGCCGTAGAACAGGGGATGTCAGGGCTGGGAAGGGTCTTAGAACAGGGATTTCAGGACTAGGAGGGACCTTAGAACAGGGAATGTGAGAGCTAAGAGAGGTCTTTTTTTTTTTTTTTTTTTGGAAGGGGGAAGGCAATTGGGGTTAAGTGATTTGCCCAAGATCACACGGCTAGTTTTTGAATTAAGTGTCTGAGTTTAGATCTGAATTCAGGTCCTCCTGACTCCAGGGCCGGCAATCTATTCCCTGTACCACCTAGCTGCCCTCTAAGAGAGGTCTTAGAGCATAGCATGTCACATGGGGAGAAAATTTCAGAATCAAGATTTATTTCACCCATAAGTTATGGGCAGAAGAGAAAGGTAACAGATACAAGGAGAGACTGAGTCCTAGGGAGTAGAGGGTCAGAGAGATCAGAGATAAAGCAGAAGCAGTTAGACATCAGTAAAAACATTGAACACCTGCATCCAGAAAGCCTGTTCCTTCCCCAGCCCCCTTTGATTTCTGTGGAAAAAGCAGGAGGGTAAACAGGCTTTGAGGAGCACCGGCCTCCTCAAAGAAAACCTTTTAGATGAGTTTCCTTTAAGGTCTATTATAATGGGCAGCCAGGTTGAGAGGGTGCTGGAGTCAGGAAGACTTGAGTTCAAATTTGACTTAGAAACTTTTTAGGGGTGTGACCTTGGGCAAGTCAGTTAACCTTATTTGCCCCAGTTTGAAATGAACTGGAGAGGGAAATTGAAAAATGAACTGGAGAGGGAAATGGCAAACCACTCTGGTATCTCTGCTGAGAAAACCCCAAGTGGGGTCACAAGGAGTCAGACAGTGCTGAAAATTATTAAAACGACAGCTATTGTAATGGGCAGCCCTGTGATCCCCTTTATGCTCCAGCTGAGAAGAAAACTGAGGAACATGCAAGTTTGGAGCATTAGGGACACTAAAATATAGATTGACTTGGTGTTCACATGTTCATGCATAAATGGCCTTCCTGGATAGAATGTAAGCTCCTCAAGGGCAGGAATTGCTTCCAGTGGAAATCTCAAGGGGACTTCAATGACTCACCCTCCACAATCTCAAGGACCTGAAGAAAGGCCCCAGGAGAATCTGCTGAAGGAGGGTGCCTCTGCCTTGGGCTGGACAGATCCAGTCCCTGAATGTTTGTTGTGGCTGCCAAGGAGGCAGCCTCTCCCAGAAGGTATCCTTGGTCCCATTTATCTGGGTTGAGGCTCCTTGGTTACAGAAAGTGGGGGTTTATGGACAGAACACGGAACTTGGAGTCAGAAAAGGCCCCGTCTGAGTCTGAACTCTGCTGCTCTCTTCCTGAATGACGTTGGAGGAGTAATGTTCTTTCTCAGAGCCTCCTTTTCCCCACCTGTAACATGATCATCTTTAAAGCCCATTTCAATTTTCACATTCAATTTCACAGGTATTTATTAAGTGCTGACTATTTGTAACATCTGGACCTAGGCCTGGCAGATAAGAGAGAGAGAGAGAAAGTTCCCATACCTCAAGGAACGTGTTTCTGATGCTCTATGAATTAGGACTTTTCAGAGTTTTCACATTCTGTGTTCTAAGACCCCTCCCAGCCCTGACATCCTTTGTTCTTAGGCCCCTCCCATCCCTGACATCCCCTGTTCTAAGGCCCCTCCCAGCCCTGACATCCACTTTCCTCAGGCCCCTCCCAGCCCTGACATCCCCTGTTCTCAGGCCCCTCTATGTTCTAGTACTTGTTGACTTACACAATCAATTCCACCACCAACTTCCTCCACAAACGTTTTTCTTCTCCTGATAAAACATCTCCATTTTCCCCCAAATGATTCCACAGTATCAAGCAGCTGGTGGCACAGTGTATAGGGCCCTGGATCTGGAGTCAGGAGGGTTGTTGTAGTTGAATCTGACTCTCTGTGACCCGATTTGGGCTCTTCTTGGCAGAGACACTACAACGCTTTGTCGTTTCTTCTCCAGCTCATTTTACAAATAGGAAACTGAGGTAAACAGGGTAAAGTGACTTGTCCAGGGTCACACAGCTAGTAAGTGTCTGAGGTTAGATTTGAACTCAGGAAGATGAGTCTTCCAGACTCCAGGCAAGGAGTTCTGTGCACGATGGCACCCCCTAACCACCTATCATATAATACTGTTGTCTTATCTTGAGTTTATAATCCACTGAAAAGTACAAATCTTTTTCTGAGAAATGACTCTGAGGTCATGCCTCTCTTACCACTCACTTAGCTAGCTGATTTTTCTGACTGAATGATAGTTTCCATTTATTGATTTTATCCTATTTGGGTAAGCCCCATGTTCTGTGTCCCCACCTCTCCATACGCCCCAGCTTCAACAGCGAGTAGGAATCACAGGGGCAGCAGTTCCAGGAGCTGACCAGGACTCAGGTCTGGAGACATTTCAATGTTTTCACATTTGTTTAACTTCGATGGTTAAAAAAAAATCATTGCTACCTTACTCCTGTTCAGGCTGGTTTATGAAATGTGTTTATCTTTGGAAACCCTTCAGTTTGGTTCATGGCTCAGTAAAAAGGAAAGAAATAGTGAATGATCTTTTTAAATTAGGAGGCGGCAGATGAAGTCCTTCCCCAGGTAAGAAAGGTGCTTGTGTGCAATTTTAGAGACCCAGCAGGGGATAATAGCAAGAATGTTGGCTCTGCTGTTACAGGGTCTAGGTTCAAATTCTGTCTCTGTCATAGTGTCTATATGTTCCTGGGCAATATTACCCAGCTCTCCTGGGGCCCCAGTATCCCCCTCCATAAAATGTTAGGTGCTAGCCTAGCATGATCCCCCTTACCTGCTGCTACGATACATTATCAGCAGAAAGCTATAGCCCTGAGTCCCTCCAATCACCTCAGAAATGGGAAATGGGGCCATTTTCCATCAGCTGAACCAAACATGAGGTTGTGGCTGTCTTAGGACCACCTTTCCTTATGACGAGAAGAATAAGACCAGGTTGTCTTTGCTTATGAGGGAAAGACATAGGTAGTTGGTTGTACAGTGGGTAGAGTCCAAGCCTGGAGACACATCTTCCTGAGTTCAGATCTGGCCTCTGACACTAACTAGCTGGGCAAACTCATCTCTAAAATGAGTTGGAAAAGGAAATGGCAAACTACTCCAGTATTTTGGCCAAGAAAACCCCAAATGGGGTCATGAAGAATCAGACATGGGTGAAAATGACAGAATTAGGGGAGAGAACCCTAAATAAAAATCTGTAATGATAAATATTCCAATGTCAAGAGTGCTTTAAGGGTTAAAAAAATACATTCCTTGTAACATTCCAATGAAGGAGATAGTTCTGCCATTGTCATACACATTTGACTGATGAAGAAACTCAGCCTGAAGGAGATTACAATTAAGTGACTTGTCCAGGGTCTCAACCAGTGAGTATCAAAAGAGGAATGAATTCAGGGCCTCTGAGCAGTACTGTCATCTACCTCACACAGACTGTTAGGGTCCAAGAGCTGGAGTCCTGTTTCTTTCATTAACTCCCTCTGGGAGCTCCAGCAAGTTGTTCCCACTGCATGAGTTTCTGTTCTCATTTATATCATGGGATAGTCTGAGACCTTTCTAGGAATGTTCACACTTAGGACAAGGGGGTCAGAGGTGACAGGGTGGAGGCTGCTGGAGCTGGGCAGCGAGAAATCACCTGAGGTGTGGCCACTGGAGGTGGAAGAGTGTCCATCCCTCAATCAATGGACATGGGGATAGGAAGAGAAAGGCACAACATCCTCTGCCCTTGGGGAGATTTTCATTCTTTTTTTTAGAATTAAAATTTATTTATTTTTTCACTCTCAAACATCTGTCTGTTTCTATTTTTGTCCTCACCCCTCTTCTCCATTGGGAACAAATATGCGTAGTTAAGAAAAACAAAACCTCGCGTTGGCTGTGTCCCAAAATCTGTGTCTCATTCTGTACCTGAATTTGTGTCAGCCTTCCTCAGTCTTCTGGAGTCATGGTGCCAATCAGACTCAGCTCCTGAAATTGTCTTTGCATTGTTGTTGTCATTATACGTGTGGGTTCTGCTCATTTCCCTCTGCATCAGATCAGACAAGTTTTCCCGGGTTCTTCTGAAACCATTTCTTTTGTTATATACCATATTTTATGCAGACATTCTACAACTTATGGGTTACCTGTCAGTTTCTGATTCTTTGTCATAGCAAGAAGAGTCACTCTAAATAGTTTTATAAGTAAAATCTTTTCTTTCTTTAATAGAAGTTTACATTCTCATAGTAGAGGGGCTGTCAATATACATATTTATCTATTTATCCATCTATATCTATAGGGATCTATCTATCTATCTATCTATCTATCTATCTATCTATCTATCTATCTATCTATCTATCTATCTATCTGTCTGTCTGTCTGTCCGTCCACTCGTCTGTCTGTCTGTCTATCTATCTATCCTTCATTTTCCTTCTTTTCCTTCTCACCCAACTTCCAACTTGCTCTGGCCTTCAGCACTATGCCCCCTGCCCCCATACTGTTGGCTCATCCTGGAACATTTCACTCCTGTAGTCCACTCACCATGGAATATGCTCCACCACAATCCCCTTTCCCTTTCCCCACAGGTGAATTCCTCTGAGTCTTCATTTTATGGAGGAGCCCAGAACAACCTCAATTACCCTCCTGGCCCTGTTCCTGATGTCCAGATTTCAAAACCATGCCCAGGACTGAGTACTTTTATCTCTCTTCCTCCGTCTCCATTGCTCCCCCCCTCCCTTTCTCTTCCATTTTGTGTATTGTCTGATGTAAGTTCCTTCAGGATAGGACACTTTCTTTAGCTTATATTTGTATGTTTGGCACAGTGCCTGAAAAATAGCAAATGCTTAATAAATGGTTATTTCCTTCCTCTTTCCTTTTCTTTTCCTTTCCCTCCTTCTCTCCCTTCCTCCCTTTCCCCATCCCTTCCTCCCTCCTTCCATGTCTGCTTTTATCTTCTCTTTCTCCTTTCTTCTCTCTCTCCCACATTCCTTCTTTCCTTCCTTTTTCCTTCCTTCCTTCCTTCCTTCCTTCCTTCCTTCCTTCCTTCCT
>NW_027187465.1:6076473-6098995 GCF_028583685.1 Petaurus breviceps papuanus | reverse complement strand
TCTCTCTCTCTCTCTCTCTCTCTCTCTCTCTCATACATGATGTGACTTTGTCAGGGTCACATAGCCCCCAAACATCAAAGTAGGAATGAACTTAGGTTGATCTGTGTGTTGTGCCAAATGTGTAAATGTATGTCTATATAAGCATAATGCTATTAATAATAGCATCCAACCTTCGATTCACTTCTTAATGTTTTTAAAGTCCCGTATATGTGTATCTCCTTTGATCCTCAAAGCTACCTTCTAGTGTACGTATATTTATTAGCTCTATTTTCCATATGAGGAAATCTGAGGAGGGGAAAGGTTGAATGTTTTGTCTGGGGTCACATAGCTAATCAGTGTCAGAGTCAGGACTTGAGCCCAGCTCTTTCTGACTCTGAGTCTGAGTTTGCAGACATTTCCCCATAGCACTTCTTTGTGTCGTTTTATAATTTGGAACAATATTTAAGAAAAATTCAATATCACTCCCGTTCAGGTGTTCAGCCTCATATTCCAGCAGCCTTTGGCGGAATTGAAAGGCAGGATTGAGAGTATTAGGAGAAGCGTGATGATTCAGAATGGAGGAAACAAAGTTTGACTTTGTGCATCTTCCAAGCAACGCTGAGGCTGCCCCTCCCCCCCCCACGAAGCCCCCACCACCTGGTACTAATTACCACGGCTAGATCATCTCTCTAGCTAATTAAAAATAGACAATGGTTTCTCCATGTAATGAGGTGCCTTGGGCAACACGGGCCCCTCCGTCTTCTCCCCGCACCAGGTGACTCCTAACTGTTGTGGAGAGAGAGAAGGATGGTCCGGGAATCCTGGAAAGCTCCTTAGGAAGATGGGACCTGTTCCGGCTTTGGGGGACAACCCCAACACACCCCTGGCCATTCTGTGGGGAAGGACCTGAGAGATCAAATAATCCAACGATTTCCTACTCCCTTCCATTGTTTCCATGCCAGGTTACCTGTTCTCTGCTTGGCGACAATGTGACAGGTGGTTCATTACCTTTGAAGGCAGCTCCTTCAATTTTTGAGAAGTTTTCACTGAAAATATCAAGCCATTTCCCTTGTTAGAAAGTTCTTTCTCATATCCAGGTAGAATCTGCCCACCTGTAACTCCCACTTTTGTTGTAGGCTGCTTACTAGGGCCAAGTAGGTTCATCTCTCTCCTTCTTGGAATCAAAAAGCTTGAGTTCAAATGCTGATTCTACCTGTGTGACCTCAAGTCACTTCACATCTCTGGGCCTCCCTCAGTTTCCTCCCTTGTAAAAGCAGGATATAAGATTAGATGATATGTTGCCAGTTCTAAATCTATCATCCCATGGGCCTCTTCAAATATGTGTGCATAGCTATCATGTCCTGACTCACCCAAGTCTCCTCTGCTCCAGATTGAACCCCACCTCCCAACCCCAGGTCCTTGAACCATCTTTCTTATGATCAACTTTTTGGACTTTCTTAGCATCCTGAATACCATCAAAGCAAAACATTGATTATCTTTGTACTACAACCAAGCTTGATGGGAAAATGTTTTTCTGTCTTCTGGGCCCTTGTATCTCATCCCAAACAGGATTTTTTTTTCCTCTCAGGAGCCTGTTTGCTTGGAATATTTATCTGGAGAAGGTAAGACTTGGAACAGAGGGGCAGGATAAATCAACATGCAATTAGTAAGCACCCACTATGTACCAGTCCCGGTGCTAAGCTCTTTGGATTCAAAGAAAGGTGAAAGAAAGTTTTCTGCTCTAAAGGGGCTCACTTTCCAAAGGGGCAAACAACATTTAAAGAACCATGTACAAATAAGATGTAGACAGGGTAAATTAGGAATACTCTCAGAGGGAAGGATAACATTCAAGTATTTGAAGTGCTGTGAAGAGGAATCAGGTGATGCAGTGAATAGAGCACTGAGTCTGGAGGCAGGAAAACCTGAGTTCAAATCCAGCTTGAGACACCAGCCTAGGGTTAGGCAAGTTAGTCATCCTTTGTCCAAGTTTCTTCATCGGTGAAATGGATATAATAATAACATGCCCCCTCCCCCACCAAGATTTTTGTGAGGATCAAATGAGATAAAATATGCAAAGCACTTTTATGATAGTTATTAGTATTGTTATTGTTACAGGAAATAAATATTAGTTTTCGAATTAGATTCTTCACAGGGTGGATTGTAAGTTGCACTTGTAGAACTGGGCTTATGTATAGTGAAAATGTATATGTGTGTATGTGTGTGTATGTATGTATGTATGTGTGTATAATGGAAACTTGAGGGCAGGGACTACTTGTACCTTCTCTCTTATTGAACATGTCTGAAAAGTGCGTCTTCTAGTGGGTCTATCACCTCTCAGACAGTTCTGATTGCTGCATAGATCTTAAAGGTCATAGACTGGAAGACACTTCATTTTAGCACTAAGGAAACGGACAGAACCTTAGAGCGGTGACTTGACCAGGTTCATACAACTGTCTAAAGCAGAATGTTAACTCTGTTCTCCATAGCATCAAATTGAGTACAATGTTGACTTACCTATGCAGCGTCTGCAGAAAAAATAAAATCTACCCCTTTGAAACTTCCATCCTTGGTGACCTTGGAAAATATCCACAAACAAGATCCTCCCTTTTTTATTTCTGGACATTCTCTCTGTCTGTCCACCGTGCCTGGAATGCTTTCCCTCCTCAGCTCTAACCACTGATGTCTCTAGTTTCCTTTAAGTCCCAAATAAAATCCCACCTTCTGCAGGAAGCCTTTCCCAACCATCTTTATTCCAGTTCCTTCCCTCTATTACTTATTCCTTATTTGTTCTGTGCATGACTTGCTTCAAATACATTTGTTTGTGTGTTTTCTCCTCCATTAGATTATAAGCTCCTTGAGGACAAGAACTCTCTTTTTTTTTTTTGCATCCCCAGAGTTTAGCAGGTGCAGACATTTAATAAATGTTTATTGATTGAATAATGATAATATATAGCATTTATATAATGTTTTAAGGTTGGCAAAGGGCTTGAAATATATAATTGCATTTTGTTTTCGCAGCAACTCTGTGAGATAGGTGCTCTTATTATCCCTGTATTACAGCTAAGGAAACTGAGGCAGATAGTGGTTAAGTGCCTTGCCCAGGATCACATAGTTAGGGAGTGTCTGAAGCTAAATTTGAGCTCAGGTCTTCCTGATTCTTTGGTTCCTGACACTAGCGGTATGAGCCTGGTCAAGTCACTTAACCCTGTTTGCCTCAGTTTCCTCATTTGTAAAATGAGTTCAAGAAGAAAATGGCAGATCACTCCATTATCTTTGCCAAGAAAACCCTGAATGGTTACAAAGAATAGGATTTGATTGGAATAACTGAATAACTCCCTGATTCTTTTTTTTAAGCAGTCGGGGTTAAGTGACTTGCTCAAGGTCACACGGCCAGTTATTACTTCTGGGTGTGGTGCTGAGTATCTGAGCCCGGATTTGATCTCAGGTCATCCCGACACTGGAGCCGGTGCTCTTACTCGCTGAGCCACCTGGCCGCCCCTTAACTCCCTGATTCTTGACCCAGGGTTCTATCCACTGCTGTTTTTTCTACTTTGGACCTTAATTTCCTCCTCCACAAGTTGAATATAACATAACATGAAGGAACTAGATTAGATGAGCCCCAAGGTCCCTAACATTTCTAAATTGGTGACCTATGAATGCATTTCTTGCCGGGCATTAGTTTTCTTATGAGCAGCATGAGGGAATTGAAAAGATCCTTTGAAAGTCTGGGGGTGAAATAGTCATAAAATGTAGAGAAACAGGGATGAGATGTTGTTTCTTTTGTCTCAGAAAATGGGGAATTCGAGCAGCAGAATATAGGACAAGGGAGGGTAGGACATTCTGTGCCAAGCAGCCCCTTTGGGGAAAGCATCTGCCCTTGGCTTTCCTGGGCTTTAAAAGGACTTTCTGTGGAGTTTATCACAGACTCACTGTGTGCTCTTGGGAAAATCTCTTCCCTTCTCTGGGCCCCAAATGTCACAGCTCACAGAATCATCAATGTAGAGTGCAGAAGCTCCTTGGAGGTCATTGAATCCAACCTCTTAATTTCACAGAGAAAGCACCTGAAACCCTAAAAGAGACTGAGTTACTTGTTCAGAGCCACAGAGCTAGGCTGGGATGTGTGGGCAAATGTTTGAGTTTAGTTTTCCTTATTAACATTTTTTCTCCATCATTTTTAGACCATCATCAAAACAGTCAATTAAGCCCAATTTGTAGGTGTACCGAAGCTTGCCCCCAAAGCTATAAATATTAGAGACAAAATTTTAACTCAGGTCTTTCTGATCCCAAGGGGAGGTCACTTCTTGTTCCACCTCCTGCATCCCTTCCCCTATACCCTTCTAGGGGATAGAGTAGATCCAGTCAAATAAATGCTGGGATAGTGCTCAGAAAAGTAAGGTTGTGGACACCAACTGGGAGGCAGCAGCAGCAGTAACAAAAGGTTCTAATTTCTAAATACTCCCAGCTGGGAAGCCCTATGGTCAGAAAGAACTGAAGGTATGAGGCAGGGGAGCTCAGGCATTCCTGGGAAGGCACTTGGCAAAATCTTGACTTTGTGACTATTAATACCTTTATGGCTATTATTAACTTTCACGGCTTCAGTGAATCCGACTGTAATTCATTAGAACACTGTGCTACAGAAAGAGCCTGGATATAGAGGCATAGGCTTAAATCCCAGTTCTCCTAGGTCTTGGGTTGACCATGAGCAAGGAACTTTCCCTTCCCTTTGGCTCATTTTCCCCATCTTTGAAGGTCCTTCTAGTCCTGTCATTCTCTGTCTTAAAGTCCTTTATACATTCTTTCTTCTAAGGCCCCTCCCAGCTCTGACATCCCCTGTTCTATGTCCCTTCCCAATTCTAATCTTTATTGTGTTGATTTATCATACACTTCCTTGAATGGAAGAATAGTAATGTTCATAATAATATAGCATATTATCAATTATTTATACTCAGAGCACTGACAGGATAATCCAGGGACAATTTCCTATTAGATTATAAATGCAAGAAACCATGGTGTAGAACAGAGGTGTGGCCTTCAAACCACAAGCTTGGTCCAGGGACTATTTCCTGCCCCCCAACACCTTCCCACAGTAGCCCCCATTCTTCCCTACCCCTCTTCCACCAGCTGGCTTCCACCTTACCCTCTCAGTGTCCCAGGCAATGCTTTCAGCCTCCCCATTTTGGAGAAGGCACTGGGACGCCTCTTTGGGCCTCTTGGGCTTCCTTCAGGTCTCAGCTAAGAGTCTTCCTTCTACAGGAAGTCTTTCCCCATCCTCCTCAGCATGGTAGCACCTTCCTTTGATTATCTCCAGTTTATCATGTCTAGATCTAGGTCTATATCTATGCCCATGTCTATTTCTATCTGTATACAGACAGTTCCTGCCCCCGAATGATGGGGTGCTTGGGATCTATGTTTGTGAAAATCAATTCGTAAACTCAATTTGTAATACCACTTTATAACATCAGTCTGTAAAACCAGTTCGTAAAATCATACCCCCCCCGCCCCAGCTTCAGAGCATTAACTCTGCCCATCAACAACTTATGAATTGTTTATCTCAGCTTGGAACAATAACAAGCTATTCTTATGAATCCTTCACTAAAGTATCTATAAACATTCCAGCTTAGGCAACTATTATCTCCCCCTTGTATAGTGTCCCACTGCCCCCATGAATCCTTTGGTACCCTATCTCTAGGTTGACTCCTTGGCTGCCTCAATGAATCCTTCAGGACACTATCTCTGGGTTAACTCCTTAAGAGCCTTGGTTCCCAGACATCAATCTTGTCAAACATGACACTGATGGGTGGCAGACTGGGCACTTCTCAGTGAGCCCTTGACCGATCGCTGACTTAGTGAGATTTCAAGCCTAAAACCACACCTCCAGGTAGCCCTCCCCCTTGGGCTTTTCCCCAGTGAATCATGGGCAATAAGCCTGTGCAGTTACATTAAAAATGCGTGTCCCTTTAAACACTGGCCCCACCTTAAGTCCTTCCTAATCCCACCCTTAATCACCTAGTTAGCATAATTGGCACGGGTTCTCCTATGGATTGTCCTATAAAATCTTAATTCTACCCCTTTAAGGTTGCAGGTCCCCTAAAGGACTCTTGCCTGATGTACAGCCTAACAATAAACTTGCAGATACCCTAAGGACCCTTGCCTGCTGTAAAGCATACAATAAACTTTTGCAACTTTGACTCCAAGTTGGCCTGGGCTGAATTCTTTCCAGACTGAATTGCAGGTTTCTGGTCTTAGATAAAGATCAGAGTTCCTGCTGAACCTGTTGTGAGCTATCCCTCATCACAAGGATATTAAATTCTAGGGGAAGCAACATGTAAATACCAAGAAACAAATTATATATAGATGTACACATACATACACATGCATATGCATATATACATGTATGTGTATGTATACATACATTTATGAATGTTTATGTATATATGTAAGTATATATGTATATGTAAGTATATGTATAACTATATAATTTGTACATGGTTATCTCCATGATGTTTACCCTAGAATTTAATATTCTTGAATGCAGGGATTGTCCTTTACTGTTTTCTATTCTTCTTTCTCTCCTTAGCACTTACAACAGTAGAGACTTAATAAATGCTTCTTGACTGACTGACTAACTGACTTCGTGTTGGCAGAGAGATTCCCATATTGGTACTTAGATTTTTGTTTTTAGTGCATTTTGTATTACTTGATGTTAATTCATTTTTCTCTCATCACATTTCCTTCCCCTCCCCTCCCCTCTCTTCCCCTCCCCTCCCCAGAAGCCAGGTGCCTTGTTTGCACATCATAGTTTGTTGTCTCACTCATGAATCCTCCTTGAAGAAAGGGCCTGGTTTAGTCTTTCTTTGTGTCCTCAACACTTAGTGCAGCGTCAGACAGATTGTTGTTTAGTTGTTCAGTGATATCTGATCCTATGTGATGCCCTGGACTTGTCCATGGGGTTTTCTTGGCAAAGATACTAAAGTAGTTTGTCAATTCCTTCTCCAGTGTGTCCCCATTTTACAGATTAAGTACTGAGGCAAGAGGGATCAAGTGACTTGCACAGGTTCACACAGCTAGTAAGTATCTGAGGTTGGATTTGAACTCAGGAAAATAGGTGAGTTTTCCTGACTGTAGGCCAGGTGCTCTGTGCACTATGGCACCACCTAGCTTTCAGAGAGTAGAGACTTCATAAATACTTGTTAACTTGACTTACTTTGGACTTCCTTGTAGTATCTGCCTACACTTGGATAGCTGGGTCAAAGGGTACTGAGGCTTTAGTCACTTTTTATTTAGCATAATTACGAATTGCTTTCCAGAGTGGTTGAACCAATTAACTCTTTAACAAATAGTGTTTTAGTATGCCTGTCTTTCCACAACCCCTCCAACATTAATTATTTCCATCTCTCATCATCTTTGCCAATTTGATGGGTGTGAGATGATTTGATTTGCATATTTTTTATTATTAGTAATTCGAAGCAATCTTTCTTATCACTGTGAAGAGTTTACAATTTTTCTTTCAAAAACTTATTTGCTCCTATCCATTGGAGAATGGCTTTTGGTTTTATATATTTTTGTTAATTCTCCACTTAAATATCAAATACAATGGGCACAAAGATCCCTCCCCACCCCCAACTCGTGAACAATTACCCTCCTTATTCTCACTTTGTTAATTTAATTTGTGCCAAGACTTTTTCAATTTCATGTAATTGAAATCATCTTTTCATGATCTCATCTGTCCCTTGTTGGTTAAGAATTTTCTCTTAGCCTACTCTTGTGGAATCTGTTGTACCAAATCACACATATAAACATTACATATATATAATACATATTATATAAATATATATACACACACACAGAGGGGGGAGAGAAGAGAGACAGGGAGGGAGGGAGGGAGAGATAGAGAAAGAGAGAGAGACAGAAAGCAATGTAAATATATGTATATGTGAACATAGGTTTACATATACACACATGTGTATTTTCTCCTAGCCATGGCTGTGGAATCAGTTGTACTAAAAAAATGCATGTGAACATAGATAGGTAGATAGATTCATATATGTACATATATACACATAGATATATGCATTTATATGTATATGTATACATATGTATTATCTGCATTGACTTTTATATTGAAGTTTCATAGCCATTTCTGGCTCATTGTGGTATTTAGTATAAGATGCTGGTCTAGGTCTAATTTCTGCCAAACTGTCTCGGAATTTCCTAGCATTTCTTCTCAGATAAGAAGTATGTCTCTAACTAGTCTGTGTTTGGGGCTTTATCAAACAGCCGGTTATTGAATTCTATTGCTTCCAATGCTTGTTTTTCGAGCCACTTCCTTCTACTTTCTCTTATGTTTGTTTATTTTTAAATAAACAACATATAGTTTTGACAACTCTTGCTTCACAGTATAATTGGATATCTGCATGTGCTATTGTTATAACATATAAAAATAGTATATTTTAAAATAAAAATGATAATAATAAAAATAACATAGTGCTATGGTATTGCTATTACATCTAGTTCAATAAAGTTATCTATTCCTGACCTAACTTCTTCTAATCCTGGTTGCATCAGGAACATACTGAGTGACTCTACTCATGTTACTTCATTTCTTCAGGCCTCAATGTCATCATTTGTAAAGGGACGCAGATGGCCCAGGTAAACTTTAAGATCTCTTTCATCTCAAAATCCTATGGCATTATAAGGTTCCTTTAAATTCTGATATTCTGAGATATTCTATGTTCTATGGCTTTTTGGGGTTTAACACTTTCTGGTCTGACTTCTAGGTCTCCTTATGATACTAGTATTCCATTTTCTAGGATTCTGTCCAGGTCTAACATTCTATACTGGGATGGCCCTCCCAGTTCTGTTCTTGTCTTTTCTATTATCAAAAGTCTCTCCCAGCTCTGCCAGTCTATCTTTAATGTTCTAACATCTCTTCCAGCATAGAAAACTCTCTTTTAGAATCCATTCTAATTCTGACATTCTATACCTTATGTTCTAAGATTACTCCCAGCTCTGACATTTTGTGATTCTATAGCATGAGTCCCAGAACCAGTTAGCTCATAAATAACTATATAGAAAGCATAGTGCCTTCTGAGACTTGCATGACCTTCCACTTTGAGGGGACTCAGTGGAAGGAAATATCTGAGGAGGGAGGGAAAGCTCCGTTGTTGTTTGTGTTGTCTTCTGATCTTTGATTTGCAAACATTTAGTCTGTCACCACCAGTGGACCAAGAGAGGGCTAGAAAGAGAGGGGGTCACTCAAAACCATTTCCAGGGTGAACAAAGAGCAATTTATAAACAGAGCTTTTGTCCTTTCCTTCCCATCTCCCAACCCTTTCCAATGCATGCACACGCCCTGCGCGCGCGCGCACTCACACACACACACACACACACACACACACACACACACACACACTGCCCCTATAGCATCCAGCCACTAGCAGCAGCCAGCATCCTTTCCTGCTTGGCGTGAACCATGGACTCTGGACCCACGAACTCAGTCAGGAGAAAAGAGACAGGGGGAAAAAGGAGAGAGACCAGAAAGAGTTAAAAAAAAAAAAAAGAAAAGAAAAGCCTTTGCCAGACTGTGAATTCTCCCTGAGTCTCCCCCATGCAGCCAAACAACAGCCTGACATTTTCCATCCTTCACAAGAAAGACAAAGGCGTGAAGATATTCCCATGATCCCTTTCTGCATGCCTAACTATGAGCTCAGGTGCGGCAGCATTTGCCCTGGACCGGCCTCATCAACATGAAGGGCGAACTCATCGTTTCTGCATCTTTTCTCGCCACCGCTTGATTAATTGGCCCATGACTACGCTACTGGAATACCTAATGCCTCCCCGGCCCCTGTTCTTTCTTCACAGCCTTAGGCTCCATTTACATACACTTTATATTCCATAATTTTCACCAAAAAAAAAAAAAAGGGAGCCCGTCTCCGTAATTTGATGTAATGACGGCATGTCACCAAAAAAGAAGAATTAGAAAAATCTGTAGGTATTTAATTTATTCTCGTTTTTTTCAAGTAGATAGCTCAGAGAAGGACATTAATATTCATGGGCAAGGGGGGGAAAGTATACTCAATAGGAACATTCCAGCATTTCGAGGGGGGGAGGAGGAATTAAATACATTTTTAAAGAAACATTATTTAACTAATAGTGCTGAACTCCCTACAGCCCTCCCTCCTCCTCTCACCCCCCAAATAGGGCCCGGGTCTCAGTTCTGCTGCAAGCTTTTGTCATAGGCTTCTGGTATGCTAGACCCATACAGTGTTAGAGAACCTGGAAGGCTAGAGATCCGAAAGGTGTTGGACCATGAAGTTTTAGAATGTAGAAGGTTCATTTTGGAAGGGACCTCCATATCATAGGATGTTAGAGCTCGGAGGAACCTTAAATTGGAGAATGCTTGCCATAGAATCAGAGAATGGGAAAAGATCTAGGCTGGGTGTGGGGACTTAGAATGTAGACAGTATTTAGAAGTTGGAAGGGACCTTTGAACATTGACTAGAGAAGCTTATTTAATTCAACTGAACAAACACATTAATTGCCTAGGGCTGGGGGGGACAAAGACAGATGCAAATTAGTGCCTGCCCCCCCCCCCCCAGGAGCTTACATTCCACTGGGGAGGGAGGGTTGTAACCTGTATTCATGTAAGTATGATAATCGGAAATTTGAGAAGGGATAGCCCTAGTAACTGAAAAGGATTAAGGAAGGCTTCATGTAAGAAATGGTACCTCGGTCACTACTTTATGCCACTAGCCAATCATCTATCAGTGCAGGAGTTTCATAGCTGATCAATCAACCTTGAAGAAAGACAAATGTTGGGAGACAGTAGGGCCAAGAGATGTGGGTTTTCAGCAAAAAAAAAAAAAAAAAAGGATTATTTAAACAAAGAGATTCCTTAGAGCCAAACTAGCCCAGATGCTTAATTTTCCAGAAGTGGGAACTGAAGGCTAGAAGGGTAGTGACTTGCACAAGGTCATCCAGGAAATTCAAGGTAGAGTTGTGCTCTGGCCCTGAGATTCTTAGCTCATTACTTGTAGGGTTCCTCTGACAATTATATCAGAAGAACGTAAGATTTTTTTTTCTTTCTTCCCTGCTCAGGAAAATTTTGAAATATGGAGACAAACTAAATACAATTCTAGATAAGTTAACTCTAGCTTCCATCCCTGTTCTCCACCTGACCCCTTTCACGTTAAGAGTGTGCTCTAATAGCCTGGGATATGAAAGAGAGTTTCCAAGCAGGGTTGCTATCTTCCTGCCTGTTAGCCCGGCTTTGCTTCTGTGACATTAATAAATACATAATTTATGTAAAGACCAAATAAAAATAACCGTCTTGTTAGAGTGGAGACAGCCTGCTCTAAAACAGGGGGATCTGAGTTTTAGCCCCAGATGCCACCTGCCGTGATGGATGGAAGATGATGTAGGATGATTCATTTTATTTCTCAGGGTCTTAGTTTCTTCATCTCTAAAAAATGACAGGGTTGGTTTTACTGATCTCTTAGGTCCCTTTAAGCTTTAAAATTGCTATTATGATTGGGATAGGGATTTTTTGGTGGGGGGATTCATCTATCAAGGACACATACACATCCAGACCATCATGCTGTGCCTGACAGTTTCCTCTCTGATGATGTGTAGAAAACATTTGGGCTTGAAGCTTACAGGGGTCATTATTTCATGCATGATGGGCCTTAACAGGGACCGTGAGAAGAATCAAAACTTGCTTTCAGGTAACATTTGAGTTTTGCCAAGTGCAGATCTTCCTGGCAATCCAATGAGATTTCCAGTGTAAATTTTATCCCCATTCTAGAGATGAGGACAAGGTTCAATTATTACACAATCAGTGAATATCTGATGTGGGATTCAAACTGATATTTATAGCCTCTACATCAGTCATAAGACCAAAGATGTAGAGCTGGAAGGGTCCTTGGAGGCTTCAGAGACCAACACCCTTAGTTTGCTGGTAAAGAAACTAAGGTTTACAGAAGTAGCAGGACTTGCCCTGGGTCACACAGCAAATAAACGATGGAGACAGAATTTGAACCCAGGTCTCTCAGGTAGGTAGGTGGTGCGACAATACACACAGCACCAGGCCTGGAGTCAGGAAGACTCATCTTCATGAGTTCAAATCCAACCTCAGACACTTCTTAGCTGTGTGACCCTGGACAAGTCACTTAACCCCATTTGTATCAGTTTCCTCATCTGTAAAAGGAGCTGGAGAAGGAAAGGGCAAACCACTCCTGTATCATTGCCAAACCACAGATGGAGAGTGAGACAATACGAGATGACAAGAACAACTCTCAGGCTTCAAGTCAAGGTCTGCATCCACCACATTGTGCCTCCTCCCAATTAATTTATCAATAAGCATTTATAAATGGCTAGCAATACCAAGTGCTGTGCTGTGTATTGAAAATACAAAGAAAATGAATCAATCCTTGCCTTCAAGAGGCTTACAGTTGGCCAAGAGAGGCCATCTTCATGTAAATATGGTTATATGAAATAAATTTTGGAGAGAGAAACAGCCCAAGGTCATAATCCAACCCTCTATCTCTGCCCACTGTTCTCCTCCCTATGCTGTCTGTTCTATGACCAACATGCTCATCCCCACCCCACCCGACCTTGGACTCCACCCTGAGGACCCCAGCTATGAGAGAAAACTTTGTCTTATCTTGCTAGGTCCCAGGACTTCACACCAATTCCTGGTTGTGTCTTCATTACGCTCCTTTGCGGGTCCGCTATCCTTCTGATACCCTTCTGTGTGTTACCTTTCCTACTGGAGGGAAATTGCTTTGAGGGTGCAACTGTCTTGCCTGTTTGTAATTGTATCCCCAGATTTTAGCAGAGTGACAGCAACATAGTAAGTATTTAAATATTTCCCGTCTATGTTTCTATCACCTATCTATCCTTTCATTTATTGTCTATCATCTATTTGTCATCTATATATTTATCTATCCTTCTATCTATTGATTACCTATATGTTCCATCTGTTTTTCTATATATCTTTCCATCTATCATTTATCTATCTATCTATCTATCTGTCTATCTATCTATCTATCTATCTATCTATCTATCTATCTATCTATCTTTCTGTCTATCCATCTGGTCAGTCAATAATCATTTATTAAGTGCCTACTATGTGTCAGACACTGTGCTAAGTCCTGGAGAGACAAAAAGAGGCCAAAGACCCTTCTTGCCCTAAGGAGCTCCTTCCTCCCTCCCTCCCTCCCTCCCTCCCTCCCTCCCTTCCTTCCTTCCTTCCTTCCTTCCTTCCTTCCTTCCTTCCTTCCTTCCTTCCTTCCTTCCTTCCTTCCTTCCTTCCTTCTTTCCTTCCTTCCTCCCTCCCTCTCTTCCTTCCTTCCTTTCTTCCTACCTACTACACTCCTGTGTGCATTTATCAAGTGATAACTATGTACTAGACTCTGGAAATCTAGAGGGGGAAAATATCCTTAATGAACTCCCATGTTATGGAGAGGAAATAGGTTACAAGGAAATACAAAATCCATTAACAAGCGTCCTCCTGGGCCCAGCTCAACACTATTCACAGTGTCTGTTTAACCTGTCCATACTTGGGGGGGGGGTGAGCTCTGTAGGTTTCCCACATGACTGTATATCCTGATCTGAACACTAAGTATTCTCCTTTCACTTATTTGGATTGAATGGACTGGATTGCTTTATGGATATTCCCAAGTTCTTTAAAAGGTGTTTAACTTCTCCCAGAAGCAAGGGTCCATATTTTTTTAAGATACTGTGGTATGGTTGAGTCATGTAATCCAATGAGCGCCCTTAAGGAACTTACACTGGATCAATAGAGACAATGCACGCATGAAGAAGGATATGGGAAACATATACTGATATGTACAATGAACGTGAGTGTCACTCACAGAGCAATGGGGAGAAGCATGTGAGTGAGAGGAGGATGCAACGTACAGCAAAAGGGGGTGCAGAGAAGAGCTAGAAGCACAGCTGCGTAGAAGCATTTCAGAGCACCTACTGTGTGCCACACACTGATCAAGAGATACAAAACAAAAGAGAAGAAAACCCTGCCTTCAAGGAGCTCACAATCACAGTATATTCTTTAGATGGAAAGCAGTCTCAGAGGGGAAGGCACTAGCATGTGAGAAAACGGATGGAGGGAGAGATGAGGAAAGGCCTCTTGCAGAAGGTGACATCTAGACTGAGTCTTGAAGGAAGCCAGGGAAACTGTGGCAAAGGGGGGAAGGGAGAGCAATCCAGTTATGGGGGACGGTCAAGGAGAAGACTTTGGTTCACTCCAAAATGTCGGCCCTTTGGGCAGTCATGGATCCTCAGGTTGTAGGCCTTGGAGAATGAAGAGGAAGGCTTTTGAAACATTCAGGCAGATGAAACCTAAATATAAAATCCAGTGGGCTAAGTGATGTCAGAGCATTCAGCTAAAACTCATCCAAAAAATCATCATGAAGTGATACCAGTCTGAAATATTAACATTGGCCAGGGGTCAGAAGACATTGGTTCCATCTCTGTTCTGAGTCTGTATCTTGACTTTGGGCCAGCCCCTCAGCTTCTTCTATTAAAGGATTAGTTTGGGTAAGAATCTCAGGTCTTCTCCAAGTCTTCCATTCCATTTTTTTTATATTCCAACCTGCTTCCTGGTTATGTTCTATGATAGGTTCTATGTTCTAACTTCCCTTCCAACTCAACATTCCTTATTCTATGTTCTTAAACACATTTCAACACTAAAATGCTGTGCTTTGAATTCCTTTATAGCTCAGTATTTTGTGGTTGATGGCCTAAGCTTTGAGAGACCTTATCATATAGAACCTCAGGGCTGGAAGGAAAGCTGGAACTTTCAATGATGGAAGTGGGAGAGGCCTTCGAATAGAAAAGAAAAATGTTCCTAAATGCTGCAATTAATTATAGGACTGTTTTTTCCTGCTGGCACTATAGGGACTTTGAGGAAGGGGAAGGCACTTTTCAGACTGACAGAACCCCAAAAGTTTTGATTACAGCATATGATAGAGACTTTTTTTAACAGTTGAAAATCCAAACATTGAAATGTTTTCTCTTATGAAATGTCCCTTCTAATGATAAATATTGGTCCCTTGAGTATGGATTTCATTTTAAGGAACAATCTTAGGGAGTCAGAACTGGGGAATAGCATTGATAGATTAAGCAGGAGAATCCTTTTGGGGTCCCAAGGGGGTAGGGCCATAAAGTAGTAAATTAAATGTCTTCTTATTGCTAAATGGACTCTGAAGGCCATGTTCCCAGAGTGGCAAAAACATGTTCTAAACAATGAATTTATTGTGTGGGGTTGGAAGGGGGGGGATAAAGAAAAGTTTATGGTGCTCTATGGACCCCCCTTTCTTTTTTTAAGAGATTAAAGAAAATAATTAATTTATTTATCTTTAGTTTTCAACATTCACTTCCATAAGATTAAGCTCTAAATTTTCTCCTCCTGCCTCCCATCCCTTCTCTTCTCCCCAAGACAACATTCAATCTGATATAGGTTCTACACATACATTCATATTAAGCATATTTTTGCATTAGTCATGCCATAAAGAAAAATTAAAAATAATGGGAGGAACCATGAGAGAGAAAAAACAACCAAGAGAGAGAGAGAAAGAGGGAGGGAGGGACAGAGAGAGAGAGAGAGAGAGAGAGAGAGAGAGAGAGAGAGAGAGAGAGAGAGAGAGAGAGAGAGAGAGTAATAGTAATGCAATATAAAGATCCCCTGTATTGGCTTTGTTTTTGGTGCTAAAACCCAGAGCTTGTTAATCCCACTTGTGGGATGGACTTGTTGACGTGAAAAGAGAAGGCTGAACTGGGAGGAGCTGGTGACCTAGTTTTGAAGAGACACAAGAAAGGCAGAAGAACTTTTTGGAAGCAGCACCTTTTGGAGGCAGAGAGAGACTGAGAGGATTGCTGAGGGCCACTTTGAATTGCCCAGGACTTTTGAGAGCTGACACCCAGAGCTGCCAAGGACTGAGGAGACATGGCTGTTATGCTGGTACTTTGTCTGTTTTGATGTTGTTTTGCCAGATTTGTCCACTGGTGAAGGACAGTCCTGTTGTTGCAGAGGTCTTGGAACCTTGCTGTTGGTTCAGAAGCCCTGAAGGATTTTCTTGTTGTATGTTTACAGAAATCCTGGAAGAGGGTTTTGCTAATGTTTTCAGGGGTACTAGGACTATTCTTCAGACAGAGAATGAATTAATGAAGAGACTGGCAATGTATCTTGTGGCCTTGCTAAGCTTTGTCTCCCCAGGAACAAAGATTGCTGAGAACTTGCCTCATGTCAAGTTGAAGAAAAGACCTCCATTTGGGTATTAAGTGCTGTGCTTAAAGCTTCGTGTAACTCTGGGGTAGATTCAATTGTGATCCAGGGGTGGGAAACTTTTGACCTTTTTGTGTTCTATGATTGAACAAATGAATGTACTTTACTTATGATTGAAACCCAGATGTTGATTGGGTATGGATTGTAATGGCTGGACAGTTTGAAAACTGTCTACTTGATCTGTTTCTCCATCTTGAAATTCTGTCTGTATATTCTGAAGTTCGGGGTGCTGACCTTTTTCCCCTGAATTAGTTAACCATACATATTTGACTGATTAAAGTAAGCTTGTTAACCCATTTTGAGTTGCTTTCCTTTATCAAAGCAGATCTAAGAACCTGTGTGAGCAGCCACCCTGGGGACACTGGGGTGCTTGCCTCTACACAGGGAGGGAGAGAGGGAGGGAGGGAGGGAGGGAGAGAGAGAGAGAGAGAGAGAGAGAGAGAGAGAGAGAGAGTTTTTTGACCTTCATTCAGACTCCATAGTTCTTTCTCTGGATGTGGATGTCTTTTTCCATCATGAGTCTTTTGGAGTTGTCTTAGGTTCTTGCATTGCTGAGAGGAGCCAAGTCTGTGAGAGTTAGTCATCACACAATGTTGCAGTTACTGTGTACAATGTTTTCCTGGTTCTTCTCACTTCCCTCAGCATCAGTTCATGTAAGTCTTTTCAGGTTTTTCTGAAGTCTTCCTGCTCATAATTTCTTATAGCACAGTAGTATTCCATCACATTCATATACCATAACTGGTTCAGTCATCCCCCAATTGATAGGCACTCCCTCAATTTCCAATTCTTGGCCACCACAAAAAAAGAGCTGCTATAAATATTTTTGTATGTGTGGGTCTCATTTTTCTGATCTCTTTGGGATACAGACATAGAAGTGGTATTCCTGGGTCATGGGGTATGCCGAATTTTATAGCCCTATGGGTTCAAACTCTCCTTTCAAATTAAATTAAATCCTCTTGGATGTTTGAAGTTCAGAAGTCCAATGTCATGGACAGAGTGGTAGTTCATTCCATTTTGGCCAATCTCTACTCAGCTAAGACATTTTAGGTCTCTTTCCTGATTTGTAAAATCAAAGAAGGTTCAGCTAGAAAGATGTCTAAGGGCCCTTTCAACTCTCAGTACTATGATACCGTGTTAAGTAATCAGAAAGATCTGATCACATACTAGCCATGACATCCGAGGTTTCAGTTTCCCCATCTGTTCAATGACATTACTCCTCTCTCTCCCGTTGATCCCTCATGACTCTTGTGAGGTTCATATGAGATTATGGAAGGGAAAACACATTGAAACCGAGTCACTCCACACATACATTTGGAAAGGGTTGGGTAAGGGAAGCAGGGGAGAATAGAAGGAACATTGGATTTTGGCATCAGGTCCTGAATTCAAATTCTTCTTGCTCTGCCATTTAACTATCTGTATGTCACTGAGCCTCTCTGTCTCAGCTTCCTTATCTTTAACATAAACATTGGTCTCTATGAGTTCTAAGGTCTCCTCCAGATCTAAATCAATACTTTATCAAGATGCTTCCTCTCCCTAGGCCTCAGTTTCCTTCTCTGTCAAATGAAGGGATTGATGTTTAAGGTGCCTGCTAGCTTGGTATTGATGATCCAGTAATGGTGTGATGAAAGGGTGAAGTTGGAGACAAAGGTTCCGGGTTCAAATGATGTCTTTGTCACCTTCCCTTTTCTGATCCTCAGTTTCTTGGTTGGTAAAATGAAGGGTTGGTTGGAAAAGTCCGAAGTTTTGTTCAACTCTAAGGCTGACCCTCCATATCCCATGTTCCCACTGCACTGTGCTAGCTATAGTAGGGAGAGTCTAAGAGTGGCATCCCATAATAGCTTCAGGTGTGGGTCCAGACCTGGAGGGGGGTATGTCAGTAAGTGATTTCTTTTTCTGAACCTGAGTACCTGCCCCATCTATAACCCAGAAGGAGGGAAAGGTGTGAGTTGCTTAAACTGTTTGAACAGCAATTCCTTTCTCCCAGCCATTGGGGCAGCCCTGACCTAACCTCCATTCTGTCTCTAGCAAATAAGAGTGGGAGAAGGGAAGCCTATCTCAGTTCTGGAACATTACAAAAAGATTATCCCATGGATTAAATAAAATTATAGGGTTTATTTCTCAAGTGTGAAAGCTTCCGATTGCTGGAGAGCCAGAGGCAAAGATAGGAGTTCCAAGAGGCAGCTCCAGAGCACGGCCTGATGCCCAGCTCTGTGACAAGCGGAGGAGGGGGGAGACAAGGGGAGACTTGGAGATGGGGAAAGGGAGAGGGAGGAGGGGGAAGGACATGTGAGAGAGGAAAGGAAGGGAGAGGGAGAGAGAAATAAGCAGGGGTGGTTAATTATTTATGGATGATAGGAAGGTTAGGAGAGAGACAGAGACAGAGAGAGACAGAGAGAGAGACAGAGACAGAGAGAGAGACAGAGAGAGAAAGAGACAGAGAGAGAGAGAGAGAGAGAGAGAGAGAGAGAGAGAGAGAGAGAGAGAGAGAGAGACAGAGAGAGAGAGAGACAGAGAGACAGAGAGAGAGAGACAGAGAGACAGAGAGACAGAGAGAGACAGAGAGAGACAGAGACAGAGACAGAGACAGAGAGAGAGAGACAGATATAGACAGAGAGATGGGGGAAGGAGGGGAAAGTTAATGAGAAGCATGGACAGGGAGGGGGAGATTTTGGAACTTGATTCTAAAAATGAATGTTGAAAGTTGTTTTTACATGAAATCAGGGAAAATAAAATACTAAACAAAGAAAAAGAAGGAAAGGGAAGGGAGAAGTGAAAAGAAGAGGAGGGGAAATGTCAAGCGATGCATACACAGATATTCAAAGAGGATAAATGGATGGATAGATAGATAGATAGATAGATGGATGGATGGATAGATAGATAGATAGATGGATGGATAGGTAGATGAATGGATGGATGGATGGATAAGGGTAGAGATAGAGAGATAGACAGACAGATAGATAGATGGATAGATTGATAGATAAATAAATGAATAAATAGATAGGTGGCTAGAAAGGTAGATAGATGAATAGATAGATAAAGTATTGTTACAAAAAGACACACACAAGCAGGTAGAAAGATCAAAAAGAGGACACACCAAGATAAAGAGGTAAGAGAGAAAGAAGAGGAGTGGGGAACAGTGGGGTGAGAAACAAAGAAAGAGGGATGGCAAAACAGAAGGAGTCGAAAGAAAAGTGTACCGAGGGCAGCCAGAAGGGCAGAGGCAGCTGCAACGAGACAGAGGGGTCCAGGGAGATGTGGAGACTTTACAATGGGTCTCTTGATATTTTATGAAACAGGTCCTTTTTTTAAAGTGCTTCTTGATATTTTTATGTTTATATATTTTAGCTTGAGCTCTCGGACTCATGGAAAATGCATGAGGAGTAAGTGGTTCCTGTGAATGTTTTATACATGACTGGGGAGCAGAGAGGATTCAGAGGGAGAGAAGTTGGCTTTTTCCCTTCACTGGCCTTCCCCCTTCCTTCCCTCTCTGATGCCCTGGGGTGAAAGAATCCTGATGGTGAGCAGTTTGGGGACTGGGGGATGATGCTGTTCCTCACTCTCCTCCTCCTTCCTTTTCTTTTATCCTTCAATACTGATGACCATACCCATGCCTTGGACACTTGCCGTGTGACCTTGTAAAAGTCATTTTCATTCTTTGATCTTGGTTCTTCAACTAAAACATAAAGGGATGGTGTGACACATTTTAAAACGAACCTGGGCAAGCTGGAGTGTCATCAGAGAGAAAGAGAACAGGTTGATGAAGGTCTTGGAAATCTGTTCATTTCTGGACGAAGTGGGGAAATGAGGAGTTTGAGTCTGGAGGGTAGGTTGAAGGGGTGGGGCAGGAATAACCTATCTAAAACTATCTGAAAGGTGACCACCTGAAAAGCAATTGACTTGTTTTGCTCTACCTGGGAGGAATTGCAGTGGGTGGAAATTGCAAAGGGGAAAATTTAGACTTGATGACAGGAACAACTTCCTAACTCTGGGGTTCTCCCAAAGAGAAAGGGACAGCCTCTGGGGCTAATGAATTCACCTTCCTCGGAAATCTTCAGGAATAATCAGAATGACAGTTTGTATGGGATATAGCACAGGGGTTGTTCAGGGCTGGTAGCCTCTAGGCAAACGGTTTGCTCTAAAATGATCTCTCTAAAGTTCTTCCCAGCCCTGAGGTCCCAAAATCTGAGACCTTTCCTACTTTTGATATTCTAAGTTCTATGAATAAATCTCTTGATTAGAAGTTGGTGTGCACCTCCCCGTGAGCTTTCTATGTAAAATAAGCATTATAATTCTCTCTTAGTTTATTATCATCTTGTTAAATGGTAGTCTCTGTGAGAACAGGATTATGACATTTAACATTGAATTCCCCAGTGCCCAATATAGTGCTTAGTATAGTAATAAATGATTAATAGATGTTTGTGGAAGGAAAAAAGGAAGTAAGGAAAGAATGGAAGGGAAAAATGAAGAAAGGAAAAGAGGGAGGGAGGAAGGAAGAAGGAAAGAAAAGAAAGAAGGGTAAACAAAGAGGGAAGAAGTAAGGTAGGGAAAAAAGAAGGGAGGATGGAGGGAGGAAGGAAGGAAAAAAGGAAGGAAGGATGGAAGGAAGGAAGGGAAGAAAGAAGAGGGGAAGGGAGGAAAAGAGGGAAGGAAGAACATTCTGAAAGTGTTCTTGAAAAAAGGCCACAACTTATTCCTTTATTCTTATTGAAAAGGAGTACATTTGGAACACATTTCGAGGCTTCACATTTAAAGGGTCTCTACTTAGAAGAGGATCTCTTTAGTAAATCTATCTTTTCACATGTTATATCACAATAGCTATTTACTGAATTACTTAAGCCAAGGAACAAAACTAGTGCACATGCTTAAAGTAAGACACACTTGAGCAGAGAAACCATATTTCCTCATAAACTGTGAGAGTTGGGAAGGATCTGAGAACACAGAACATCGCAGTGAGATAGGACCACAGAAGAAAAAATATCTGTTGGCAGAGGTCTTAGAATTTGAAATATTAAAATGGGAAAGAATTTTGACAATTTTTTAAAATGTCAAAACTGGAGACCATTCTAATCTGACTTCCTCCTTTTATAGAAGAGAAAAGAGGCCAAGGAGCAGGGATCACAGCTTTGAGGCCCCAGAGGGAACCTATAGCTGGAGCCAGACTAGGCTGGAATCTCCAGGCTGTCTATCCTCTCTTCTTCTTCATACTCTAGTCTATGCTGGCCCTCACACCATTAAGTCTCTGAACCAGGGCTTTGGGATAACCACAGCGCTGAGATCCTAGAGTAGAAGTTGGCCTGGCAGCAGCTTTGCCCAGGTTGTGGGCAGGATGCCAGAAAGGGACCTGTGGTTAGGGTTAAAGCCCAGCAGTATTCAGCTGAGAAATCAGAGTCTTATTGTGACATTAGAAAGCAAAAGGCCCCATGGACACCGGCTAGAAAGGGTACAATTCAGAGGGTTGGAACTCTATAAAGAGGGCTTGAGAAAACCCCTAGGAAGCATGGCAAGCCTTCCCAAACCAGCTCATTCTTCTGGGCACCCCAGTGTCAGCCTAGGGGCATCTCTGCCCCTGACCAAAGCTGCAGGGTGTCTGAGCTGGCAGGGAAGAAGGGCCAAGGAGTACTCCTATCTGCAAACTAGAAGCTGCTTCATGTCTAAGGTAAGCCAACTTGTCATACCCCTTCCCCGTGAGTGCCAGACACCCAGGCAGGAACAGGGGGCGGATGACTTACTGCTGCCAAGCTCAAGGACCTGTCCTTGCCAGCTGGCAACCTATTGACCCGACTGGCCAGCCAGTCCATCTGCCCACTGGTGCCAGCTGTGGGTATGTGGGAAGCTGGCCGTCAGCCCAAGTGCTTAGCCAGGAAATGTCAACCACTGGGCTCCCTATGCCAGCTGGTGGGTGGCAAACACAATCCAGCTCACCTGTCTGCCCAGTGGGGTCAGATGCATGTCCAGGAACATAGAACCCACTGACCCTAGGGGATCAATTTACTGTAAGTGTCAAGAACCTTTCTCATCTCCCTCCCACTTTCTTCACAGATTCTATAAATGGGAGATTTTGAAATCACATCATCAAAGAACGTGAAAGTTGGGAAGACCTTAGAACAGAGAATGTCAGAGCTGGGAGGGGCCATAGAACAAGGGATGTCAGAGGTGGGAAGGGTCCTAGAACAGAGAATGTCAGAGCTGGGAAGGGCCTTAGAACAGGGAATGTCAGAGCTGGGAAGGGTCCTAGAACAA
>NW_027187465.1:6073173-6076463 GCF_028583685.1 Petaurus breviceps papuanus | reverse complement strand
GGGCCTTAGAACAGGGAATGTCAGAGCTGGGAAGGGTCCTAGAACAAAGAGTGTCAGAGCTGGGAAAGACCTTAGAATAGAGAATGTCAGAGCTGGGAAAGACCTTAGAATAGAGAATGTCAGAGCTGGGAGGGGCCTTAGAACAGAGAGTGTCAGAGCTGGGAGGGGCCTTAGAACAGGGAATGTCAGAGCTGGGAAGGGTCCTAGAACAGAGTGTCAGAGCTGGGAGGGCATTTAGAACACTAAATAACTGAGGAAACCTTGGAGATCACCTTGTTACTCTGCTGTGCTCTAGCTCCCTCCAAAATTCCTTCTGTTTAGAGAACAGGAAACTGAGATGCAGCAAGATCCATTTTTCATCCCTTTTTGCTCTTGGACTCAGAGATTCTGGGTTCTAATCTCCTCTCTGATGCTCCCCAGCTCTGTCATCTAGGGCAAGTCACTTAACTTCCTTGTTTCTCAGTTTCCTCACCTGTAAAATGAGGAGGCTCTGAGATCCCTGCTGACTTCAGATCAGGGAACCTGAGCCTATGATTTTGAACCCTACATACATATTTATTAAATGGGGGGTTGGTCTAGATGACCTCTGAGGTACCTTCTAGCTTTTAGATAATTTTCCTTTATTCCTACCATCCTCAGGGCCAAAGGAATCCTCTATGTTCTGTGGGCCTGCCCTTGTGACAAAAGGTGTCTAGCTTAATCATAGCCACCAGGTTCCCCCACGCCACCTACTTTTTACTGCCCTCCTAATCACAAGGAAGCTTAGGAACTCCTACCTTCCACAAGTGCCTAGGTAGCACAATGGATAGAACTCCAGGCCTGAAGTCAGAAAGTCCTGAGTTCAAATCTAGCCTCAGAAAAGTTGTGTGACCCTGGGCAAGTCACTTATCCTAGTTTGCCTCAGTTTCCTCATCTGTACAATGAGCTGGAGATGGAGATGACAAACCATTGCAATATCTCTGCCAAAAAAAAACCCAAGTCACAGAGTCAGACAAGACTGAAAAGACTGAACAAGAATGACAAAGCCATCCACAGCTCCGAACCTCTTAGAAATAGACAGAACACTAACAGGGATGGGGAATCTAAAAGCAGCATGGTGGGGGATGGGGAGTCCATGGCCAATCACCCAGAAAAGGGAGCCCAAGTTGAGTTACAGCTGTCAGAGGACAGGAGAAGGTGCTCATCCTCTCCGGCAATAAGATTGTGCCTGGAGTTGGCCAGTCCTTTGGCATGACCCTGCCCACCATTTGCTCCCTCCCTCTCCATTTTTTCCTTGGGTAAAAACTCCCTCAGCCTGCCAGCAGGCTCTCCTGAGAGCTCAGTAGGAAAGGGCATCACCGAGGCTAAGAGAAAGCTTGTGAAGGTCTTAAAAGAAATTATAGCCTGTATAAAAATATTCACTTCAGTGGAGGGCCTCAAACTATTCCCCTGGGCACTGAACAGTGACTGAAAGTATATTACTGTTCACTTAAGGTTATTCTAGTAACCCAAGGTCAAAGTGTGCAGCCTCTGAGCCAAGGAAATCATGGCTGTTTTTCTTTTCTGAGTCTGGCTGGGGGATAAGGCAGGCAGGGTAGGGGGGCCCTCTGAGCATGAGAACCCTTCTCCTCACCCCATCCTGAGCCATCCCTTTACTGGCAGAACCCCTCAGTATCTGTGTGTCCTTTCCAGTCACCTGATAGCATTTTGTCCTTGATTCTCTGAAGGACTTATGGTGGTTTTGAAAGGAGATGCCTTGGATAAAGTGCAAAGACCATTTAGTTGAGAAGGAACTTGGGTTCAAATGTTGCCTCTTCAGCCTTGTCCAAATCACTGTTCATTTCTAGAGTTCCTCATCTGTATAATGAGGGGGAGAGCTAACCAACTAAGCTTTAAATACTTGGTAAACACCCACTATGTTCCAGGCACCAAGCTAGGTACTGAGGTTACAAAGGCAAAAGAAGGGAATGGTTCCTGCTCTCAAGGGGCTTTATCCTATTGGAGGAAGTGAGATGATATAGAAATAAATATATAAGACATTAAGTTCTACCCCCACTGTATATATTGTGCATATCCTTTGTTATTTTCATGTTCTTTCCCCCATTGGAATATGAGTTCCTGGAGGGATGGGATTCTGCTTTTTCCTTTATAACCCCATCTTTTAGCACGGTGCCTTATACCCAGGTGGTTCTTTTTCTTTGCTTTTTTTTTTGAGGGGGGGAGGTAGAGCAATTGACATTAAGTGACTTGCCCAGGGACCCACAGCTAGTTTTGTGTTAACTGAGTAGGTTCTTAATAAATGCATGTTGACTGACTAAGTGAGGGATGCAAAGGTTCTTTCAGCTCTTGACCTGTGAATCAATGCTCTATAAAATGAGATAGTGGGATGGAAATTGTCCCCATCTCCCTTCCAGTTACTAGTGCCTTCCTTTCAAAAGTCATCTTGTATCTAATCTTTATATACAATGTGTATGTGTGGTATGCTCCAGTAGAATGGATGTTCTTTGAAGGCAGGGACCTTTGTAACCTCAGTACTCAGTACAGGGACCAGATCATAATAATCCCAATTGATTAATAGATGGACAAATGCTAAGTTTCCTTTGTTCTCAAGGCTGTACCCCTGACTCTCAGGACTCTCCCTATTATAGGAAGCTTTTCAGGTTCCTATTATGTGCTGTTCTCCTGCCATTAGAACGTAAGCTCCTTAAGGGCAAGGATTGTTTTTCTTCCTGTTTGTACTTGTATTCCCAGTGCTTAAGACTGAATTTAGTACATAGTAAGCCCTTCCTAAATGCTTATTGACTTGTCTTGACCTAAGTCTAAGTCCTTAGTGGCAGGGGTTGCAATGGATCTAGGGGTGAATCCCATCTGTGCTCCTTTCTGCCGGTGGGTGTGGGCATTTTAGGGCTTCAGTTTCTTGCTTTGTAAGATTAGTGAGTTGGAGTAGATGATCCTGAAGATCCTTTTATCTCTAAGACTTCTGACCTGAGGTAGCCACTCTCTCTGTTGGTGACTGTCTCACCTGGCCTATTCTTAAAAACTGATTTTTTTACCCTAATCATTCTTTTCTTCACTCTTTACTCCCATAATCTTCCCAGGAGTCTCAATATCAACCTTGTAGCCCTGTGTATATCCTCCCCTTCCTTCCTCTCTAAATCCGGAGTGACAATTGAAACAACTGCCATTGTTCCTGGAAGGGGTGTACCAATCTACTTTCCTATGGCTCCATTCACCATCCCTGTAAGTTGAAGGAAGGAAGGAAGGAAGGAAGGAAGGAAGGAAGGAAGGAAGGAAGGAAGGAAGGAAGGAAG
>NW_027187465.1:6067607-6073163 GCF_028583685.1 Petaurus breviceps papuanus | reverse complement strand
AAGGAAGGAAGGAAGGAAGGAAGGAAGGAAGGAAGGAAGGAAGGAAGAAGGGACACCTAGGCACAGTGAATAGAGCACCAGCCCTGGAGTCAGGAGGACCTGAGTTCAAATAAGGCCTCAGACACTTAACACAAAAACTAGCCATGTGACCTTGGACAAGTCACTTAACCCCAATTGCCCTCCCAAAAAAAGCAGAAAGAAAGAAAAAAGGAAGGAAAGAAAGAAGAAGAGATGGAAGAAGGAAGGAAGGGAGTGAGGAAGAGAGAGAGAGAAGGAGGAAGAAAAGGAAGGAAAGAGAAAAGGAAAGGAAAAGCCAGGAAAGAAGAAACAAAAGAAGGAAGGAAAGGGGAAGAAAGGAAAGAAAGAAAAAGAAAGAAAGAAAAAGAAAGAGAAAAAAAAAAGGATGGAGGAAGGAAGGAAGGAAGGAGGGAAAGAAGTATTGAGCACCTACTGTGTGTCAGACATTGGGCTAAATGCTTTATAAATATAATCTCAATTGAACTTCAGAATAACTCTGTGAAGTAGGTGCTATTGTTAGCTTATTTTAGGAGAATGATCTCCATTTTATTGAGGGAACCAAGGCAGATAGAGGTTCAGTGTCTTGCCCAGCTAATAAGTGCCTGTGGCTAGATTTGAACTCAGGTTTTCCTGACTCCAAGCCCAGTGCTGTGCACCCTTTTGGTGACTGATGTGCTTGCCTCTCCTCCCTTATTTCTGATGTCTTCCTTCATTAGAATTTGAAGTCCTTGAAGGCAAGGACTGTCTTTGTTTTCCTCTATTTTATTCCTAGCCTTTAGCACAATGCTTGACAAATAGCATGCAGTTAATTTTTTAAAAAAGTTTTCATTAATTCATTCATACATCTATTAATTAATGAGTCAATTAATTTCCTTTCAGATCTAAGTCTCTGATCCCAGGATTGTATGATCTTAGCATTTTGTCAGTCAGTCATTTTTGCTTGGTTTCAATAGTTTGTAGCAGAAACTCAGGAGTCCTGACAGTGCAAAGCTTCCCTCCAGGTGGGTCACTATGCACAAGGAAGACTTCTTCCATAATGCTACTCTCTACCTCACCCTAAATACACATACACACACACCACACACACATATAAACCACAGACACACACCACACACCCACACTCATACCCACCCACCCACCCACACACCCACACACACACACACACACACACACACACACACACACACCACAACCAATTGTCCAACTTCAGCTTGGGGGATTTGAAGAACAAAAAGACAGAGGACCAGAACTGACTTCTTTCCCTTTTTCCTCCTTGCACTCACTCTACCTGCCCCCTCCTCTGCTCCTGTCCCGCATTAACTGGGATTAGTAGCTGGACAGGAGTTACATGAGTGTCCTAAAGTGCAAATGGTATCATAGATTTCAAGATGAAAGAGACCTTAGAAGTCATAGAGTCTAACTAACCTTGACATTTTATTAATGATGAACTTGAAAGTCTAGACAAGGGAAATTATTTACCTAAGGTCATGCAGGAAGTAAATGACAGAGCTGGAAGGCAGCTTTTTTAATGCTGAAGCTAGAACTGCAAAGACATGACCACACAGTGTGGCCCCTAGTGCTCTGAGGGCTTCCTGTGGCTTGCACAAATTCATTTCCCGAAAGCAAACATCAGGGAATACTTCATCTGTTGTCTTCAATCCCTAATCAATTTCCTCAACTACCCAATGGGTATAATGATGCTGCTTCCCACCCAGGGCTGGTGTGAGGGTTAGATGAGAGCATGTTTGTCCTATGCTTAGCAGAGTGCCTAGTATTTAGTAAGGACTTAATAAATGCTTCCTTCCTTCCTTCCTTCCTTCCTTCCTTCCTTCCTTCTTTCCTTCCTTCCTTCCTTCCTTCCTTCCTTCCTTCCTTCCTTCCTTCCTTCCTTCCTTCCTTCCTTCCTTCCTTCCTTCCTTCCTTCCTTCCTTCTTTCCTTCCTTCCCTCCTTCCCTCCTCACAGTACCTAGGCCTTGGATTATGTTAGATGTGCTTGGAAAAACTGTTGTTGAATTGAATTGAACTGAATTGTGGTTTCTTGGGAGATAACTTTATTCATGGGTAAAATTTGGGGGAGTGGGAGGTATTTGGAATCCATGGGTTTTAGAGCTCTAAATATAATCCTTCTCTCAAATTTTAGTGTAAGCTTAACCAACAACTTTATAATTCTGTGGGGATTATTAATTTTTATGTATTCATTTGTTCTTTCAAGAGATTTTTTTTAGCATCAATTATTTCCAGGCCCCTATCCTAGGCTCTGCAAAAGAAGAATGATTCAATATGAATTTAATCTAATCAGTAAATCTATATATGTATACACACACACATATATATGCATGTATCGCATATGTATGTGTATATGTCTTATATGCATATTATATGCATATATACATATATAGGGATCTATATGTTATATATGCATATGTGTATATATAAACACACATACATATATACTGAATAAATATATTAGGATACACAAACATATATGAGATTTACATAAACATATAAATACTAAACTTAAGAAATGCCAAATAGATTGTACAAAGTATAACAGATGATGGGAATTGTCAGTGAAAAGGCAAATCTCTTTTATATGAAGCTTGTCCTTACTTTTAAGTATACCCTTGATCATGATCCTAATAGGCCAAGGAAGAATTCAACATGCTACTTTCTAAGCTGGCCTGGTTTTCTGTGTTTCCTTCTGAAATTCCTTCTGTGTATTTTGATGCTTCCATGGCTCTCTTTAATTTCTTTTCTTCCTCTTTCCTTTGATGATACCATTGCTAATCCATGTCCCACCCTCAATTCTCCACCCCTAACTAAAAAGAAAGAAAAACAAAATCTTCACAAATCCCCATATTAGTTATGTCCAAAAGATAGACCTCATTCTTTACCTCTCGTCTAATGCCCCTCTGTCTGGAGATGGGCAGCATGATTCTCCGTCTGTCCTTTGAAGGTGTGGTTGGTCATTTTATCGATCATTCTTTTAAAGGCTTTCAAACTTGTGTCTCTTTTTCAAGTTTGCTGTGATTGTATACGTTGTTCTCCTGGTTCTTCCCAATTCACTCTGCATCCGTTCACAGAAGTCTTCCTGAAGTTTTCCTAAAACTTTCCTTTCCTCATTTCTTAAGACACAATAATATTCCATGACATTCAAAACCCATAATTTATTCAGGCATTCTTCCATTGATGGACACTTTTTTAGTTCCAAATTCTTCACTCCAACAAGTAAATCTTTTGGTACCTGTGTCTTCTCCCACTTCCTTTGATCTTTTAATGGGTATTATCCTAATAGATGTGGTGCTGAGGCCAAATCTATAAACAATTTAGTGACTTTCAAAAAATTTAGTTGCAAATCGCTTTCCAGAATGACTGCACCAATTCACATTTCCACCAACAGTGTATCACCATGTCTGTCTCCCAAAGCCCCTCCTACAATTGTCATTTTCCTCTTTTGACGTTTCTGCCTCATCTAATCAGCTATAACTGTTGATACCTTCAGTTTCTCCCTTTAGGAAATGCCTACTTCCATCCTTTGTCAATTTATATAAATAGGGAAAGGCTCTTACTCTTATAGATTTGAACCTGTTTATGGGTGAGTTCAGCTTTTAGAGCATACACAGTATACCCTGTTTGGTTCCAACCCACACAGAAACTTGTTGAATCTTGCTTCCAAGCAAGGATAATACACTTCACTCCCCACACATCAGAACATCTGTAGTTACCTACACTTATATTGTTTACTTGTCAGGTTACTACATGCTGATGAAAAGCATTTTAATTGGCTGCCGTGCTGAAGCAGGGAATGTATGCAAATGGTTGGGCAGATGATGGCTTTTCAGTAAAGAGAAAGAACAGATGGGGGACTGATAGTAGGTGGGTCTTATCTCCCACCCACTTGTCATGTACATGTGCAAACATGGAACCTCTTTCTTGTAGGTGTTTTTGTATTTATTATTTCCCAGTCTGAGGTGAATGCGTATCTGGAAATAGAACAGATCAGGATGTGAGCTTTGTGAGGTTTGAAAGTTCTAAAGATCCATCAGAAGTCTAAAAAAGAGAAGTAGAAAGAAGGATCTATTGGGAGCTGGAGCAGTTGAGTTCAATTAAGAACCACTGAGTTGGTAACTCCAAGAAGTGGTCTGTTTAACCCAGCCCATCAGTGGATCTTTCGAGCAGCTGAGCCAACTGGGCAAGACAGAACACCCAGAAGTGAGTTTGGTGAAGACTCTGAGAAGGGAGGAAAAGACCCCAAGGGCTGTGAAGTATCTCTCTGGGTTGTTGATGGTATTTTAGACTCCCTACTTTGACACCCACTCTTTCCAGAAACTGCCCCCCAATTTGAGGGATGTTGCTACACTTCAATCCTTGCTCTAACTTCTTGATATATGTCCCATTGAAAAAGCTAATTGAGGAGTTAGCTCTGTGACTCAGTGAATAGACCACTGGGCCTAGAGTTGGAATTACCTGAGTCCAAAAGTGACATCAGATACTTACTTGTTATGTGACCCTGGGAAAGTTATTTAACGTCTGTTTGCCTTAATTCACTAGAGAAGGAAATGGCAAACCACTCCAGTATTCTTGCCAAGAAAATGCCACTGACATGTCCTGACTAAGCTAATAGATGACAACAATAACAAAAAACAATTGATATTTGGGAGTTATCGACCAGTTAGTTAATATGGGGAGGGGGGATACCTGAAATAGGCTTCTAGGCATTTCCACAGAGAAGAAGTAGTAAGCAACAAAGTATCCATATTTCTTTCTTTCTATCGTCTATCAGTCTATCAAAACTTGCAGAGGAGATTTTTTCCCAGTTACATTCTTCTCTTATAATTTTAACTACATTGGTTTTGTTACTGCAAACATTTTTTTCAGTTTTATAAAATAATAATTAGCATTTTCTATTTCATCTTTTATGATCTTCTCTATCTCTTATTCTAAAATTTGTTTAGAGTCATATTTCATAATAATTTGAGGTGGTTTTGGTGGAAGCTCATGGAGTTTTTTCTGCTTCTATGCCCTAGAATATTCTTGCTATACAAACATACATATATGTATATACACACATAACTATATATAAACATAAGTATGTGTGTAACTCTGTGTGTAACATGTATGAAGACTATATATTTAATATATACATACACATGTATGTTTGTATAACTATCTTCCATATACCATTTATCTATCTATGTTTAGCTACATCTATCTTTGATCTACTTTCTGTTTGTCTTTGTATCTATCTATCTATCTATCTATCATCTATCCATCTATCTATCTGTCTATCCATCTATCTTTCTATCCACCCATCCGTCTGTCCCTCCATCCATCCATCCATCCATCCATCTATCCATCCATCCATCCATCCATCCATCCATCCATCCATCCATCCATCCATCCATCCATCCATCCATCCATCCATCTATCCATCTATCTATCTATCCATCTATCCATCTATCCATCTATCCATCTATCTATCTATCTATCTATCTATCTATCTATCTATCTATCTATCTATCTATCTATCTATCTATC
>NW_027187465.1:6062225-6067597 GCF_028583685.1 Petaurus breviceps papuanus | reverse complement strand
ATCTATCTATCTATCTATCTATCTATCTATCTATCTATCTATCTATCCTTCTGTCTGTCTGTCCATCCGTCCATCTGTCCATCTATCTGAATATCTATCATTGTTGGCCCTTGGTTTTACATAGACATCATTTACTATCTTAAGGAGAGGCTCATTTGTTCCTAACCATCTTAGTGTTGTCGTTGTTCTTTCCTACCACAACAAAACAAAACAAAACAAAACATATTTTATTATCACTCTGCATGTGGTGCTGGGCTAGATTGCTGTACAAACTAAATTAAAATAAAAATTAGCAACTGCCATTAAAAAGTTTACATTCTATTATGGAATATTTAACCTATTATGAACTCTAGTCAGCAGAGGTCTCCTGTACATTTCCATCACATCTACCAGTTGACTTGAGTGGGATTACACTGGCATTGAATGAAAAGTGAATGATGAGTAAAGGCTCTCCCTCATATATTATATTCACATGGCTCTTCTCCAGCATGAATTCTCTGGGGTTGAATAAGTTTTGATCTCCTACTGAAGGGTTTCCCACACTCATCACATTTACTTGGCTTTTCTACAGTAAGAATTCTCCACTGTTCACTAAGGCCTGATCTTGTATTGAAAGTTTTCCCACATTCATTACATTCATAAGGTTTCTTTCCAGTGTGAATTCTCTGATGTTGGATAAGGATAGAGCTCCGACTGAAGGCTTGCCCACACTCATTACATTCATATGGCTTCTCCCCAGTATGAATTCTTTGATGTTCATGATGTTCTACTGAAGGTTTTACCACATTCATTGCATTCAAATGATTTCTCTCCAGTATGGACTTTCAGATGTCGAGTAAGGAGTAAATGGTGACCAAAGGTTTTTCCACATTCTCCACATTTACTACATTCAAAGAAGGGTTTCTCTATGAATTATCCAATGTTGGCTATAATCTTTGATGTAACTGAAGGCCTTCCTATATTCATTTTACATTTAAAGATTTCTCACCGGTATGAATCCTGCAGTATTCAATAAGGAGTGAGTTCCTACTGAAGGCTCTCCCCAGTATGTATTATCTGATGCTACATAAACCTGTAAAATGGTGAAGGATTTTCCACATTCATTACAATGGTAAGTTTTTCCCCAATATGAATTCTCTGATGTCGAGTTGAGATATAATTGAAGGCCTCATCACATTCATGATATTCATAAAGTTTTTCTCCACCATGAATTCTCTGACATTGCATATAATCAGTGTGAGGAGTGAAAATTTTACCACATTTGGCACATTCTTAGGGTTTCTCTCCTTTAGGAATTTTCTGATGTTTTCTAACATCTGAGCTTCTACTAAAGGTTTTCCCATATTCTTTACATTCCTATGTTTTTTCTCCAGTATGAATTCTTTGATGTGCTGTGATACCTGAAGTTAGATTAAAAGATTTCCCACGTTCATCATATTCATGTGGCTTTTCCCCACTGTGAATTTTCTGATATTAATGAAGACCTGACTGTGTACTAAAAGCTTCCTCACATGCTCTACAATGATAAGGTTTCTTTCCAGTGTGTATTCTCCGATGTTGAATAAGGGTAACACTTTGACTGAATGCTTTACCACACTCATTACATTCATAGGCTTTCTCTTCAGACTAAATTCTTTGATGTTCATGAAGGACTGAAAAGCTTTCCCACATTCGTTACATTCAAATAGTTTCTCTCTAGTATGAGCTCTCTGGCATTGAGTAAGTACTGAATTCTGCCTGAAGGTCTTACTACATTCATTACACTCATAAGGTTTCTCTCCAGTGTGAACACTCTGTTGCTGTATAGAACCTGCCATAAGAGTGAATGCTTTCTCACATTTATCACATTTAAAGTGCTTCTTTCTACTATGAATTTTTTGATGGTGCATGGGGGCAGAACTGTGGGCAAAACTTTGGCCATAAAAATTACCTTTATGGACTCTTTCTTCTGCAGGATCTCTCTGATGTATAACAAGTTTTGGACTGAACACCAAAGGCTTTGCCAAATTAATTTTATTGTATTGCCTTTCTCCCATCTAATTGTTTTCTTGTAGAAGACTGTAGCATGCTGGGAACCTCTGCAAGGGAGTAGACTGAGGACATCTCTCCCTTTTGGTGCTCCTTCTCTTTCTCTCTAACCTATTATGGCAGCCCTCCGGTGGTCCTGATCTACAGCTGGTCACTGGACCCAGACAGCTCCAGAGGAGAAAATGAGGCTGGTAACTCTGCACAGCCCTGCCGCATTTAAATCCAATTCTCTTGCAAGCTATGGCATCACCTTCCTGATGTCATGGTCCTCTTCAAAAAACAGGTGAAACAATAACAACAAACAGTCATTGAGCTCATAGACTTCTCCTAACTCCCTGACTTGGTTAACATCTCTTAGAATATCTTCCGATACCTTTCCATGCAATTTTACTTCTTTGGGCAGAAGTAGAATTTTTTTGAAAGTCCTTCTCATTTTTTTTGTTAAAATCTTCTTTCCCATGCAATCATTTCTCTTGAAGAGAAATATTCTCTTTGGAAGCATCTCTGAGGATGTCCTTTTCCATAATTCCCAGTATTATTCAACAGCCATGACTCTCCTCCCAGCTGGACCTGGGTGATGACATCAGGTTTAGAGACTGGTAATTCCACTGAAACCAGCTCCCTGTAATTCTCAAGCATCATGTCACTGTAGAGCTCCTTCTGAACAGAGTCCAGCTGCCCCCACTCCTCTTGGAGGAAAAATATAGCACCATTTTGAAAGGTCATGGGCTCCATGTTGCTGATTATGGAGGAAGAGACTCCTGAGGATAAAGCCCAAAGGATCTCCCAGGTGAAGAGAAGCTGATGGCAGAGACCAGGAGTGGACCTCTGAGCAGTCTCCAACCTTCCAGTCCATAAGGCTTTCTCTTCTCATGAACAGGTGGGAATCCAAAGACAAGATGCCATTAATCTCCCCAGAGGTAAGAGAAGGGTGCAGAGGGGACTCACACAAGAACTCAGCAAACAGACACGAGTTGAGACTGATGCTGGACTACAGGGTCATGGAGGTGAAGCTTCAGTCAAAGTCATCAGTCAGGACAAGGGTGACTTCACAAAAAGGTGTCAGAGCTGTTCATAGCATCCCGGCTCTGAGGGGCACGGGGCCAGAACACACTCACCGGATGCTGAGCCAAGGCCCTGTTGTTATTTTAAAACAGAACTAGGCATTGTATTTTGTCAAAAAGCTTTTTTCAACATTTATATGTCTATAATAATGCATTTTTATTGTTATTAGTATGCTTTATTATGTTTATAGTTTTCCTCATGTTGAGCAAATCATGCATTGTAGGTATAAATCTAGCCTACTTTTAGAATATAATCTTTTTTAAAAAGGTTATTGTAGTTTTGGTGCTAATATTTAATCATTTTGTATTAATATGTATTAGGGATTTTGGCTTGTAAGTTTTTCTTTGTTTTATCTATCGCTAGTTCAGGTATAAATACCACATTTGTATCATAAAAGATATGTGCAGCTAAGTGGCAGAATGGGTAGAATGTTTGGCCTACAGTAATGAAGACTTGAGTTCAAATCCAGCCTCAGACACTTACTAGCTGTGTGACCCTGGGCAAGTCACTTCACCCTGTTTGCCTCAGTTTCCTCATATGAATTGGAGAAGGAAATGGCAAACCACTGCAGTATCTTTGCTGAGAAAGCCCCAAATGTGATCACAGAGAGTTGTACACAAGTGAAAACAACTGAACCATTGCAGACATTACAAAGGTATTTGGCAATACCCTTTCTTTTTTTGTTTTTCAATATAGTTAATGTAATATTGGAATTAGTTGTCATTTTAATTTTTGATAAAATTAGTTGTAAATCCATTTGATTCAGGGAATAGTTCCTTGTGAAATTCATTTAAGGCTTTTTCAATTTCTTTTTCTGAATTCGTGCTTTTAAAATCCATATTTCTTGTGCTAATCAGTGTATATTATATTTTCCTAAGTGTTCATCAGTTTCATACATTTTATCCTTTTTGTTGACACAGCATCAGATAAAATGATTCTGATAATTTCTTTTATTTTCCCTTTATTTGTTTTCAATTCTTTTTCTTTTCATATTGGAAATTTGGTTTTCCCTTCTATTAAAATTATTATCTAACTTAATGTTTTTTTAAAAGCTCCTACTTTATTTTTTTTATCAATCTAATGGTCTTTTTGTTTTCCATTTTTTAACCACTTCATTGATTTTCAACATTTCTCTCTTGATGTTAAGTTTGTATTTTTAGAATGCAAATTTTAGAAAGTTCAAGTCTAGAAGAATCCAATTTAAGAAGGGTTATTTTTCTAGCTATTTTTGTTGTATTCCATGCCCAATTAATTGATCTGTTACTCCTCTCCTTTGTTGATGAAAGCCAGGGAGGTCACCTCACCTCTCCTAGTGCATCCTGGGTCATCTCCAGTCATCTTGATGAATATCTGGCCACTGGACCCAGATGATTCTGGAGGAGAAAGTGAGACTGGGGACGTTGCACAGTCCTGCCTCACTCAAATCCAAGTCAACTGCTAGTCATGTCATCATTTCCCTGATGTCATGGTCCTCTTTGAGAATGAATGACAAACACAACCTGATGAAAGGATTGAGCAAAATATGTTGCCAACTAAGGAATTCTTTATCTGTATCTGAAGAGTTTTGGTATTTTGTCTTATTGCTGTCATTTTCTTTGATGAGATTATTTCTTGTTTCTATGATATTTTTTCTTTGACCCACCAATTCCTTATGGTTAAACTATTTAGTCTCCAATTAATTTTAGTTCTTTCTTCAAAACCCTATATTGAATAAAATTTTTACTGTGCTGAGGACAGCAAATGATATGTTTGATATTTTTCCATTTGATTCTACTTAAAAAAATCTTAACATGGGATCATGTTCTGTAAAGGTATCATGCACAGCCGAAAGATATACACATCTGTATTCTCATTCAGTAGTCACCAGAGGGCTATCATATCTATTTTTTCCAAAATTCTATTAAGATCCTTGATTTCTTTCTTGCTTTTATTTTTTTTTGTTATATTTGTCTAAGTCTAAAAGAGGCACATGGATATCCCCAACTATTATAAATTCACATTCTATTTTTCTTTGTAAGATGATTATATTTTCCTTTATTAAAATACTATGCTATCTAGTACTATATATAAGAATATATAATACGCATGTATATGTGTATATATATAATATGTGTATATGTATGTGTGTATGTATATATATATATCACCTATGTTGCATTTAAGCATAATGTGGCTCCCCCATTTGTCTCTTTTAATCATATCTATATTTGCTATTTCCTTGTCTGAGGCAGAGAAACAGAGAGACAGATATATAGAGAGATTGACACAAATGCATGGAG
>NW_027187465.1:6055137-6062125 GCF_028583685.1 Petaurus breviceps papuanus | reverse complement strand
GAGAGAGAGAGAGAGAGAGAGAAAGAAAGAGAGAGAGACAGAGAGAGAGAGACAGAGAGAGAGACAGAGAGAGAGAGACAGAGAGAGAGACAGAGAGACAGAGAGAGACAGAGACAGAGACAGAGAGAGAGAGAGACAGAGAGACAGACAGAGAGAGACAGAGAGAGAGAGACAGAGACAGAGAGAGACACACAGAGAGAGAGAGAAACAGAGAGAGAGAGAATGAGGGAGGGAGGGAGGGAAGGAGAGAGAGAGAGATGGAGAGGGAAAGAAATGCAGAAGCAGAGAGAGACACACACTGAGCGATGGTGGGGGTTGGGTGAGGGAGAGAGAGACAGAGACACCCACATGAGGGGCATGATAGTGAAATTTAGATAGAAGCACAGCCACGAGGGGAATGAAACATGGCCAACCTAGTCCTATTCACATTTCCAGGTTCATTTTCTGAACTGGGACTTTGCATCAGGGTCAGGCTCCATTGGGTCCTTCACATTTACATGGACCAGTGGGCCTATTTGATAGCCATTTTTATTGACCAATGTCTCTTATGTGGGGTCTGCTGTGCACACCATGCTGACAGGTCACAGGCTCCCACATCCTCCTAGCTCAGCCCCCTGAGTTCTTCAAGGTCACCAAGGGTGGCTCGCATTGACTTCCTGTATGCTTCCAGAGTCCTCAGGACATGTTAACTGATGGCTGCCCTTCTGGTGGAAGCTTTGTTAATTTCCTTTCTCAAGTCTGCTTCTACAGATCCTGGTTGTGTAACCACCCTGGTTCTCAATGATGGAACATTTCCCCCACCTAGGACTTACATCCTAGGTAACTGCTTTCTAGTTTCTTAGCCTCAGCCCCCAACAGCTGTTCCTGTTTTACCCCAGCTTTTCTGGCTGGGCTTCTTAGTGCCTAAAAATTTCTGAGCCTCTTTTTTTTTTGCCAACATAGACTTTAAAAGGACCTTCATTATAGTCTTTGTATTTATTAGACATTATTTAGACATTATCTAGCTATCTGAATATATGTATACAATGTAAAATAATTTCATGTGTATGTACATATATATGCATGTGTACACATACATAATATATAACTACACACATACAGATAGATAGATGTACACACATATTATACACACATATAATGCTGTACGACTAAGTTTAATTTCCTAATCTCTTCTTCATTTCATTATAATCATGTAGCAGTCAGCTTTGTTTATGTTGTTGACAAATGCATTGTGTGTATTTTCCTCCTGGTTCTGTTGAATTCACTTTAGGTCAGTTCATGAGTCTTCCCATGTTGTACTGGGTTCCTGATGTCTGTTATTTTCATGGTGTATTCATTTTCTCTTATGTTCACATAACACAGTTTGTCTGGCATTCTCTCACTCATCAGATGCCCACCTTGTTTCCACAAAAGATGTTGTTATGAATATTAAGTTCTCTAAACGAACTGTCTCTCTTTGGCTTCCTTAGACTAGATGCATTGCTGAGTCAAAAGGTGGGAGTGCTTTGGTCACTTTTTCCTCATAAATGTTGAATGTTTTCCAGAATGGTTGGGCTCATCGATCACACTGCCAACAACATATGACTGTGGCTGTCTTCCTTCTATCACTGAATATTTTGTAACACTTATCAATGAATCAGAAAGCATTCATTAAGGACCTATGATACCAAAGGTATTGTGCAAAGCATTGACTGGTGACACAAAGATAGAAATAAAAACAGTCTCTCTCTTCTCTTGAGTTTATGAGATTGCGATAGATTTAGACCTGGATGAGGCTATTGAGTAGAACCCTTTCATTTTATAGATGAGGAAACTGAGGCACACTATTTAAGTAGCTTCACCAAAGGTCAAACAGATACTAAGTGTCTGAGGTAGGATTTGAACTCAGGTCTCCCTGACCCCTGTCCACTACAAGGGACATTAAAGGTAAGTGGATGGATTGTCTTGATTGATAAATGTCCTCATTTAGGGGCCCAGAGAAGGGAATGCGATTTGACTTGGAACACAAAGAAAATAGTCAGGATGGGCTTCAAACCCAGGCTTTCTGGCTCCCAGGGTACAAATACCTCCTTCATTGGCTTCAAGGAACTAGTGATCTAACAGAAGACGGAGACAGAAACACATAGGGTTAAATAATGCACTGGAAAGTGAGAGACATATCCTGAAGAAGGCAAAGATTAAATAGTGAAGGAACAGGACAGATGATGAGCTCAGTGATTTCACAAGAGTCTTAATCATCTCAACAGTAAAAGCTGCTATCAGGCAATTGCTTTCAATGTCTATCAATAAAATAATGGGATTCATACGCTGGAGGCCAGTTGGCAAAGGAGGGGATGAAAGTGAAGTGGCCTGGTTTCTGCAGGACAGGATCTGCTTTTGGTCCAGGGGCTGATAAGAGGTTTTTTCTCTTGTGGAACTCCTTTCATCCAGTGTTTGAATCCCAATGAAATCAGGTTGGGGAGCAGAGTGATGGAAATGGGGTTCCATGTAATGAGAAGGATGGGTGGTCAGGGTTCTGTTCCCAGCCACACCAAGTGTAACTTGGGCAAGTCATGCCTCTCTCTGGGACTCCTTTTCTTTACTGGTAAACTGAGGCATGTTGGAAAGTGATAGGTACTTGAAGGCAGATGGTGTGGGATTGATTGCTAACTTGCTGCTAATGACCCATGAGGCTCTGGGCCAAGTTCTATTTTGAGTCTCAGTTGTCTCTTGGGTAAAGTGAGAAGGTTGGGAAAAATTAGCTCTAAGATACCTCCTAACTCTAAATCTAAGACTTCATGGCTTCCAAGCCCCCTCGCAGTCCTGACATTGCCTGTTCTAAAGCCCTCCCAGGTCTGACTTTCTCTGCTCAAAATATTCCAATGTCTCTTCTGGCCTTGGAATTCTATACCCTATGCATTAATGTCTTTCCCACTGGTATATTATTATATTCCATCTCTGATATTCCCTTTTTTAAAAGCTTCTAAATCCCATGTTCTTGTTCTAAGGACTCCTACAGTTCTTGTACTCCTTGAGTCTAGAACTCCGTGGCCTGATCAAGCTCCAGAATTCTCTGCCGTCCTCCCTCCCTGCCATTCTAAGAGAAACCTGACTGTTGGCTGTGTAAAGAACCCTGGACCTGAAATCAGGGGGCCTGAGATGTTTAGCAGTTACTGTATAACCATGGGCTGGTGAGAGGAACATAGCTGAGTGCTTATGTCAGGGACCAGCTTGTACAGCCTCCTCATTTTACAGATAAGGGAACTGAGTAAGTCTTAGAGACAATTTCAGTGACCTTCCCTAGCTCTCACAGTTACTAAGTGGTAGGGCCAGGATTTGGGTCCTTTGGGTCCCAGACCTCTTTCTGCTGTATCCAGCAGTCAGTCAACAAATATTTATTAAGCATCTACTATTATTTATTTATTATTTATTAAGCGACTACTACCAGGCAGTGTGCTAAACCCCAAGGATACAAAGAAACACAAAAAATATTTCCTGCCCTCAAGAAGCTCGTGGTCTAATGGGGGAGAAAACTTACCAAAAGCTATGTACAGACAAGATCTAGACAGGATAAATCGAGGGGACGGTATCAACAGAGGGAATCAGGATGGTTAAAGCAGGATGAGCAGGATTAAGGGCTGTGGATAAAGAACTGGACTGGAGTCAGGAGGACTTATTGCCCTCAGTTCAAATGTAGCCTCAGATACTTGCTAGCTGTGTGACCCTGGGCAAGTCACTTAACTGTCTTTCCTTAGTTTGCTTATCTGTAAAATGAGCTGGAGAAGGAAATGGCAAACCACCCTGGCATCTTTGTCAAGAAAAGCAGGGTCATGAAGATTCAGAAATGATTCAACAATGAAAAAAAGGAATTTTGAAAAAGTCTCCTCTCCCCTGCCTCAGTTCCCCCTTTGTAAAATGAGGGAAGCTGTGATGTTTTTAAGATTCCTTCCATCTCTAAGCCCTATGACCCTGGCTTTGCAGGCTTGGTGAATTTGGCTGTAGGTGTGAGGCATGGGTTCATTTTGACCCAGGCTAAAGGATGTTCTTTGTTTTTTTAAAGCAATTGGGGTTAAGTAACTTGCTCAAGGTTACACGGCCAGTTATTTCTGGGTGTGGTGCTGAGTATCTGAGCCCAGGATTCGATCTCCAGGTCATCTTGACACTGGAGCTGGTGCTCTTACTCGCTGTGTTACCTGGCCGCCCCTGCTAAAGGATGTTCTAATAATTGGAATTGCTCAGCAATGGAAATGCTGCCTTGAGAAACAGTGAACTCTAGTCCTTGGCATTGTTCAATTCTGTTCAATTCAATTCATTTCTTTAAGCTCCATATCCATCCCAAAGCTACAGAAGTAACTTATGTCTGATGTCTGCTTCTCCCTTCTCCTTCAGAGGCACAACTAAATGTATATGTGCCTGGTATAGAAGGTCAACCCTCTTTCTTGACTTTGAATCTGAGTTCTGCCATTAGCTGAGTGACTTTGGACCAGTTACCAGACCTCTCTGGGACCTCATTTACCCATTTATAAAATGAGGGGTTAGCTTAGATGATTTCTAAAGTTTCTCATGACTCTTAAATCCTATGATCCTATTATCAGAAGATGGAAGGTATGTGAATCCTATGCAGCCAGATGACATCGCGGTTAGAATCTTAAATTTGGAGTCAGAAAGACCAGAGTTCTAATTTTATCTTAGATACTTGCTAGTTGTGTGACCCTGGGCAAGTCACTTACTTCCTGCCTCAGTTTCCTCAACTGTAAAGTGAGCCTAATAAGATTATCTATCCCTCTACAGGGTTGCAGCAATGATCAAAGGGTTACTTTGATCATCACTGCAAACTATAATAATGACATTTGTTCTTAGAAAGTATTACTAATAACAGCAGCTGGCATTAATACAAGACTGCCAGGTTTACAACGTGTTTCCCACGTTTCTGAGAGGTGATAGGTCAGATGGGGGGGGGAGCTGGACTTGAAGCAGGAAGACCTGACTTTAAATTCTAACTCTCTCCCTGACCATGTGACCAAGGGAAAGCCATCCATCCTCCTCAATGCTTAGTTTCCTCCTCTGTAACATCAAGATAATAGTAGCATCTACCTCCCAGCATTGTTGGGAGAATGGAATGAGATGAAGCACCTAAATTATTTAATGCATACATGCCATGATTATATTTTAGAGAAAAGAAAATTGGATTCAAAGAGATTACAAAGCTTGCCCAGGACCACAACACTACTAAGTGGTTGAGGTAAGATTCTTTTCCTCTAGGGATACTTAGAAAGCATTATAGAGAGGCAAGTCTGAAGTCAGGAAGAACTGAGTTGCAATTTTGTTTTAGATACTTCCTAGCTGTGTGACCCTGGGTAAGTCACTTAACCTCTGTTTGCTTCAGTTTCCTCAACCATAAAATAGGGATGACAGCACGTACCTGTGAAGATTTTTGTGAATATCAAATGAGATAATATGTGTAAAGCATTTAGCACAGGGTCTGGAACATAGTAGGTGTTTAATAAATGTTTATTCCCTTAACTTCCATGCTGACACTAGGAGAAGGCTGAGATGATTTACAAACTGATCCCTGCCCCTCACCTCTTCTCTCCTTGCCTTCAGTAAATCAAGAGATACTTGCTGCAAAATGGAAATGTATTGCCCAGAGAAATTAGCACCAAGACTAGAATACCAACATGGAGCCTGGAGTCCCAGCTGTCAGGGACAAACCCCTCTGATGCCCCCAGAAGGGTCAGAGCTTAAGCCCCAGTCACCCTGCCCTCCCCCGGGCTTGTGGCTCTAAGGATGGCCATTAGCAGACCAGCATTTCTCTCACCCTCACCTGTGCAGCGAGGGCTCCTGCTGGGCTCAGAATCACATGTAGCACAATATTTCCCTCGTGCTAATCAGTATTGCATGTAAATCTCTAAATGTCAAGTGGGAGGACATTGAGCTGAAGGACCTGCTGGCAGAACGTGTAGCCAAACACAGTGGGAATGTCTGAAGCCTGGGAGCCAGTGACTGAAACACGCTCTTTAGTCTAGAGAGCAGAGTCGGGAGGGACCTCTTTTCTCCCTCAGCCCAGTCTCTGGTCCAATGCAGGAATCCCTCGGTGTTCGAACTGCTTCTCCAGCCTCTGTCAATTCTTTGCATGGGCTGCCCCCTTGCCTGGAACGCTCTCTCTCTCCTTCCCTCTGCCTTTTGGGATCACCAGCTCCAGCTTGGCTACTGCCTCTGATGCAAGACCTTTCTTCACCCCTTCTCCCAGGGGTTAGGGTTCTACCTTCTCTCCTCCTACATCACCTCACATTGACTCTGAATATTCTAGGTACTTATCTATGGACCTGCTACTTTTCCTCAAATGGAATTTAAACTCTTTTAGGGCAGAGACTGGGCTTTTGAAAAATTATTTGCATTTCCAGTGTCTGGAACATAGTAGGAGCTTAATAAATGCTTGTCACATTGACTTAAGCTGAATGGAATCAAACTGAACTGAACACTCCCGGGGACTGGAACGGCAATCTCACAAACATTCCAATTGTTGGACTATTCAGATTGTTAGAAAATTCTGTGGCTTGAACAACATGCTGCACACTTATATTGGAATCTAAGTCTCCTCTCCTCCCTTCTCCTTTCACCAAGATGACAAGTCTGGGGTTGTTGGATTTAGAAAAGAAAGGGATTGTATGGGAATTGTCATCCAATTTTCTTCTTCATCTTTCTATTCTCAGATCTTAGCACAGTGCCAGACACACAGTAGGCACTTAATAAATGCTTAAGGGTTGATTGACAAAATTATGTCCAAAGTCTCTTCCAGACCTAAATCCTATCAACAATTCACTGAACTCTCATAGCTCCATTTTTCCCACCTGTAAAATGAGGGGGTTGGGAATATAGTGGATAATGCTGGATTTGTAATCAGAAAAATTTCCTTTCCTCCCTCCTTCCTCCCTCCCTCCTTTCCTTTCCTTTCCTTTCCTTTCCTTCCTTCCTTCCTTCCTTCCTTCCTTCCTTCCTTCCTTCCTTC
>NW_027187465.1:6032599-6055127 GCF_028583685.1 Petaurus breviceps papuanus | reverse complement strand
CCTTCCTTCCTTCCTTCCTTCCTTCCTTCCTTCCTTCCTTCCTTCCTCTCTTCTTTCCTTCTCTCTTCTTTCTTTACTTCTTTCCTTTCCTATGTGTCCTTGAACACGCTCTGTCTCTCTTCTTCCTTCTCTGTAAAATGAGGTTTTGAAAGTCCTTTCCAGCTCTCTGGCTCTGAGTTCTAGATTCTTTATCCCAAGGATGCTTCACACTCTAAAAAAAAGTTACTTGGTGACCTGGCTCCAGAAGATGAATGGGAAGCCTGGAAATTGGAGTAAATTCTTTGTATAGCAAAGCCATGCATCCCACATCTCCTCATTCTCTTCCTTTCACTCTCTTGGTCTTCTGAACTCCGAAGTTCTTTTTGTTTACAAGTTAGGGGGACCACCTCCATCACTGACCATGAGCATTCCACTGGAGTCTCTAGAAAAACATTAATGACAACTCTATGGCTAGTTCATTAAACCAATTCTAAACCCTCCTCATTGTGCTCTAGTCCAGTCCACATCAATCTATGCTTTCCATAAAATTAGCTCACTCTCTCCAGGGAATGAAGTGGTAGGGGACCATGTATATTGCACCAGATGGAGTGAGTAGGTCATTGGTACTTTCCCCACCCAAGACTTACAAAAGTTATTAATTCCTCACAACTAGGTGCAAAGAGAAGAAAGTTGAGTTGACGAGCTTTTGGTATGTATGATTATTCTAAAGCAAGATGCCAAATGAAAAAAACATTCCTTGCCACATGATAGGAGCTCGATAAAGGGTCATAGAATATCTGTGTGGATACTAAAGTTCAAATGGTGGATTGCATCAGACTGAGCCCACTTTGCATACTCATGGGGACTGGGCTTTAATGGTCCAAGCTCCCATTATAGCTAATTGAGATGCCACCAGGCTTTATCCTGTGAAGACCTTGAACTGTTGAAAGAAGCCCAGCTCTCCATATGAGCTGCCCAAATGGAGCCTGCTCGGCTGGGCAGTGAAATCATCATCAGGCTATTCTCATTTTTATTTGGAATGCCCGGAAGCCGTCTCCACACTCCATGTGGCTTTGTGAAAAGAGTATTCAACTGAGAAAAAGAATAACTGGCTGGCTTCTGAACCTGTCTCAGCCTTGCTGGGTGACCTTAAGCACACATATCTTCTGTACTCACAGGCCAATGTCATTCTCTGCAACTCACTTTCTTCTGTCTGGAGAACGAAGGGGTTACATTAGATCGTCTCTGAGATCTAATTCAAATCGGGTACACTGTGTTTTTAGGTCTCTTGGTATCTTGCTGCTCTGACATTATCTCATGCCTGACATTCTATGTGGCAAAAGCCCTTCCCCCTTCCTATACTGATGTTCTAAATTCCACGTTCACAGAATCATAGATTTACAGCAGAAAAGAGATCTCAGAGGCCATCCAGTCCAGTTCAATCTTTTTTTTTTTCCATTCCTTTTTGTCCCTTTATTTAATTTCATTTTTTAATTAACAAAAATCTATTTTCCTTGACATAACCTCTCCAATTAAAAAAAGATAAAATTGTGCAATAAATATGCTTAACCAAACAAAACTTTTCCCCACATCAACCGTGTCTAAAAATATTTGTTTCATTCTGCACCCTAAATCCACTGGGCCTTCTCTGTCAGGAGATGGACAGCATGCTTCATCATGGAATCGTGGGTGGCCATTTCATTGATCGGGGTTCTTAAGCCTTTTAAAATTCCTGTGCCCTTATTTTATAGATGAGAAAATTTGCAGATGAGAAAACCCAGGCAGGCAGAAGTTAAAAGACTTACCCAGTATCATACAGCTAGTAAGTGCCTGAGGCAAGATTTGAACTTCCTAATTCCATGTTTCTTATTCTGTCTACTGCTGCAAGTTTCTGAAGGTCCCTTCTGGCTGTGAGATAACTGTGTTCTCTGGTTCCATCCAGCTCTGACATGATAAAGTCTGCGCATCCATCATTCTCTGACACTCCATGGACCTCCATGTTCTGAGATCATTTCTATTGACTGACATCCTGTGTTCTCCTATCCCATCCAGCTCTGACATTTTACTTTTGGGGGGACCTTCTAGATAAAACTTTTTAAACTCTGTGCTCTCACTTTCCCCATTTCAGATTCCACAGGCTGAGCCACACCCGAACCATGAAGCAAGAACATGGAAGGCCCCAGCTACCTTCACAGACTAACTCTTTGCACGTCCCGGCTTCTCAGGTGGGCCTGGCCCTCCACTTCCTTCTGCCACAGACTCCTGCCCAGCCTGCCCCCCTGTTGTTTTTTTTTTTCCCAGTTACTTCTGCTTGTGTAAACTTTCCAAAGACTTTGTATAGCGATTGTAAATAATGAAACTCCAGAGGGCTGTGCTAATTTCCCCGACATTTAATCAATGTGATGCTGCCCTGTTCATTAAAGCTGTCAGAAATATGCAAAACCGCCCATCTGGCCCTCCCAGGTACAGAGTGGGGAGAGCTCTCCGGAATAACTAGTTGATTGCTTGATTCCCACACCCCATTTCCCCTCATTGAGGGGCTCTCCATTAACGATGAGTCACCAGCTCGAGTGGAGAGCCGCACTATAAATATTTGCAATGGGCCCCCAGCTTGGTCTCGGTCTGGCTCGCCGCAGGTCATACTGTGTGGTTGAGAATGACAGGCAGAAGCACCAGCATAACTGCCCCTCAGGCAGCCAGGCTGCTGACTGACACCTCCGGTGGTCACCCCAAACCTCAACACCTTCCGCTCGGCTGGGCCTCGGGGTGCCCCCCAAATTATCAAGACCTATTAAAAGGCGTCGGGCAAAATGATCTATACAAGATCTTTGCATAAAAAAGTGATCAATGCAAATTCCTCAGAGAAAATTGCATCAACAGATGGAAACGGCCCATTTCCAGCAAATGCCTCTGGCTGTGCAGATGGTAATTATGGGATGTATGTAAATATGAAGGCTCTAGGAGGTGGAGCAGAAAAAACGCCTTGCTGAACCCATCCGTTGTGTTGTGTGTGGTGGGTGAGAGCTGCCCGAGCTGGCCCTTCCCCAGGGGGAGTGGGGTGGGGGAGGGCTCTCCCCAAAGGCCTGAAGCACATGTAGGTAGGATCCTGGGCAGACCCGGGTCCAGCAGGGCCTGAGAAAGGAATTGGCTTTGATAGCGTTCTGGTTAAAATGCATTTGTTGCCCAAAAAGGCTCCCACCATTTCTTGAACTGATACGATGCCTTTGCATCACCCCTTAAGAGGGTCTAAGACCACTTCCAAGCCCTTTCTCCTTGGTAGGATATTATAAGGCATGGGGAGGAAAGGAGGAATCCCAATAGAATGGAAGCTCCCTGAGGGCAAGAATAGCAGGAGAAACTTCTAACTTTCTATCCCTAAAACTTAGCCTAGTACTCGGCACACAGTAGGTGCTGAATAAATGCTTGTTGAATCAATAAATGAATAAATAAGCCCTTGTTTAGGACTAGATTTGATGAGGCGACTCAGGGTCCTTTTCAGCTCTGCTGCTCTGGGCAAACTCAAGATTTTGTGAGTTTATGATGCTAAGCACCCAAGGGACTGGTGGCCCTTCTATGATCCTGTCTCTGACACTGTAGCACCGGGGAAGTTATTTTATTTTTTACCAATGCATTAATTTTCATGTTTATTATAACTTATTCCTCCCATTACCAACTCACCACCATCACCACCACGCAACAATAAAACAAAAATCTCATCATAAGAATGTTCACCCCCCATATTCCAACTCTGGCCATGCCTGAAATGTGTGTTTGCTTTGTTTTTTTGGAGGAGGTAGCAAGGTGGTACAGTGGGTGAAGTGCAAGCTTTAGAGTCCAGAAGACCTGAGTTCAAATCCAGCCTTAGAAACTTCCTAGCTTTGTGATCCTGGTCAGTCACTTGACCCCTCACTGCCCCAGCTTCCTCATCTATAAAATGGGCATAATAAACAGCACTTATCTCCCAAGGCTGTTGTGAGGATCAAATGAGATAGTATTTGTAAAGCACTTTACAAATCTTAAGGCACTGTGTAAGTTATTATTACCTGGGGAAGCTAGGTGACACACTGCATAAAGCACAGGGTCTGGAGTCAGGAAGACCTGAGTTCAAATCCCGTCTCAGACACTTCATAGTTGTATGACCCTGGGTAAGTCACTTCACCCTCTTTGCCTCAGTTTTCTAATCTTTAAAATAAACTGGAGAAGGAATGACAAACCATTCCAGTATCTTTGCCAAGAAAAACCCAAATGGGGTCATGAAGAGTTAGGCATGACTGAACATTATTATTACTGTGCTATTTGAAATTGCTATCAAAGTATACAGTTTTAGGCCAAGTCTAACATTCTGTTGTTAGTAAATAAGAGATGGAATGGCAACTTAAAGTGAAGTGAAAGGTTTTCCCAGTTTAAATTTGGAGTTGAATTTTAGCTAGAACCCAATGTCTCCTGGTATTCTAGACTGATTTTGAACCTGGAGAGAGTCTTAGCCAGGAAATAGGCAATGAGAGGTAAAAGTTGGAGTCTTTGGTAACATAATTGTGCCCAGCATCCAGCCATGCACAACCTAGATACATTTGTGGTGTGCTTTGCAAAAAGCAAAGCACTCCACAAAAGTCAGTTGTTACTGTTACTAAATGTATATGACCCTTCTGACTCCAGGCTTAGTATTCTATCCATCATACACTGCTCTACAACACACTTGCAGTAAATGGATTCTCAGGTACTTTCTGTCTCAAAGGAGAGGAATCGGGAACCTGGGGGTAACAGAGACTCCCCTCTTCCAGATCTATGCCAACCCTCAGGTTGTTCTATTCCAAATTTTTTTTCTTTTTGTTAGACGGTCAGCTAAATTTTGACTTGTGACCTATTTAGCTCTTTCTTGTCTCCATAATATGGGGAAGTAGAAAAATGTTGGATGTGTGCTCTAAAATAAATGAGTTCAAGGCACAGCTCTTGCCTTGTTTAGCTATGTGACCCAGGGTCAGTCTCTCTCTCTCTCTCTCTCTCTCTCTGTCTTTGTCTCTGTCTCTCACACACACACACACACATGCACACACACACACACACATTGTCCTCAGTTCCTTCATCTTAAAATGGGGAATGACAAGACATGCTCCAAATGTCACTGGGTGGTTCTGGGGGGAAATACTTAAGTCTTTGATTCTACCTTTTCAGCATCTCTTATGCTCCCTTTTTCCCACTCACACGTCTCCTTCTCTGGTTCAAATCTGCATCATGTCTTACAATAGCCTTCTAACTAGTCTGTCTACTTTGAATCTCTCCACCCTCCAACCCAATCTTCATTCAGCTGCCAAAGTGATTTTTCCCAAAGAGTAGGTATAAGCATGATATCCTTACTCAGTAAACTCTAGTGGTTCCCTATAGTTTGTTGTTTTTCATCCTTCATTCTTGAAGAACACCAGTGACATCATGAGGGTAATGTATTGACTGGATTAGATTTAAGTGAGGCAGGGCTGTGCAAAGTCTCCAGCCTCACTCTCTCCTCTGGAGTTATTAAAGTCCAGTGGCAGGACAAAAGTCAAGATGACTGTGGATGGCTCCCTATTGCTTCTAGGATCAAATATGAAGTACTTTGTTTTTCATTTAAAGCTCAGTCTGTCTGGCCCCATCCTCCCATTATCATTGTCTTACATTCCACTCGTCTCCATGCCCTCTAAGACCCAAGTACACTGTCCACTTACAGTCTTCTTGTCCAGACATTCTGCCTCCTAGGTGTCCTGGCTTTCTTTGAGTCAAAGCTGAAAGTCCCACCTCCTGCCAGAAGCCTTTTCCAACACTACTTAATCCCTTCCCCTCCAAGATTACTGCCAATTTATCCTATGAAGATATTGTTTGTATATAGTCATTTACATATTGTCTCTCTCATTAGACTGTGAACACCTCGATCAAAGAAATTACATTTGTGATACTTAAACACATTGCTTGGCACACAGCAGACACTCAATAAATGCAAGTTGACTGACTCCATCTTCTTGCCTTTCCGTTGGTTGTCCTTGTTCCTGGAATGCTTTCCCTTCTCACCTTTTCCTCTTAGAACCTGTGGCTTCCTTTAAAACTCAGTCAAAATCCCACTTTCTCCAATAAATTGAATCCCATCTTCCCAGAATCTTCTTTGCCTTTGAGATTACCCATCATCCTTTCTGCATGGATCATGCATAGGTCTAGTTATTTACATGGTGTCTCTCCCATTAGAATGTAAGCTTCTGGAGGGTGAGGACCACAAGACAGTCAACTTTTTTTGTATCCTCAGTATTTACCATAATGCTTGATACACAGTAAGGATTTAATAAATACTGATTGAATGACTAATAAAATGTCAAGAACTGTGAGATATAGACAATGAAATAGAGAGGAAAGGGTAAAAGAATTTGGAGTCAGAAAAGATGGGCTCAAATCCCAGCACTTCCTGCTGTTTGCTAGGTGGGGAACACATACCTTCCCTTTTGCGATTCAGTTTTCTCATCTGGAAAATGGGAATACTATCAGCATTCTCTCCTATATTTCACAGATTTGTGGTGAAGGGAACAAAATAAACCATATCCCTGTAGACCTTAAAGTACAAAATTTGAATTATTCCTATGAATTACTGTCTTCTTACCTCAAGAAGCCTCTGGATATAGTAAAAAAAAGACTACAAACTAAGGGCCCAGGGATCTGGGTTTAGATTCTGACCTGACCATTATTATACTATTTCATTTTTGTCCTCTGTGGTCTCAGCTTTAAAACAAGGGGCTATATCTGTCTCTAAGCTGTCTTCCCATTTTAGCATTGTAAGGGCTATCTCATCTCATTCTAGGCTTGAAATAACCTCTGAGATAGTCTGGGCAGGAGTAATTGTCCCCATTTCTCAGATGATGTGGATAAAATAGAGAAAAGTGACTTATACATGGTCATGGAGCAATTTAGGGGCAGAAAAGCTGGCGGAGGCTTGAGTGAACATCTGGGAAGTGAAGGCACAGAAGGGATTGGATTTGTTGAAGGCTCTAGATTATAAACAGCAGACAAGAGTCAAGCCTGTTTTGGACTCTAGATCTGGGGTATCTTCCACATCCTCCTATCTCCTGACTCCTCTTATGATTTTCTCCTTTAAGAAATAGCAAAAGATGCTAAGGTGGAGAAGCAGATCAGCTATGACCTTGGAGATCTACCCTTCCCTTCCTTTCATTCCCCCAATCCCACCCCACACTCACAGCACAGTTACTGCCCTCACCCCCTCCTTTTCTCTAGTCTGTGGTTAGTGGGGAGGAAGATGCAGCTACATCCCCACTGCATGATGCCTTCACATCCCATGGTATTGATTTCTGGGTTTATGAGGGTGATGGGGTCATATTTTTAAATTGTATTATTACATCTTTATGATCTGTGCACTTAATAGGTGTCCTCCACCAGCTGGCTGGGTCCCGGGATTTATACATTAAACAGAACTGTTTATTTGTTTCATATTGATAAAGATATATTGTCAAGATCTCTTTTAGTTTAAAGAATGTAGAGTTCTCTGAGCAGGTTTGAGAAGAAAAGAAGCCAGCATTCTCAGTGGGACCACTACCCCTAGGAACTGGGATGGGGACTGGACATGGAATTTCTTTGGCACTGGGAACTCCCAGAGAAAAAAATTCCTTCTACAGATATAGGTTAACCCCGCGTGCCGCCTCCCCCCCCACACACACACTTGGCAACTTCTTAGAAACTGACTTCAAGAACTGAAAGATTAAGTCAACATGCCTTGGGGTGTCAGAGCAAGTCTTTGTTGGAATTGGGGCCTGATCGCAGCTTTGCCTGCCTCTGAGGCCAGGTCACTATTCATCACACCACTCTGTCTCTAACGGTCCCTAAAATACCTCCTTTCCTGAACTGCTGCAATGTCTGGGATTCCATGTTTGTGGTTTCATTCTTTTCAGCTGGGGAATAGCATGACAGGCCAGAGAATGCCCAAATCTGGAATGATTAGACCTGGCTTTAAAATCTGGCTTGGCCCTTACTATGTGAATGATCATGGATAAGTCATTCCCCTGTCATGGGCTTCACCTGTTCTCACTGTAAAGTGAAGAAGGTTGAGATAATTTCAAAACCTTCTCCTCCTTTCTGAAGCCTTTCTCAGTCTCCTGAACTGCCAGTGATTGATCCATTTGCAATTTTTTCTTGAATTACATGTAATAGGGACTGGGATCTTTACAACTTGGGTGCCAGGAAGAGGTCTATCACCAGGTACATCCTATGGGAAGCTATGTGGTGCAGTAGGGTTAGAGTCAAGATATGAGTTCAAATCTAGCCTCATATGCTAGCTACTTAACCTTGGTTTTCCTCAGTTTTCTCACCTGTAAAATGGGAATAATACTAGCCTATATCTCCCAGGATTATAAAGCATTTAGCTATATTTAAGTTAACTGATATCATCATTTCTTTTGTTTACCCATTATTTCATTATAATTTCTGAAGGCTTATCAGATTTTGAGAGTCATTTCTATGACTAAGCAGTGGTTATCAAAAGGCATGGTAGGAGTTCAGGGGTTTTGAATATTTATCTCCAGCCTTAAAGAGGCTTAGTAAAAAGTATTAAGTTCTGTGTCCATGTATACATGTGTTTGTGTGTGGAGAAGAGAAAACTAGAATTCACTCATTTTAACTCAACTAGGTATGAAGACTTGGGATCTTTCATGGGTAGGCATGAGTCAAAGAAGTCCTCCAAATATCTGAGTAAAGTGTGTGTGTGTGTGTGTGTGTGTGTGTGTGTGTGTGTGCACGCGCTCATGCATCTATAAAAGAGAATGAACCCTTAAGAGATGGTGGCTGTGGGATTATTTAAGATGTGTGTGCTGAAGATGGGTTGACTAATCAAAAATATACCTCCTGGGAATTCTCACTCTCAAAGAGGGATAACACTTTTTCTGAAGGAAGAAGAGGGTAGAGCCTTTGTGAATTGGCCCTAAGAAGCCAACAGATTTATTAGTATAACAGAGGAGATGCATATGAGAGAATAGCAGCAGAGAGCAGAGTTTAAATAGATATTAGTGACAAAAGTAAGGCAAGAGAATGGCAAAGTTTTAGCCTCAATGGGAGGAGAAATGGGGGCAGAGCCATAAAATAATAGTGTCCTCCCAGAGAAGTGCTGGAATTGGCTGAAACCAGCTTGGGAGATCCAGTGGCTAAATTTTAGTGTGAGCATTATACTTTGGAAATGAGCAAACACTAAAAACCAGGGCTTAGTTTATTGCTTTGTTGATTGTCTAGACCTAAGAATATGATGGAGAAAACATTAATACTTAATTTTAAACATAAAAGTGTGCAGAGTTCACTTTTTTTAATCTAGAGATCTGGTTGTTAAACATTTAGCAGCACACCCCCCTGATAGGCTACATAACATTAGATTTTGAAAGGCAGAAACTTAGAAACTTAGACAGGAGGAATGCTTATGTAGTAGGAGCATGAAGATTTGAGAAAGAGTCCATTGAAATGAGTTTCTCCTACTGTATACTTTGTTATTGTGTCTCAATTAAATGCTTTTCTATTTTGTTTAAATTTCCATACTGGTCTATTGGTAAAGGATGTATTAAATGGGAGGAGAGAGGTACAATTTGAATCAAGTGCTGCTAAGGAATTGATTTCATTCACTTATGTTGCATTTCCCTATTCTACTCCCTAACAGAGGTAAAAGGAAATTTCCTTGAAGGCAGAAAATGTTTGTGTTTTGTTTATTTTTTAAAAAAATTTGTATCCTTAGCATCTAGGAAACGTGATAAGAAGATAAAATCCTTGGCATGGAGTTCTGTAAAATATATATGCCAAGTCATAGATGGGTTGAGATCGATGTTGGCTGAACAAATTCACACACAGGGAATTTCTACCATACTTAGGAATCACAATGACTTTTCATGTTCATGTATCTCCTGTGTTTACCATAGAGGCTGGCATATAGACAGTATTGAATAAATGTTTGTGTTTTCCAATTCAAATTCCTTTTGTTGTTCAGTCTTTTCAGTCATGCCCAACTCTTCATGATTCCATTTGGGGTTTTCTTGGCAAAGATACTGGAATGGTTTGCTATAACCTGAGAAGTTCCTATTACCTACTAAAACGCAAATTCCTCTCCTTGCTATATAGCTGATCCTGGGTTCTCAGAGGCCATGTCAGGGGAGAATAAGGTCCTGAAAAATCTAGAAATAGGTACATGGATGGGATATTTATCTCTTGTTTGAGGTTTAACCTGGTCAAGGTTGGAGTGGATCAATATCATAAGGATAACCCTCTGGGTTAAAAAAATTGTGTAAAAAATGTTGTAGGGACTCATAAAATAAGTGCTATTTTTGTAGGAAAAAACACTTGATCTGCAGCTACATAGACCATTTCAAATCCTAAATCTGCTACTTATTAACTGTGACCTTGGGAAATGACTTATCTTCTCTGTGCCTCAGTTCCCTCAGGTATGCCATTTGGAGGTTATACTATGTGACCTAAAGTCCCTCTCCAGTTTTAAAATTAATCATCTATTGAAGTATTAAGAGGTATGTGATTTGTCCAAAGTCAAACGACTATGAAATAACTCAGATGTGATTCTCACCCAGACTGTGCAACTCCAGTAAAACATGTCTCTTGCTTTCTTGGAGTTTGCATTCTAATGCAACATTTATACTTTGGGCTTCATGCTAATTTACCCAAACCCAAAAGCAGGAATTGGAGACAAGGTTGAGTAAGTCTGGGTGAAATAAATAACAGAGTCAAGATTCGAATCTAGGTTCTTGAATACCAAAGTGAGATCCCTTTCAATTGTCCACATCTATGCTGTGATGATCAATTGAAATCAAATGAGGCATTGAACATGACAGAAACTGATAGGTCAGCTAATCTAACAAAGTGTAGTGGCAACCACACTGGCATCCCCAGAATGGCTGCTAGAACAGGTTCTTAGATCTGCTTTACTAGGAAAGCTAGCTGTTTCAGGGGTCAAAAATATTTTTAATTACATTTACTAGTTCAGGGGAAAAGTCAGCACCCTGAACCTCAGAGAAAATACAGACAGAGAAAATATAAAAGACCAACAGACAGGATTCTGACTGTCTAAATCAACTATACACTTTACATACATCCTTGTATCGAGAGAGTCTTTACATCTGAGCATCCAGGGAACTCTGAACATATGACCACTCAGAATCTCTTTTGACAGAATCACAAGATCCTTCTCATAAGCCAGCCACCAAAGCAAAAGACCAAATAAGAGTACATATATATATATATATGTATATATATATGTATATATATATATATACACTTCTCAGAGCCAGAAGGCATCACAACCTTGGCGACTCAGTGCCTAATTAGAAATTAGCAAAAGGTGTGAAAATAAGTCTTCCCTTAGCAAGCTTTCCTATAAGTAAGCTTTCCCCAAGCAAGCTTCCCTTAATGGGCTCGATGTGAGGCCTATTAATGGGCAGGGAAGAGCTTTTATCCCATTAACATTCTATCCCAGTATGAAGATTCTTCTTTGGATTGCCCTATGTAATATTAACATACTCCTATTTTTCCACAGCAACTTTCCATATCTCCCAGAAATAACAGTAATTATTATATATGTGTGTTTGTGTATTATATATGAAATATATGCTGTACAACCAAATCTGCATGGGGATTTTAGAGAAGGCATAGCTTAGTTCCAGTCCTCAAAATTAGCATGTTCATAGAAAAAGAGGTGACTCTATAGAGAAGGATTTAGGGAGCGGGGATGGGTAATAACTTATGCACTGAATATCAGAGATGGGAGGAACCTTAGAACTGGAAATGTCAGAGGAGGGAAGGAACCTTACCAGAGGACTTGGGCAGGGGAAAGAGAGAGGTCTTAGAACAGAGAATGCCTAAGCTGGGAGGGAACTTTGAGATCACATCCAGTCCATGTAGGGAAGGGCTGCCTTAGGCCAACAGAGGGACAATTATTCATAAAATCCCCTGGTGGGTGGGTGACTGAGCCAGGATTCAGACCTGGTAAGTGCCATTTGGCTCTTCATCTGTGACTTTTTTCCTACATCTTTTCCAATCAGCATTCATGCTCCTTTTGTTATTATTTCCAGAAGAGTGTATTTGATAGTAAGTCAACTAGCAATAATGACTTATTGCTATTAAACATTCAAGTGAATCAAGCTCTTTTTCCACAGCCCTTGTGGTAAGTAGCAGCATCGCTGAATAAGGAATTGACTGGTATGTTCAAACCCCAGCTCCTCCACTAACCAGCTAAGTGACTTCAGGTCTGTAGGCCAGTCTCTCTGGGCTTTGGTTTATCTGCAAAATAAAGAGGTTCTCCTTACTGAGGCCCAAGGTCCCTTGACCTCTGGTCAGCTCTCAGCATCTTGCCCCCATTTCCTAAATGAGGTCCAGATGGAATGAAGTTACTTGCCCTAGGTCACAGAGCTAGCAGGTAGTGAGGCTCAGACTTACACTTACTCCTTCTCACTCAAAGTCCGGAGCTAATTCCAGGATGCCATGCTGCCCCAGTGTTAATTGGTGCCAACTAATTAGACAAAGATAGTTAGTGATCCCTCGAAAGCAATAAGCTTTTGGTGCTTTGTTTTAATGTTATAATAATTACAGCCATTCTCCAAAGTGCTTTAGTCTTTAACAAGAAAAAACCAGGTGAGACCTCTCCCCAGCACAGGTAGAACAGTAAACTTAGGAAGCCCCCCCCCCATGTGCCCAGCATATTATGCTTGAGGCTCTTGAACATACCCCCAAATGCTTAAAATTTAGAACTGAGTAGTTGATTAGGAAAAAAGCAACTATAACAAAATACCTCTAGTTTACTGGTTCTAGTATTTTTTAAATGTCTGAATATAGTTTATTTTTGTTCCTTTCTCTCCCTGGTACTGGCTGGTAGCCCTTGTTTTCTGGAATACCTTCTCCTTGCTTATTGCTAATTGTGACCTCTTGCCTGTGACCTCTGAGATGGGAAACCGATATGGTGAGCCTGTTTTGTCCCTCCTTATAAAACCTCTGGCCTTCCTTTGCCTCCCTGAGAAGTCCTACTGTGTAGGCGTGTGCCCAGGTGTGTCCACACTGAACTGAGAATAGTGATGGGAAACCAGTACTATCTGGATGCCTAGTCTGTAGGTACAACTTTTTGGTGGCTCATCAATCCCTGTCCTCCTCTTGCTGTGGGTGAAGATCTTGTCCAGGTCTACTCAGATTTCCCCTCCCTCTTTCTCATTTGGTTGAGTTATGGATGTATCCTCGCATTTGGTCATTCCATCTTTATCCTTTGGATGACTATGCTTTAGCTAGAACATTGAATCCTTTTCTTTTGCTAATCCCTCATGATCTATCCCCAGGAAGAAGAATGGCACAGTGGGATGGGAGAAGACACTGGCTTTGGATTTCGGTTCAAATCCCACCTATTACCTGTGTGGCCTTAGGTAAGTCATTTAACTGCCCTGGGCCTCAGTTTCCTCATCTGTAAAATGAAGGGTTTGGACTAGACAACTTCTTAGTAGTCTCTAGGCTCTACCCAAGTACAAGTGCCATTTCTGATGACTATTACCTAAGTCACTCTACCTTCTTCAGGCACAGTTTTGAGTGTGGAACATGTGGAACTTGGAAGACATAGTTTCTGAGTTCTTTTCTAGCTCTAGATTTCTGTTCCTCTATGAACCCCCAACCCCCATTACATCCTAATGCAGAGCCACTTCTTCTAGTACTGAGCCTGTTACAGTTATGCTTCTGTCTCTAACCATGGTACTGACCCCTAATGCCTGCCCAGAAATAGGAGCTGGGGACCATTAGAAGGACCGAGTGTCAAGATTTCTGTGATGAGGTGGGTGGAAGGCAGTGAGTTATTGGTTGCTACCGAAGCAGAAAACCTATTAGGTGCCTTCTGTCTGAGAAAGGTCTTGATCTTAGGTTCTGTTCATTTGCTTGCGGAGAACCCCACTCACAAAATATTTCTCACCACCAGCCATATCTTCCACCCTCTTCTTACCACTTTTTCTTCAAGAAAGTCCTTGGCATTGTCAAAGTCCTTGGTTCAGCACCAAAAGAGGCATTAATTCTTTCTTTGCCACAGCACCCCAAGTACCATAGGACTTTCCCATTTCAAATGGAGCTGAAACTTTCCATATATGCTGTCCACGCCACGCCTACCCCATTAGAATGTGAGCTTCTGGATCGCATAGACTGTCTTACCTTTCCATGTGTCTCTCCAGAACCTAACACAATGCTCTGCATTTAGTAAAGGCTTTAAAGTGCTTCATTCATTCATTAGGCTAGAGAGGAAGCTATGTAATTATGAGAACCAGCCACCTCTTAAAATAGTGCATAAAAAGCACCAGCATCCCAGATCCCAACCTTCTTCCCTAGCTGGACAGGTACACAAACTGAGTTCCAGGGACGGGGCAGGAATGACCATGGTCCTGGCAAAGATGGGGTTATATCCCACGGCAACTTACACCTGGACCATCATGCTTCTGATCACTCTTTCCAGATAGGGAAAGGCAATAATTCCTTTTAAATAATTCACTGGAGAGGATAATTTTGAAGCCAGAAACTCACCCAGCCCCCATCTGCTATGGCCCAGTGGAAACTCCATGGAAACCAAAGAGAGAAGTTCTACCTGACCAAAGGGGTCAAAAGGAGGCTTAAAAGAGAATGAAACGTAATTAATAACCATCAGCTATAGATTTTGTTGAGGGGAATGTCAAGACTTATTGATCAAAGAGGAAACACTGATTCCTGCAAAGTGTCCTGTCTTCTCTGGGTCAATGCATCTTGATATACAAAGACACCAGGAACAGTTACAAGCGCTGGGGATATCTTAATCAAAAGGGGCTGAGTAGCTTTCTTCCTTTCAAAAAGAAGCTTCTGGAAGACCTAGAGAGATTGAGATTCAGGAATAATATCAATAACTTTCACTTCTATGTAGCTCTTTGAGATGTGCAAAGGACTTCCTTTACAATGACTCTGTGAAGAAGGTACGTGTAAGTAATAAATGTTCCCACTGTACAAATACAAAAGCTGAAGTATAAATACTTTGGCGACGTAATTAGAAGACAGGATTTATTGGAAAAGACCTTGATGTTGGGAAAGATTGAAGGCAGAAGGAGAAGAGAACAGCAGAGGATGAGATGGATGGATAGTGTCACGGAAGCAACAAACATGAGGTTGGACAGACTTTGGGAAATAATAGAGGATGGAAGGGTCTGGCAACATGTGGTCCATGGGGTCATGAAGAATCAGATATGACTGAATGACTGTACTACAACATTGTACAGGATAGAAAACCAAGGTTCAGAGTAATTATTCAGAATGAGTGATGGCAACAACAAACACAAACAAATGAAGAAATAAGGAATATTTCCATGGTGCTTTCAGGCTTGAACAGTATTTTTCTCCAATGACACGGTCATGACAGTAGAGTATGTTGGACTCTGGGGATGCTTGACTGAAAGGCAGTGAGCTCCATGAGAGGAAAAAGGGGCATGTAGGTATCCTAGCTGGTACTTAACTCCTTGTGATGTAAAGGAGTGGCCAGATCTCTCAATGATCCTGAGCTGTTTAGAGTTTGTGGGGTGGCATCAGCTCTGGGTGCCATATTAGAGGAAGGACATTGATAAGTTGGAGAAAATAAAAAGGGGTGGCTAGGTGGCACAGTGAATAGAGCACCAGCCCTGGAGTCAGGCTGTACTTAGTTCAAATCTGGCCTCAGACACTTAACACAAAAAATAGCCGTGTGACCTTAGGCAAGTCACTTAACCAAAATTGCCTTCCAAAAAGAAAAGGAAAAAAAGAGAAAATACAAAGAGAGGCAACCAGGATGGTGAAGGGACTCAAGTCCATGCCAGGGAAGGATCAGTTAAAGGAAATGAAGACATTAATGACTATCTTTAAGTACTCAAATGTTTATCATGGAGGAGGGAAAGAGGGGTGCGTTCTTTTTGGAACCAAAGAGAACAGTGTCTGGAGCCACAGGACCTGGGCTGAGATACAACTTCGGATACTTACTAACTGGGTAACCCTGGTGAAATCACGGGCCTGGTCCTCAGTTTCCTTATCTGAAAAATGAAGGGATTGGATTCTGATGATCGCTGGGATTCTATCTGATTTTCCATAGATGATGCTATAATTATTCTCATTTTACAGATGAGAAAACAGGCCCAGAAAGGTTGGGAAATGAACAGTGAAAAAGAGTTCAAACTTGAACCACAGAGGTAGAGAATCACACCATGTAAGAGTTAAAAGGAATCTGACTTAAATCTTCCATTGGTAGACCCAGGGCAATCCACATTGGAAACCCAGGTGACCTGGCCCCTCCAACCAGCCCTGGACCAGGAGCTGTCCCAGCCTGCCTCCTTCCCTCAGGGAGTGAATCCTAATAGCAACAAGCTAACAAGCTGGCATTTTATATACACTCAGAGATTTGCAAAATGTGTATATAAACACATTCATAAACATATCCATATAAATGTATATATATATATATGAGATTATATATACATGTACATGTATATATAATCTCATTTGTTCCTTACTCTAACCCAGAGAGGCAGGTGCCCTCCCTTCTTCATTCTAAGATTAAGGAACTTAACCCAGACTGCCCCATTGGAGGATGAGTTTTGCAAAGGAAATGATTTCGAGGGCTTTTTCCTAGCCCATACTGGGGCTCAGCCCTGGCTTCCTCTCTCCCCCTCCATCAGAGCTGAGGACTAGCTGGAGCTCTCCCTGCAGCCTCATTATGCAAATAGGGCCTGTTCTAGACAAGCCTGAGCACGAAATATGTAAATTTATGGCAGCCGTGTTGGAAGCTGCTTAAGACAGAAGATTTCTCAATGATGAAATTAGATTTTCTGGAAGGAGGCTTTCCAGGCCTGTCTTTGGGGCTATGTTGGATATTGTTCTCCAGACTCCAAAATGCTGCCTTGAGAAGGGCTTATATGAATTACAGGCACTCAAGGCTATTAAATACACACATACACACACACAAACCACATACACGTACACACTCATACTCTCCTAAAAAGCTATGGCTGTCCTTTCTATCTATCTATCTATCTCTCTATCTCTCTATCTATCTATCTATCTATCTATCTATCTATCTATCTATCTATCTATCTATCTCTCAGGTATGGATGTGTGTCTATAAAGACGCACTTATACATATGTCTATATACACATATATGCATACATATCTATACAGACATGCATGCATAGATAGATTGTGTATACATATATACACATACCTATTAAGTATAAATATATTTGTATGTATACATATGTATGTATGTATCTGTCTGTCCATGTATCTATCTTTCTTTCATGTCCATTCCAAATTTCTAAGCTTTGGGAATAAATGGAATTTACAAGGTTATTATTAGAATAAAATAATTGAATATGTCAAGAAAGATGGAAAGCCACAGTATTTCCTAGGAGGGCCACAATGTTAACTTAAATTTGTCTTTTGGTCCACTAAAACCACCAAGTCATTTTCACCTAAAGTCATGTTTCTATCTCTCTCTACTACCACCACCCCTAAAAACAATGCAGAACTTTAGTCCTTGAGGGGATTCTCCTCTCTGGAAGCTTTCATGGTTGCCTCCATGCCAAAAAAAAAACAAAAAAAAATCAAAACACATAACCAATTTTCTTATTATAATCACCACTACTACTACTACTACTACTACTACTACTACTACTACTACTACTACTACTACTACTACTACTACCACCACCCCCACCCCCACTACTACTACCACCATCATGACCACTACTACTACTGTGCCATCACCATTACTACTAATACATGTAATTGGATTTTGTCACATGTCCAGATCCCACCAGCTTTCTTAGATAGATTCCCTCCCTGTAGAGGATACTAGGGATCTGTTTCTAGGAGAATTTGAGGAACATATGGGAAATGACTTAGAGAGACTTAGAGCATTTGTAGACATGTTATAACTGGTTTTGGTTGGCTAATGTGTTTGCCTATGTGGTAAGCGCTATTGTTATCCCCATTTGATAGACAGGAAAACTGAGAGATAGGGAAGCAGGTGATGTATCACATGGTCCAGTCTGGGTCTTCCTGGCTTGATCTGGGACTCTAAACTCTTCTTCACAATCATTTATACCAGTCACTCTTATACAAGTAGGGAGGAATCATGGTATAAAGGAAAGAAGACTAGCCCTGTAGTCAGAAGATTTGGGTTCGAAGTCCAACTCTCCCACTCCATAGTGGGAGAACCTGAAGATGCATTTCATCTAGTTTCCTGATCTGTAAAAAGAGGGTTTGGGGCTTGATAACCTAAGAGGTCCAGGCTAGCTTACACTGTTCTTGAGAGAAGGGACTGCTTACTTTTATCCACAGTGCCTGGTTAATTTTAAGTGTGTAACAACTTTTTGTGGAATAATTACATGCATTAATGAATGAGTAACTAAAAACTAGAATCCTGTGAGTTTCTCTGAGCTTTAATTTCCTCATCTGTAAAATAGGTTTAATAAACAGCATATACCTCATTGGGTTGTTGCAGAGGCCAAATGAGATCGTGTATACTGGGCTCTTGGCAAACCTTAAAGAAATGTCTGTTATGATTACTGATACTACAATTGAATCTCAGAGCCCCACCATGATGAACAACAGAGCCTTTCACATATTTGCTGGATGAGATCAACAGACAAATCCGAAGGTGTTTATTATGGACCAACCACACACCAGGCACCAAAGATACCAATATGGGAGTGAAACAATTTCTCCTTTCAAGGTGTTCATGGTCAAGTTGGCAAGACACTAGGCACATATGTAAGTTTCTACAAAATACATAACAAGTACAGGGATTAGGGGCAGTGCTTCGCCCCACTCCCATCTGGAAAATCCATGTAAAATGTTTTAGTCCTCCCTTCACACTAGAGAAGGAATCTGGAATTTTTCTTTTTTTTCTTGTGGAGTGTGTATGGTACCTTATTGTAAAATTTGGCTTAATATTATGCAATACTATACATCTATTTTATGCATTTCTGAGTTCCTAAACTTTTTCTGTATCACCTACTGGCCTTCACGTATTATCAGTGGCTCCCATCAAACTCTCCCCAAATTCCCATTTAATTCTCATGCCCACCCATGATATATCAAAGCCACGATGGGGTAAGTTGTGATGTGAAAGGGATAACAAGGAAATTGGGGGAACTGTCATGTGGAGAGCAGGAATGAAGAACCCTATCCCTTGAGCTGGGCTTTGGAGGAAGCCAGGAAGGTTGGGAGGGGGAGCCAAGGTGAGCCTCCTGTTTTAGTCTACCTCCCCCTCCTCCCCCCAGCCTTTTGAAGCTTTCCTCTCCACATTGCATCACCCTCTTTCACATTGCTACAAATTCCCCTTATTAAATGACCTCTCATTTTTCCAGAAGGATCAGCACACTGAAGCGCATTCCCAGGGTGTGGGTAGGAGCATCTGTGAACATCTCAGAGTGAGGCGGCCATCAGGGCGCCGTACAAACAGGGCCGCATGTTCCAAGGGTGCCCCTTCTGTGGAATGCACCAGTGCCTTACCTCCTCATCAGTAATTACAGACAGATTTTCTCAGCATGGGAACTGTCATGGAAATCAGATGACTGGACAGGAAGCGTTTTGGGGGCTGGTATGTGAAGATGGTCTAATTGTATTCCTTTCCACTTTTGTAATCTGTTTTATTAATGTCCTGGAGGCCAAAAAAAATGCTTTTGTCATTTTCCCTCAGTGGCTGGGGGAACTATTTGGTTTTGTTTACAGTTTGCTTGCTGTTTCACACATATAGATGTGTACCTTTAAGAGTTTATAGTTTCTTTCTCCAAATCTTAACATTGCCACAGAACATTTAGATTGGGAGGAACCTGAAATGTCTCCTTGTATGTCCCCTCTCCTACATTCTACATTTTCCTTTTTCTTTCTATTTTTTGGAGGGGAGAAGGCAAGGCAATTGGGGTTAAGTGACTTGCCCAAGGTCACATTCTATATTTTAAAGCCCTACCAAGTTCTGGCATTTTCTGTCCTAGGATCCTTGCAGTTCTGACATTCTGTATGTTGTAAAATAACTTTCAACTAAGATAGTCTATGTTCTAAAGTCCCTTCCAGCTATAACACCACATACTTTATAAAGTTCCACTTTCCACCAACTCTCCAAGCTCTGACATTCTATAGGGACCCTGCCAGGTATAACATTGGCTTTTCTAAGGACAAACACAACCTGTGATTACTGAGCTGCCTGAATGGGGACCCAGCTAGTTGGGTAATTCAACTCGTCCTCTCTCTCTCTTCCTCTGCCTTCCCCTCTCCTTTTCTCTCTCTCCCTCTCTCTCTCCTCCCTCTCTTACCCCTCTCCAAAGGAAGGTAAATTTTGATGTCCAGAAGCTGCCCACTTAACTTGGGGTTTACTGGCTAGATTCCTTCCTTCCTCCTTTCTTTCCTTCCTTCCTTCCTTCCTTCCTTCCTTTCACAAAAACCTTAAACCTTCACTCTAAGGCTCATAGACTGGACCACAATGAGTCCTTGCCTAAGCTCCACTTAAAAGCTTTATTTTGGGCCCTCCTGGCCAAGAGTTCCTCAATGGTAACTGTTTCTCTTTGGAACACCAAACCTGAGGGTCTTTCCTTCCCAACTTGATTTTTTTTCTTTTTTCTAATTAAAGAGGCCATCCCTTGACCCACTTCTTAAAGAGACTTTTTCACTGAATGGGCGTTACCTCACTCAAAGTGAGAACCTGAAAAGGCCTTAGCCTGCAAGAGCCAGTGTCTCCTGTTGCACCCTGGACCATCTCCAGTCCTCCTGATGAATATCAGGTCACTGGACCCAGGTGGCTCTGGAGGAGATAGTGAGGCTGGTGGCCTTGCACAGCCATGCCTCACTTAAATCTAAGCCAATTGTTAGTCATGTCATCACTGCCCTGATGCGCTGGTCCTCTTCTTGAATGAAGGACAAACACAACTGCCATTACCAATGACAGCCTCTGTCCTGAGATCCCTCCTTGCTCTGGAATGGTGCGCTCTAAGTCTCCTTCTGCTTTCCTGCTCTATGCTCATGTGACACTATTATTCTTATTCTATTTAATACCATGAACTTTACTCTAATCCAGTTATCACTAAACATGAAGATTGTGATCATCCATTCTGATGGACCCTCATTGGGCTGCAAATAAAGAGGGGAGAATTTGTCATTTGTTCTTTATATCTTGGGCAAAGAAGAGTCATGTCCTATCTACTCATATTTAATCTGCTCTCCTAAATCAATGCCTCTGGGAGAGGCAACAAGGAAAGAAGATCCTTGAAGAGAATCCTTTGGACAAGTTCATGCTTTTGCCCTGATCGATACGTTCTAGTGTCTGCCTGTTGCCTCTAGAATCACATACCAAATCTTCTGTCTGGAACGTCATTCCTTTCATACCCTGGCTTTGGTGATCTCCTCAGTTTCATGGCATGACTTCCCGTTGAACACACTCCACTCCAACAAAACTGGCCTTTGTGGTCCTACCCACACATGACACCCCATCTTCTGCCTCTAGAATGCTCACCTCTGACTTTTGGAATTCTTCACTCCCTCAAAGACTCAGCTCCAGTATCTATTTCCAGAAGAGGGCTTTCCTAGTCTGGGCTTGGTGGAGACTCATACCACCAGCAGCAATTTATATATAGAGATACATATGTATTTATATCTATATCTATCAATCATCTCTCTCTGTGTCTCTCTTTCTCTCCTCTCTCTCTGTATCTGTCTCTCTATGTCTCTCTGTCTCTGTCTCTCTCTCCCTCCCTCTCTCTCCACACAGAGTTTATTGGCTACATTTACTAATCTAAAAACCTATGATATCCTCCCAGTGAAATATAAACTCTCAGAGGGCAGGGCTTCCTGGTTTTTAATTGTATACCCAGTACCCAGCACAGCACAGGCTCAGAGTGGACACCTACCAAATGTTGTTGATTGATAGATTGATTGGTTGCTGAGCATGTTTTCTGTATTTGGCACTGTTCTATGCCTGGCACTTTGGGCCATCCAGTGATGGATGAGAAAATCTTTCTGGTCCCAAGGAGCCATCAATCTAACAGGATGAAATGTACTGATACCACACTTTTCAGGAATACTTTGAGATTTACTCCAACCCAATTCTCTCTAGACTCCAATTCAAGTACTTCCCTCCAGTCCCCATATAGTAGGCAGTAATGCCTGACAGAATAGGATCTTAGCCCCTCCCCCTCCAAATTGGGGAGATAGGAATTTTCTCCCTTGCCATGAAACTGAGGGTCAGTTCCTTCATCTGTAAAATCATCATCATAATAACATCTTAAACATAGTGTGGTAAGGTTCACATTTTAAAGTATTGCATGAATATAAGCTATTATTATTATGAATAATAGATGAAGTATATGTATGTATGTATTTTTATCTATCTAAATCTTAATCTGTTTATTGATATCTAGACAAATATATCTATATATACATATATGTCTACATATCTGGATATAGATAGGTGTAGACACATATAGACATGTGTCTGTATCTCTCTACCTATCTACTTATCTATAGCTATAAATCTATCTGTACATGTGT
>NW_027187465.1:6021147-6032589 GCF_028583685.1 Petaurus breviceps papuanus | reverse complement strand
TCTACCTATCTACTTATCTATAGCTATAAATCTATCTGTACATGTGTATATACATATATGTACATATGGAAAGAAAAATAAAGAAGGGGAGAGAGAGAGAGAGAGAGAGCTTTAGATTTTGTAAAGTCACAAGAATGTTCAAAAATGGAGAGGGCAAAGATTTTTATCTCCATTTAACAGATGAAGAATCTCAAAAGCAGAGAGGAGCAACTTGTTTAAGACAGAGAGAGAGAGGGATCAGTCAGGTTTCTTTACTCTTATCCAAGCCTTACTTTCCCCTACAGAGCACTGGGGATCAGACACAGCTCAAAATACACAATGATACCAGCTTGTGTGGGATAAGGGACAATGAGCATCAAGCTGAAGCTAGAGGGAGACAGATTTCTGCACAATTTAAGGGCTTTGAAATAATTAGAACTGCCCAACAATGGAATAGTTAGTTCTAGGGAGATTCATAGGCTCATGGATCCCTCATAAGGAGGGATCTCAGAATAGGGATTGTCAGAGCTGGAGGAGACCTTAGAATAGGGGATATCAGGGCTGAGAGGGGCTTCAGAACAGAGGATGTCAGAGCTGGGAGGGGCCTTAGAACCTAGAATGTCAGATGTGGGGGGGTCTTCAGGATCATTAGTCTCATTCTGTAAGTATAAAATATGAAACCCAAATTGGGGCATGATTTACCCAAGGTAACACAAGCAGTAAGTGGCTAAAATGTGATTCCAACAGCTCCGGGCACAGAGAAGGTGCTCAGCAATTAGTCTATCAAAAACACTTAATGAGTGTCCCTCATGTACCAGGTGTTGTTCTAGGTACTAACTCTATCCAATGTAAATTCATGCTAGGTCATGCTCTCCCATCTCTGGAGGTCTCAGGCAGAGGTTCTATATGCCCTCGTGGGAGATATTGAACAGGGGGTTTGTGCTTCAGATAATTCCTGGGGCACTTCCCAGCTCTAAAACGCCTTAATTTTTAGTGTATGAGAAAGATATTAAAGTGTATATTAATTAAAAGAGAAAGAAACCCACTTCTGCTTGGGAGAACAGAGGGTGTTAAAGAAAGGAAAGGGAATAAATATTTATATGTGCCAGACACTGTACGAAAGACTTAACAAATATAATCTCAGTGGATCCTTACAACAACCCTGGGAGGTAGGTGCCATTTCTATCTTTATTTTACAGTTGAGGAAACTGAGACAAACAGGGTTCAGTGACTTTCCCAGGGTCACGCAGCTAGTAAGTGACTGAAACTGGATTTGTGCTCGGGTCTTCCTAGTCTTCGGTTCATAACTATGCCCACTGTGCCATCTAGCTACCTTTAACAGGACGAAATGAGGAGGTTTCTTGGAGAGGTCGACGGTGACATTGTGTTTCCCCTGGCTGATGTTGCTATGAGGCTCCTTGTATCCAAGGGACATTTGTGTATCTCTACTTTCGGTCCCATAATAGAGCCCTTCTAGCATTTCCCTAGTGACCTCTGGATCTCTCCTTTGACCATAGCCCATTTCTTTGAGCACATGTTGTATCTTCTCAGTATTGTTTATACATTACATGGTATCTTGTGTTTCTACATCACCTCCTTTTCCCAATATTTCCCTTCCTCTCTCTCATCAGTGAGCTATCTTTTATAATAAGAAATAAAAAGGAAAATTTAGCAAACTTGACCAGAACATCAATCAAACCTGAGAATATATGCTGCACTCCCTACCTATAGTCTCCCCACCTTCTCAAAATGATGAAGGAAGTGTCTTCTCCTATCCCTTCTTTGGGCCAAGCTTGGACATTATTATTACAAAGACTTGGATTCCATTTTTTTTTCCTTCTGCCCATTCACTTTCTTGTAATTAGTAGTCAGCCAGTCAATAAACATTTATGAGACACCCACTATGCGATGGGCATGATGCCAAGTTTTGGAAATACAAAAAAAGAGGAAAAAAACTGAGAGCTCACAGTCTAATGAGAGAGACAACAAACAAACAAATATGTATAAACATGTTCTGTACAGGATAAATAAGAAATAATTAACAGAGGGAAGGCAGTAGAATTAAGAGGGATTGAGAAGATGGGATTGCAGTTGGGGCTTAAGAAAAGCCAGGGAAATAAGTCAGTGGAGATGAGGGTGGGAGCATTCCTAGTACAGAGGAGAGCTAAAGAAAATCCCAAGAGAAAGAATTTTGTTTATGGAACACTGAGGAGGCCAGTGTCACAGGAGCAAAGAGTATGTGCTGGGCAATAAAGTATAATACTGGGAAAATAGCAGGGAGATAGGTGATAAAGGACTTTGCATGCCAAACAGAGCATCTTGAATTTGATGCAGGAAGTGATAAAGAGCCATTGGAGTTTATTGAGTGGGGAGGTGCCATGGCAGGACTTGTACCTTAGGAACATCACATTAGTGGCTAAATAGAGGATGGATTGGAGTGGGGAGAGATTTGAGGCAGGCAGACTCATCATCAGGCTATAATCCAATAATTCAAGCATGAGGTGAGGAGAGCCTGTACCAGGGTGGGGGCAATGTCAGAAGAGAGAAGAGAGGTGATCCAAAGGTAAACTTGACAGGCTTTGGCAACAGATTGGATGAGGGGTCTGTGTAGTGAGAGAGTGAGGGATCCAGGATGATGCCTAGGTTAGGAGCCCAAGGCAATGAGAAGATAGTGTGGCCTCCATAGTAATAGGGAATTTAGGACAAGGAAAGGGATTGGGGGGAAATTAATGAATTCCATTTAGGACATGTTGAGTTTAAGATGTCTACTGGAAATCCAGATTGAGATGTCTGAAAGGCAGTTGGAGATGTGAGATTGGAGGTCAGCAGAGAGTTGGGAGCAAGACAGATAGACTTAAGGATCATTAGCATAGAAACAGCAATTAAATCCATGGGAGCTGATGAGATCACCAAGTAGTATAAAGGGGAAGAGAAGAGAGCCTGGAGCAGGATGCTAAGGGACATCGCTACATTATCTGGATGATGATCCAGCAAAAACATGATCCTGTTTACCTGATTCTCTGTACCTCCTTTTGCATCAGTTCACAGAATTCTTCCCATACTTCTCTGTATTTCTCATACTCACAATATCTTTTTTTTTCATTTTTCAAATGCTTTATTGACTTCTGATTTACATAATTTATTTCCACCAGATTTAGAGTTACAAATTTTCTCCCCGTTTTTCCCCTACCCACCACCCCAGAATAGCAGTCTCACAGGCTATCCCCTCCTCCAATCTGCTCTCTCCCATATCTCCCATACCCCCTTCTACTTTTCCCGTAATGCATGGTGGATCTCTACGCCCCAGTGCCTGTATATCTTCTTTCCCAGTTACATGTAAATTAATATTAATAATAGTGTGTGTGTGTGTGTGTGTGTATACACACACACAGGGAAGAAAAGCAGTTCAGTATAGTGTAGCTAATGCAGAACATTAACATAGAAGATATACTGTAAAAGACTGACTATATTTCCATCACTCCTATCCCACCTCCCACTTGTTCTATTCTCTACTTTGATCCCGTCCCTTTTCAAAAGTGAGTACTTCCAACTTTCCTCCCCCCCAGCCTGCCCTCCCTTCCCAAAATAGTTGAAGGGAATATATATATTCCCTTCAACTATTTTCATACTGAGAAAAGTTTCATCAGTTACAATTATCATTTTTTCCATGTAGAAATGTTAATAGTTCAACTTTGATAAGTGGCTTATGATTTCTTTTCCCTGTTTGCCTTCTCAAGCTTCCCTTGCTTCTTATATCTGAATGTCAAATTTTCTTTTCAACTCTGGTTTTTTTCATTAAGAATGCTTGAAAGTCCTCTATTCCACTGAATGACCATATTTCCCCCTGAAACATGATACTCAGTTTTGCTCGGTAGGTGACTCTTGGTTTTAATCCCAGCTCCTTTAACCTTCAGAATATCATATTCCAGGCCCTTCGATCACTCAGTATAGAAGATGCCAGATCCTGTGGTATCCTGATTTTGTTTCCACAATATTCAAATTGTTTCTTCCTGGCTGCTCATAATATTCTCTCCTCGACCTGGGAATTCCAGAACCTGGCTATAATATTCCTAGGAATTTTCTTTTTGGGATCTTTTTCAGGAGGTGATCGGTAGATTCTTTCAACCTCTCTTTTGTCCTCTGGTTCTAAAACATCAGGGCAATTTTCCTTGAGAATTTTTTGAAGGATGATTTCTAGGTCCTTTCTTTGATCATGGCTTTCAGGTAGTCCAAAAATTTTTAAATTATCTCTCCTGGATCTATTCTCCAGGTTAGTGTTTTTTTTCCCATGAGATATTTCACATTGCCTTCTTTTCTTTCATTTGTTTGGATCTGTTTAACAGCATCTTGATTTCTCATAAAGTCACTTGCTTCCCTTCGCTCCATTCTAAATCCAAGGGAACAATTCTTCTTATTGAGCTTTTGAGATTCTTTTTCCATCTGGCAAATTCAGCTTTTTAAGGCATTCCTCTCCTAATTGCCTTTTTGAGCCTCTTTTGCCAATTGAGTTAGTCTGTTTTTTAAGGTGTGATTTTTTTCAGTCAGGCTGTTGATTCTCATTTCATAATTTTCTTGCATCATTCTCATTTCTCTTCTCAATTTTTCCTCCACTTCTCTTATCTGCTTCTTCGGGTCCTCTATGGCCCTTAACCAGCTCGTATTTTCCTTTGAAGCTTTTGGTGCAGGAGTTTTGGCTTCACTGTGTTCCTCCTGTTCCATGCTTTGCTCCTTTTTGCCCCCAAATAGGAGTCTAATGTTGGAATCTTCTTTCTGTTTTGTTTCCTTTGCCTGGTCATGTCACCCCTCAGTCACTTGATCCCTGGGCTTTTTGCACAGTAGGACTCTGCCACCAGACAGTGGAGCTTTAGTCCCAAATGCTGCGTTTTTTTCAGGTGCCAGATTTATTATTTGGGTGTCCTCTCTGAAGCCTCCACATGCTCTGGCAAGCTGGACACACACCCCAGGACCCCCACCCAAGACTGCCATCCAGATCCAAGCAGGTTAAAGCAAGAGAGATTGCCTCTCAGAATGGTGCTTGGTCCCCCTACAGTCTGAAGGTCAGGAGCTGAAGCTGCCACGTGGTACTGGCTGTGCCAGGCATCTCAGTGGCTTCTCACCTTGGGGGCAAAAGCTGATGCTCTCCCAACTACTGGTCCTAAAGTCCACAGTGCACTGACCTCTCACTTTATCCTTCGCATCTATGTGTTGATAAATGTGGAAACAGCCATAGCTGCTGCTGATCTGGAGTCCCTCCAGACTGTGGCTGGTCATGCCTGCCCTGGGGCTAAAACCTCTGGCTCACATGGGCCTGGGCTTGGCTCCCAGAGCGCTGCGCTGGCTGATTCCTGCCAGGCTGCCAGGCTGTCCTCACTGGGAGGTTAGCTTCTCTGGTCATTTTGTGCATTCTGCAGCTCCAAAGTTTGTTCAGAGTCCCCTTTTACATGGATTGGGGGAGGTGGAAGCCGGAGCAGTGGGGAGGTCCTGCTTCTACTCCGCCATCTTGACTCCGCCCCCTCACAATATCTTTCACTGCATCCACATTCCATTCCATTCAGGTGACATAATTTGTTTATGCTCCTGGTGAAGTTTACCTAAGAGGATCAGAATCATTTCTACAACTTGGAGTGTTAAAAGATTTCTGGAGACACTGAGAAGTAAAGCAACTTTCCTAAGCTGACTTACCCACTCTGAGTCATAGGTGAGTATGGGAGAATCCCACTCATGTCTTCCCTGCATCACTGGAATTTCCAGCTTGGGCCTATCCTTCCCTCACCCTCCCAAATGAGGGCAAGCCTATCGTTGCTGTTTACAGAGGACTTGAATCTAAATGTTCTTTGACCACTGGACCATGCTTCTCTTCTCAGTTCTTTGCTAATACACACTCACACACAAATATACACACACTCGCATGCACACTCACACACATACCCACTCATACACATACATACACTCGTATACACACTCACATATATACACACTTACCCAATACATATACACACACTCTCACACACACAAAAGCTGCAATAAACATTGACGCCTTTAATAAATATATGATGCCTTTTTTGTCTTTGATAGCCTTTCTGCTATACTCTGGGAAAATTGTAAATTCCTTGAAGACAGAGACTTTACTTGGTCATGTTTGTACCCTCTGTACCTCAAAAGGGTCTTGTACACTTAATAATAATGTGCATCGCCTATCTAATGATAACGGCACCTTCATACTCAAGGCAGCTTCATCTTTCTTCTATATTGATCTGTCCATGTCATTCTTCTCCCTGGAAATCTTCAGACTCTCCCATGGCCTCTCAAGTAAAGTTCAGCCCTCTTTGCCTGCTATACAAAGGTGGAGTCCAACTCACATCTCCAGGCTCCTCTTGCAATGCTTGTTTTCATATTCATTACACTCTAGCCAATGTGTTTGCCTCCCAAACATGACTCATGTTCTTGAATCTCCTTGACTCTTCTTATATTGTAACCTATATTGTAATGCCACTCCCTTCCCCTTCCTCATCTGTTGAATTCCTACAGGTTCTTTCAAATGCAATTCAAATGTCCCTTCCTTCACAAGACCTCCTGATTCTTCCACTTCATTCTGCTTCCTTCACGGTGTCCTAAGGGGAGTTCTGGGTCTTTCTGCTACTGTTAGCTAAAGATACCTACCAGCTGAGATATTTAGTCCAGTATTCTCTTGGAAAGCTCTGATGTCTGGAAGGCTCTAAGGTAGTCATTTCACAGTGGAGAATAATTTCTTGTTTCTCCAGATGACCCTGAAGGGCCCCTTTCTAGCATTCCAAGGAAACTCTGTTAAAACCATGATCTACCATTTTTTTGAGGGTGGGGAAAGAGGAGTACTCTCAGTCCAGACAAAAATGAGCAGTGCCTAGGAAGCTGGCAGGCATAGCATTGCTTTTTTCTTTACTTTTTAAAAAAATTATGAAATTTATATAGTTGTACTATTGATTTCTGCATTGTTTCTGTTTGTTAAAGGCACCTTGGTGATATAGTTGGGAATGATTAGGCCTTTCATTTTCTGGTAGTATTAAATATTGTCCCAAATGAAGTCTTCTGTTTCTTTCATTAGTCATTCCTTTGAGTAGTAGAAAAAGTCCTTCCCCGGGAGTTAAGAAAACAGTTCTGTCACAGAGTCACTGCTGGTGAAACTGGGAATTGGCTCAAGGGTTCTGAAAAGCAATCCTGAATTATGAGAATAAAGTGACTAAAATGTATATATCATCTGACTCAGAGATATCACTATTAGGCACATACCTTAAAGAGGCCAGACAGAAAGGCCCCATAGACACCAAAATAGTCATAGTGACATTTTCTGAGGTAGTGAAGAATTGGAAACCTGGGTACTCATCAACATAGGAATGACTAAAAAAAATTATGAGACAAATGTAATAGAATAGTACTGCTCCACAATAATCAATGAATGTAAGAAATCCAGAGAAGCACAAGAAAACTTATATGAACTGATGCAGGTGAAAGTAAACAGAATCAGGAAAAGGATATATTCAAGGACTCCAACAATGTGGGCCAGCTAAGTGGTGCAATAAATAGAATGCTGGGTTTGGAGTCAGGAAGACTTTATCTTCCTGAGTTCAAATTGAACCTCAGATACCTATTAGCTGTGTGACCCTGGGTAAGTCACTTCACATTGTTTGCCTCAGTTTCCTCACTGTCAAATGAACTGGAAAAGAAAATGGTGAACCACTGCAGTATCTCTACCAAGAAAACCCCAAATGAAGCCATGGAGAGTCAGACATGACTGGAAAACAAAAACAACATCGTGAGTGGACAAACAACTACGACTACCAAAAGAAATGAAAGCTGAGTACTGTGCTGTGTAATTATCAGGCTTAGTGCTGGAGAAGAGATAAGAAAATGCAGAGGTGGGGAACTCTGAGTACAGAATTATGTATTCTGTCAGGCTAGGTTGATATGTGAATGAATTTTGATGAACTGATTTTTTCTTTTTTCTTATTACTCTTCATTTCAAGGGATGTCTCACTGGATAGGGGAGGAGAAGTGATATATTCTGGAATCACAATAACATATAAAAAGAAAAATAAGTAATAAAAAAACATAAAAATTGAAGGTGTTGGATTACCCGGTCTCTAAGGTCCCTTCTGAAAACATGTCTTAAGGCTTCTTCCAGCTCTAATATTGTAAGATTTTAGGTTTCTCCCAGCTCTGATATTCCATATTCTATATTCTATTCTGTCAGCTCTGAAGTTCTGTGGTCCAAGTTAAATGGTCTCTCCCAGATCTGACATTCTATGTTCTAACATCCCTTCCACTCTGTAATTCTATGTCCTACATTTTAATATCCCCTCCAACTTTAGAATACTATATTTTAATGTCCCTTCCAACTCTGATGTTTATGAATCTTTTAGGGAACAAATTTGGGTAAGTTTTTGAAACCCCCTCCTCTATGTCTGATTATTTGACCTAAAATACAATTGTCTTAAGAGCTTGTCAAGGTAAGCATCCCATAAGCATATACATGAATACACACACTCACCTGTATACACTCTCACATACATGCATACACACAGGCACACACAAAGACATGAACACAAACACACATATAAACACACTTTTTTTTTTCTTAACCTCCTGCCTTCCTGTTATTTAGAGCTCTGCATGGTTCTTATTAGATCATGGCCCTGACACTTCTGTAATGCATTTCTGGAACCCAGCAGGAATTTTCCAATGCTTCCAAATAGGCTACTAATACCAGGGAAAAGAGATGGGACTGAAGAAGGAGTAAGCTGACTCCAGCTGCAGGGAGTCATGGGGGCAAGGTGAGGCTTGTACCCAATATTGGAGAATTCTGCAGGGTCTCTTGGTCTTCCAAGACAGGGATAGTCTGATTCTCCAGGATGGGGGTGCATAATAGAGAGGAAAGGAAGGAGGAAAGAAGGCAGAAATAAAAGAAGCTCCCTATCCTTAGTGGTTGAATGAATAATCATCATTTTTGTTGTATTGGATATTACTTTCCTTTAGGGGATGGACCAAGTGGCTTCTGTGATCTCTTTCAGCTCCTAAATTCTGTGATTCCATGAATTAGGGGAAAAGGAGATAAACTGAGGGAAATAGAAAGAGTGGAAGATGTAAGAGGAGATAAAGAGAACAGCATTGAGGATGGGAGGACAAAGAGAGGGAGAGGGAAATGAGGAAGTTAAAGAGTGTGAGAGAGAAGGAACTCATTCATTCATTTCTTCATCCATTCATTTCAGTTTATACAGTTCTGCTTTAACCTAGACAATCTGCCTCAGATTGAGGGATGGAAATTATAGAGAGGTAGATTTAGTCCAATTCAACTTTCAAGTAAATGGTTCTGTGCAGCCACAGAATGGGCTGCCTCATATGGTAGTAAACTACTTGTGGCTCCAAGTATTGGTACAAAGGCTAAAATATATCTTGAGGGGCTCCTATATTAGGTGCAACCTTGGACTAAGTAAGATCTGACATATGTTTCAGCTCTTAGATTTTCTAAATGCTGGATGAAAGATCACCCTTAGGCAAAAGATTGTATTTAGTAGCAGCTAGATGGCAAAGTAAGTAGGGTGTCAGACCAGAAGTTAGGAGGACTTAAGTTTGAATCTTGCCTAAGACATTTACTAGCAGTATGACTTTGTTCAAACAGCATATCCACATGCAGATTCAGTTTTATTATCTGTAAAATGGGGATAATAATAAGATTTATTTCACAAGATTGTGGCAAATATCAAATGAGACTGTATGTATATGCACACACATACACATATGTTTGTACATATATGTTTATATGTATCTTTCTATATTTATATGTGTTCTCTCCCTCTTTCTTCCCCCAAAGTGATATGCTGGTAAACTATACACACACACATGTATGTAGGCATGTATATCTGTATATATATACACACATGCATATACATACACATATAATACATGCATGCGTATACACACATATCCTTTTTGGATACTCCTCCAGATCACACTCTCTAATAGCAGGTGTCCCTCAAGGTTCTGTCTTTGGACTCTCTTCTCTTTTCCCTTATATGTATACATATACACAAAGTGATTTTTGACCCTTCTTCTGCTAAATAAATATGAGCTATTCGAATTTCAGAATGAGGAAGGACCTTAGAATGAAGAAAATGTCAGAGATATTTTAGCACATGCAATGTCATTGTGTGGATGGGGCTTAGAATACAGAACACCATTGCATGGATGGCATTATGCACAGAACACATAGGGGCAGAAATGAGAGGGACATTAGAACTTAGAATTTCAGGACTGGGAGGGTACTTAAGACAGTGAATATCAGAGTTGGGAGGGGCCTTATGGATCACTAAGCTTAATCTCCTTTCAAAGATGAAGAAACTGAAGCCAGAGAAAGGAAGTGGCAAGTCCAAAGTTTCAGAGATAGTTAATGGTAATGAGGTGACTTAGACCCAAGTCTAAATCCCAGGCTAGTACTCTTTGCTCTAGTGTTCCATCTCCCTCTGAAGCCTTTGGGGAGTCCCCTAATCCCAAACTCTCCTGAAACCCAGTAGAGCTTTGCTCATGACTTGGCTGTGACCCTTATCAAAATCAACTTTGAATCATAGTTATTTATATACATTTTCACCCTAGTCTAGTAGCATAAGAATTCCTGAAGTCAGAGACTTTCTTCATTTATCTCCATATTCCCCAACCTCTGCTGCCCTCAAATGCCCATATGTGACTTTGAGCACAATAGGCAGAACATCAGTCAACTAGCACCATGGACAGCACACTGGCTTTGGAGTCATTCTCTAATGACATAGTGGATATGCCATTAGAGACTCAAGAATGTGTGCCCTTAAAATCCATCCATAGATACTTACTAGTTGTGTGGCCCTGGTCAAGTCACTTAATGTTTTGAAGTTTTAGTTTCCTCTTCTTTAAAATGAGGGGTTAGACTCAGCTGCCCCTAAGGTTGCCTTCCAGCTCTAAATCTATCATTTTATTCTCTTATGCTCCCATGAATATGAATTCCAATACTGACTCTGCTCTTGTATGACCTTGAATAAGTCACTTCCCTTTCATCATGCACATTTTCCTTGTCTGTGAAATGACAGGTCATCCTTTTAAGTAACACCCTAAGATCCTTTCTAACTAAAGGATTTTGCCTTCAGAAATAGTTCCAGGGAAGGGGACAATTTTACACAGTAGATACTTTGTTCTTAGACTTTAAGAATGAGAGGATCTCCAGTTTTCCAAGGTATTTGGGAGGGGTTGGGAAATGTTTGTAATATTTTGACAAGCATGCCTTTATGGAGCAAGTTGTCCAGGAAACCATAAGGATTGGGAAAATGAATCAAAGTAGAATCTTCTGAAGTGGTTAGAATCATAACCATCTAGAGGATGTCCTGGGGTTAGAATCAGAGACCTGAATTGGTACTGCTCACCATGAGCTCTGGCTGGTCATGGTAGGAAAGGATCAGGGAGCAG
>NW_027187465.1:6015635-6021047 GCF_028583685.1 Petaurus breviceps papuanus | reverse complement strand
AGAGAGAGGTGGTGGAGTGAGCTCACACTAGTTTATGAAAGTAAATTCTTAACTTTACAGTTATGAGTATTTACATCTTGGAAATAAACAAACAGTATAAGTCAGGGTTTGATCTAGTGTTGTGTTGTTTGTTTAATTTAAGAAAGTGATGGAGAAAATGTTAATAATGCTGGTTAAATTTAAAAGTGTGTCATGCATATTTTTTTCTGGAGAACCAATTGTTAAACATTTACCTGCTTACCATTGATGGGGCTGGGGAGAGAAGAGAGAGAGAGATAGAGAGAGACAGACAGACAGAGATAAATAGAAACACAGAGAGAGATAACAGAGACACACACACAGACACAGACACAGACACAGGGAAAGAGAGAGACAGAGACAGAGATGGGGGAGGGAGGGAGAGAGACAGAGACAGAGATGGAAGGAGAGGAGAAAAAGAGAGAGATACAGAGAGAGACAGAAATAGAGAAAAAGATAACAGAGATGGATACAAAGAGCAACATATACAGACATAAACACAGAGAAAGAGAGAGACTAAGAGAGACACAGATAGAGAAAGAGAGACAGATACAGAGAGAGAGATACAGACACAGACAGAAACAGGCAGAAATGGATTGATGGATAGAGCACTTCTTAAGTATGTACTGTTTCAGGCACTGTGATATTCACTGCGTATGCAAATCCCAACAACCAAAATAGTCTCTACCCTCAATGAAGTTATATTCTAAAGGGGGAAAGACAATGCATAAATTGGTGATGGAAGAGGGATGTATGCATGTGACAGCATGGTAGAGAGATGCCTGAGAAATATGGCCCAGAGACCTGCTTCTGAGCACAGTGAGATAAGATCTCTCACCTATCAGGGCAGAAGAGCCAAGGACAAAGTCGAAGGCTGCCCTGTGTGTGGGGGTGGGGTAGTGGGGAGGATGTTGGGGGGTTTGGCAAGGAATGTGAGAAGGACAGCTGGAGTTCAGGTTCATGTTGAGGAGATGTTGGAGAAATTGAGAAGTGAGGTTACTTGACAAAATTCATTCAGATTGTAAGTGGCAGTGCCAGGATTTGAACTCAAGATCAATGACCCCATTGTCCAGAGTTTCTTGGTACTTCAACCACATGCAGCCTTCTTAGGAAACTATTTAAGGAGAGACAACTGTCATTGAAAGAACATTTCATTTGGGTTCAGAATGCCTGAGTCTATAGGCCTCAGTTTCCTTATATGGACAACACTAGATGACCTCTGAAGTGTCTTCTAGCCCTAAATTCTTGATCCTAATATCAGAGAAAAGACCTTGTTGAGGAGCAAATGCTGATTAAAAGTAGATGAGAAATGAATCCATTGCCAGAATTAATTATCATTTGCTAAGTATCAGAGAACTGAAAATCAGGGGTCTGGAAAGGGCATTTGAGATATTTAGAGAAGATCATTCAGCCTCTTGACTGCTCTAAATCACTGTTCCTGCCTTTAAGGTCACATTTGGGGAGGTTGGATAGAAATCCTGTGATTATGGGTAGGAGGAAGACAGAGAGAGAACGGAAAAAAGTTTGAATGTGTGCCATGGTGTAACTTCATGGAATCAGGAGGTCAAAGCTGGAAGGGATGCCCCATGCCAGATGGACTAACCCAAATCTTAGCAGGAATTCCCTCTCTAAATGGTCATTCCAGCCTCCACTTAAAGACTTATTATTGTTATTCAGTCATGTCTGACTCTTAACGATGCCATTTGGGGTTTTCTTGGCAAAGACTCTGGAGTAGTCTATCATTTCTTCCTCCAGTTCATTTTCCAAATGAGGAAATCAGGCCAACAGGGTGAAGTGACTTGACCAGGGTCACACAGCTAGTAAATGTCTGAGGCCGAATTTGAACTCATTAACTCTCCCTGACTTCGTACTGGGTATTCTATGCACTATAGAGCCACCTAGCTGCCCTATTAAAGGGGTAACAGAATGGTTAACCTACCATTTCCCAAAGCAGTCATTTTACATCTGGACAGTTTTAACTTTTAGGAAACTGCTTGCTTATGGAGGGTAAAAATTTGAATCTCTCCAATCTTTCCCTATTGTTCTTCATTCTGCCCTCTAGGGTCCACCAGAACAATCCAAATTCCTCTTTCCCTTCCCCATGATAGTCTTTGAAACACTTAGAGACAATTATAACTTCCAAGCCCTCCTCCTGCCACCATTCCAAAATTTCTCTCCTTTGAGCTGATCCCTCCTATGAATATATTCTCTTTTGTTAAGTTTCTTCCTAAACTGTAGTGTCTACAACTGCACATACCTACCAAACAGATAAAACAAAGATGTTAAAGTATGTAATTTCTGAAGACACTTTAATTAGAGTGGAAAGTTTGCATGGAGTTGAGGATTCAAAGGAAAGCTTTGAAGGCCAAGAAAATGAATTTGAATTTGTTATAAAACAGTTATATAAGTAAAGGTGTCATTGTAGATTCACCAGCTGTGAAATTTACCCTCCCACCTCTAACAACTTGAAGTTCCATGTTTTCTGATTCTGTTGGGCTCTGATCTTCTAAGAATCTTCTGACATTCTGTATTTTAAGGTCCCTCCAAGCTTAACTTACAAGCTTAACATCCCAAGATCCTTTCCAACTGCCTTTCCATATTTAATAGTCTTGCCCAGTTCTGCCATACTCTAACCAAAGGTCCTTTCCAACTCTGATGTTTATTGGTCTATAGCCCATCCCAGATCTGACATTCTATGTCCTCAGGTTGCTTTCAATTCTGCCAGTTTTTAGTGTTTAAGGTCCCTCCCAGTTCTGATATAATATGTTTAAAGTCCTGTTAGCTCAGAATCGTCTATGTCTCAAGATTTTGCCAACCTCTGGCATTCATAGATCTTTAGGCTGACTCTTATTTTCTTTTGGAATATTTCTTTGGTTCAGCCCATATGTTTTCTTAAAGGATGTGTGGCATTATGGACAAAGAACAGAACTGGACATGATGAAAGTCCATATTCCGGACCAATAGCAGATACTTACTAGCTGTGTAACTAACTCTAGGCAAATCATTTACTGTCTTTCAATCTCACTTATATGTTGTGGGAAATCAGTGGTGATAATAATGGCACCTACTTCACAGGGCTGTTGTGAGGATAGAATGAGATAACATATGTAAAGTATTTCATAAACCTTAAAGGACTATATAAATGTTAACTATTATTTTAAAAGAAATCGCTTCTCTCAATTATAGAGCACTCCCTTACCTGAAAAAAGCAATTTCCTACCTCCTCTGAGCATCCTGTGTGTTTACTGAGTTCATTTTTCATCCGCTTCATCATTGCCTGGATGTGAGAGAGAAAACAGTGATGGTTAGAGATCTGATTGGTCTGGTCATTTATCTGTCTAGAGAGCACAGTTTGGGGTTGTCCCTCCCAGCTTGTCCTTATGGAGTCATTTGGAAGCCCCTCTTCTTGCCAGACATCAAGGTAATTGAAATCCTCTTGACCTGGGGTTTGCCCACCATTTACAGACCTTCCAGATGGACCCACACCTCTCTTGGTGCTACTATACCTCTCTGCCTGCAGCATGAGATATGGTCTGCTCCCTCCTGCTGAATTCTCCAAACAGAAATGTACCCACTCTCCTTGGACTCCAGTGGACATGAGTTATATTTGTGCCTACATGTTGTGATAGTAATGGCAATTAAAGATTCCCCTGTATTGGCTTGGTTTTCAAATTGATTGTGTTAAAACCCAGAGTTTGTTAATCCCACCTGTGGGATGGACTTGTTGATGTGAAAAGAAAGTCCTGGAACCTGGCTGTTCGCTAAGAAGCCCTGAGACTGTCCTGCAGACAGAGAGTGAATGCTGTCCACTGGTGAGGGACAGTGCTCTTGTTGCAGGGGTCTGGAGACTGTCCTGCAGACAGAATGAATACTGTCCACTGGTGAAGGACAGTGCTGTTGTTGTAGGGGTCTGGAGACTGTCCTGCAGACAGAGTGAATACTGTCCACTGGTGAAGGACAGTGCTGTTGTTGCAGGGGTCTGGGAGCCTTTCTGTTGGTTCAGAAGCCCTGAAGAAGGATTTTTTTGTTGTATGTTTACAGAAATCCTGGGAGAGGGCTTTGCTAATGTGTTCAGGGGTTCTAGGACTGTTCTATAGACCGAGGATGAATTCATGAAGGGACTGGCTATGTATCTTATGGCCTTGCTAAGCCTTGTCTCCCCAGGAACTAAGATTGCTGAGAACTTGCCTCAAGAATGAGAACTTGTCAAGATGAAGAAAAGACCTCCATTTGGGTATTAAGTGCTGTGTTTAAACTTGATGTAACTCTGGGGTAGATTCAATTGTGATCCAGGGGTGGGGAACTTTTGACCTTATTGTGCTCTGTGATTGACAAATGAAGGTACTTTACCTATGTTTGGAAACTAATCTCCATTTGAGAAGAGGGGTTTTGTGGTGGACCAAATGAAGGTATAGCCTAGGGGTGGAGAAATATTTAGAACAGGGACTTTGTAATTGATTGAATGATTGGAAGGTCCTGGGGTGGGGTAGTCCTTGGAGATTATTTAATCACACTTAGTAAATGCTGTATTCTGAATGATGTCATGTTTTGATCTTCTCTGTTCTTGGTTTGTCACTGAATAAAATAGAGAGCACCTATGCTGGTATTTTGAACCTGGGAAGTTGCCTTTCCTTGGCATTACATTACACATGTGTACATATATATGTGGGTAAATGCCTCCCAGGATCACAAACTGACCATTGCTTACACAGTCTTAGGGTTTGCAGGTCACAATTGTGGTGGAACAGAAACAGTGGTGTCACCAGGACTAGGTTCTCTATTGTGATCCTCACTCCCATGTGACCTTACTAAAGTCACGTTTTCCCACTTCAGACTTCAGTGTTCTTATTGATGTACTGATATATTTGGGCTGGACGATCTCTAAGCCCCTCTGACTTCTGACATTCCCTGTTCTGAAGATCGTTCAAGTGCCACCACAGCAGAGCCTTACAATTATATCATCTTCGAAAATAATTCATGCTAATGTGTTAGTGGCAGAAGGAAATGCCGACCTCTTCAGTACTCTCAGGAGACAGCACAGATAAACAAGGGTCTACTAGACATAGTTACTTTGGATCAAAGGAGAGTCTCCAGGGCTGGGGATTTCATGTTTACTGAGACAGGGAAGGACAGTAGCTCTGAGGAAACTTCAGGATATACAGGCCATTGCAACTTCCCCGGCGCCATATCATGAAGGTGGTCATGAACTCTGTACCTGCAGTGCCAACTGGAAACATATTTCCCCCAATGACATAGTAAATCTTTTAGTTTGTACAATGTATTCATTGCCTATAAAGAGCTCCTCCCTTCTTCCTTCCTTCCTTCCTTCCTTCCTTCCTTCCTTCCTTCCTTCCTTCCTTCCTTCCTTCCTTCCTTCCTTCCTTCCTTCCTTCC
>NW_027187465.1:6013797-6015625 GCF_028583685.1 Petaurus breviceps papuanus | reverse complement strand
TCCTTCCTTCCTTCCTTCCTTCCTTCCTTCCTTCCTTCCTTCCTTCCATTGCTAACCCTAACCCACTAACTCATCCTCTGCACATAAACACTCAGCCTATAGAGGTTCTCCCTTTTGCCCCCATTCTATCTCCCACTTGTCTTTCTGCGACAATGACTGCCCCAGTCCCTGCCTACACTTCACTTCGAGAGCTGATCAAAGAAAAATCTGTTTGCTTTAAAAAATGAACAGTGGGCTTTGCTGGGCCTTGTTCAAACCCTTCCATTCAGCTTTGGGAGCCCTGCAGTGAGCTATCTGCCTGCTGCGGCTGGGACTGGGGGCTGTCCGTCACCGCCCCCCCCACACCCGGCTGAGTGATTTTGCTTGGCCCACTCAGAGCTCTGACCGAGGTCCTGATGGCTTATTGACAAATTTAAAATATAAGCTATTGACCAGAGCCTGGGATGGAGTCCCTGAGCCAGGGGCCGGCATTTCAATGAGGCTGACCGAGCGGGACGGATCGATGCTGCAGGTAGAGTGGGAGCCAAGCCAAATTAAAGCTTGCATATTTTGAGGGGGGAATGTGCTTGATGCTTAAGCAAATGGAGGGGAGAGGAGGAGACAGAAGGCTTAGAAAGGAACCCTCCATTTTAAATGGCATTCCAAGCTTGAGTCAAGCAATTCCTCAAATACATCAGCTATTTTGTCAACAAGACATAGTTGTTGGAATGATGGACTTAGAGACGGAAAGACCTTGGTTCTAAACTTGTCTCTATTGCTTGTTTCTGTTTGACCTTGAGTCCATTCCTTGCTCTCTCTGGTCCTGATACCCTAAGTGTTGAACTCTGAGGACACTGGGCTTGATGGCCTTCAAGGTCCTTTCCAGCTGCCACATTCTGTGACCAAGTTAGAGCTGGAAGGTACCTTAACCCCCTTGTTGTACAAATAGAAAAACTGAGGCACAAACACAACAGGGATCTTTCCCAGGGCATATAGCAACACTCAGCTGGTAAGTGGAAGAGGCAAGGTTTGAAAGCAGGTCTTCCTATCTCCAAACACAGACCTCCACTAACTTGTCTTGTGATTTCATATAGCCTTGGTGGGATAGAAAAGACATTGTTCTATTTTTTTTTGGCTTTTTGGAGGGGGGAGGCAGGGCAGTTGGGGTTAAGTGACTTGGCCAAGGTCACATGGCTAGTTAAGTGTCTGAGGCCAGATTTGACCTTAGGTCCTCCTGACTCCAGGGCTCGTTCTCTATTCACTGCACCACATAGCTGCCCCTGTTCTATTATTTTCAAATGCTATATCTCACATCTGTCCCAGTTTGGGACTGACTGATGGGAAAAATCCATGTTGGGGAGTTTCCTCAATAGGATTAAATTAGTCATCCTATGTATTATATTCTAGGTTTAATGATCTCTTGATGAACTTCTTAGGTCTCTTTCAGTTCTAGAATCATATCTGTGAACAATGTCATTTCCATTTCATGGGGTCTGAGTTTCTGTCACCATGAAAGTGAGGGTCTCAGACTATATGGTCTCCAAGATGACACCCTGCCCTAATATTCCATATTCTAAGAGCCATTCCAGCTCTCATATTATGTGTTCTAAAATCCCTCTCAACTTTGACATTCTAATTTCTAAGACCCTTCCCATCTCTTGCATTTTATATTCTACAGCCTAGGGCCTTTTTGCTTGTTTTTATAATCTGTGTTTTAAGATTCTTTCCAGATCTGAAATTCAGGTTTCTAAAGTCCTTTTCCTACCCCAGAATTCTGTATTCTATAATCTAGAACTCTTTCTTTCCTTCCTTCCTTCCTTCCTTCCTTCCTTCCTTCCTTCCTTCCTTC
>NW_027187465.1:6007719-6013787 GCF_028583685.1 Petaurus breviceps papuanus | reverse complement strand
TTCCTTCCTTCCTTCCTTCCTTCCTTCCTTCCTTCCTTCCTTCCTTCCTTCCTTCCTTCCTTTCTTGCAAGTCCTATGTTCTAAGACTTTGGGTCTTAAGTTGTAGCTCTAACATTTTATGAGTCTGTTGTCTAAGACTCTGTTTTCACCATTGGGAAGCTAGAACCAGGTCCCAGGAAACCAATTTTCCCTCAATGTCTCAGAGTCTCCACACAAGGTGTATCTAGAGTCTGCTTTCAGAGATGGGACAGGAGTGACCAACTCTGCCTCCAGCCCCCATGGTCTGAACACTGTCTGTTATTGGTAGAAGATCCATAGGGCTCCCCAGGCCCAACCCTGGCAACTCATCCATTGGACCAGGACCAAGAACTTGTGTTGCGGAGCTAACAAGAAGTCAGAGCAGATGGTGCCATCTGTGGCCCATCTGATTGTAGCCCTGACAATCTGCCACCCAGTTGTTGAGGAGGGTGGAGGGTCTGAGGGGGCCTCAGGAGGTGGCAGTGCCAAATAGGGCAGGGAGGAGAGGCTCAATCATACAGTGGCATGTTCCTGTGTGTTCTTGTCCTTCCAGGTGAGTCTTGGAAGGGAGACAGTCACAAGTTGGCAAGACCAAACCATTCCTTAGCAATTGTTCCCAAGAGTATTGTGTGTACTTACTGTTATACAGGTATCAGGTGCACTTTACAGAGTGGGGAGGTAGGAAGTGAGTTGAGGAAGCACACAGAAGACCTAGCTTCTAATCCTATCTCTGCCACAGACTTACTATGTGCCTTGGGAGAAGTGGCACACCCTCTCTGAGACTGTAAAATGAGAGAACTGTAGTTCATGATCTTTAAAATTCATCAGGTCTGCAACATTGAATGACTATGTGGATTATTTCCTCCCAGTAGAGTGGAAGGAGGGAAGTACCCTTGACTTATAGTCAGAGCATCTGGACTTTGATAGACCCTATGTGATCTTGAGTACCTCCCTGTAGTATAGTTCCATACAGTTTCTTCCTCTCTAGAATGAAGGGTTGGACAAAATATCTCTATAGATCTCATTCAAATCTCAAAATCTTCAGAACCCATTATATACTTTTCTTGTATTCTCACTATTCACATTTCTACCTCTTCCTCAAAAGCCTATGGAGTTCCCTATTGCCAATGGGGTTTTCTATCTGTTCCTGGCATTCAAGGTTCATTATTGTATGGCTCCTGCCTACAGAACCAACTTGACTTTCTCTGTCCCTGATCTAACCCAAAGTAAATGTCTATACCTCCTCAAACCCTAGGACTGTTTACACCATTTTCCCCACATAAAGTCACAGAAACTCAGAGGTAGTCTCAGGTGCCATGCAGTTTGATTCATTTAATAACAATAATGAAAATAATAACAGCTAACATTTATATAGAGTTAACTATGTGCCATTATTATTATCTCCTTTGGTTCTCACAATGACCCTGGGGGGTGGTGCTACTATTATTCTAATTTTACACATGAAGAAATTGAGGTTAAGTGACTTGCCCACAGTCACAGAGGTAGTAAGTTTCTGAGGCTGGATTTGAACTCATGATTTTCTGACTCTAGGTACTATTCATCCATTAGACCACCTAGCTGCCCCTTCACAGCACTCCTGATAAATAAGCCCTCAGAGTTCTGGAGTCCTCCAGTAAATAGGGAAGCCTCTTTGAAGCAGCTCTAATTGGCACAATTTTTTCCCCTGACATTAAGACTAAATCTGCCTCCCTATGACATCCACTTATCAGTCCTCTTCCTAAACTCTAGGGTTAAACAGAACAACCTTTTTCTCTCTTAGATTGCAAAGTCCTCTAAGGCAGGCACTTTTTTTCTCTTTTTTTTGTAGCTGCAATGCTTAGCACTGTTCCTGGCACATAGTAAGTGCTTCATTAATGTTATTGAAATTAAAAGATTGAAAAGAAGTTAGCGGAGAGATGAGACTTGAAGGCATAGGAAAGGAGGGACAAGATGACAATGGAGAGATAGAGCTATTGAATGGTAGTCAGACATTGAAGATCATTGTGATTATGGAGGGGGCAGCTAGTTGGTACCATAATGGATAAAGCACTGGCCCCGGGGTCAGGAAGAACTGATTTCAAATCCAACCTCAGATACTTATTATCTGTATGACCTTGGACAAGTCACTTAACCCTGATTGCAAAACAACAAAACAAAAATTTAATTTGGGACCAGAAAACCTGAGTTTCGGTCCCAGTTCTGTTGATTAGTACTTGTGCTACCTTGGAAGAAGAGCTCTGGGTCTGAAATCAGAGAACCTGAGTTCAAATCCTTCCTCTTATCCCTGTGTGACCTTGGACAAATCACATAACTTCAGTAAGCCTCAGTTTCCTCATCTGTAAGAAATGAGAAGGTTAAACTCGATGGCCTCCAAGGTCTCATGTCAGATTTGGGTCTGTCATCTTACGTTTCTCACATGAGAAATGGTTATAATTATGCCTATAGTGTCTACCTCAAAGGGTTGTAGCTAGAGTCAAACGAGAAAACACATGCAAAGTGTTTTACGATTGCTGAAATGTTATCTGTGGGAAGGTAGGGGGCGCCATAGTTCATAGAGTACCTAGCCTAGAGTCAAAAAGACTCATGTTCCTGGTTCAAATCTGGCCTCAGACACTTACTAGCTGTGTGACCTTGGGCAGGTCACTCAATGTTTGTCTTGGTTTCCTTATCTGTAAAATGATCTTGAGAAGAAATGGCAAACCACTCCAGCATCTTTGTCACCAGGCCCAAGACTCTAACCATCATGTCTCCTAACTGGCCGTGTGACCTTGGGCAAGTCACTTAAGCCTGTTTGCCTCAGTTTCCTCATCTGTAAAATGAACTGGAGAAGGCGATGGCAAACCTCTCCAGTATCTGCCAAGAAAACTCCAAATGGGGTCATGGAGAGTCAGACATAACTGGAACTACGGAACAAGAACAAAATGCTATCTAAATGTCAGCCGATGATCTAGCATTTCAATGGCCTCTATCCACCCTGCAGACTCAGGCCTGGGTTCCAAGTAAGATCCCAGGTTGCTCCAGTGGAGAGAGCACCATCTCTAAAGTCAGAGGGTCTGGCTTTGGGTGATCATTACCTGTGATCCCTTGGCCAAGTCATCCAAGCCCCCTTGGTCTCAATTTCCTAGTCTGTAAAAGCAGGCACCTGGATTGGATGGCCTCTGTGGATCTAAGAGACAGCCCATGATCCCTATTGGGCCTGGGCAGCCATAGGTGTCTGCCAGAGTCATTTCAAGAACAACCATCCCACTAATAGTTAAAGCTTTGATGTGGAAGGCAACAGCAGCACTTTCTGTGTGCAGCCTGGAGCCCCAGAGCCCTGGACTCTGGGGAAAGCGCCAATCAGAGAGCTGCCTGCATGTAGGAAAATATTTATGTCACCTACCAAGCTGGGAGCGTACTCAGTGGGTTTCCTGGCTCTGCCTGATAGACAGGGTCGGATCCCAGCAGCTGTTTGGAAGGCAGAGAGTGAGCTCGACAGCTGTGCGCCGTGCCCAAGCCTGCCAACCACTGTGTTGTCCTACATTTGAGGGAGGAACGCTCGTCTGACCCCTGCACCCTGGCAGGCAGGGCCAGAGCTGCTCTGGTAGGGGCAGACAATGCCAGCACCAGGGCCCCGAAGTCCACTGGGAAGGAGCAAGGAAGGGAAGGAGACAAGGGAAGGTCATGCTGGGCAGGGAGAGTTCCAGCCTGCCACATCATATCCCCCATGCCAAGCTACCCATACAGCTCTGAGCTGAGAGCTCACTCGCTGGGCTTCCAACCCATTCAATCTGCCCACTCCTGATAAAGTGAGGAGAAGGAAGTGTTGCCCAGTCACAGCCCCAGGGCCCGTCTGGCACAGATGGCCAGGGAAAATCAATGAGGCAGAGCAAAGCACCTATGTACGACTCAGAGCCCAGACTCATACCCTGCCTCACCAAGTGATTTTGTACAAGTCTCTTCCCCTCCCTGGTTCCCAGAATTCTCACCTGCAAAATGAAAGGTTCATAGCAGATGAGAGTTAAAGTGTCTTTGACCCCAAAGCAACATTTGAACCAGCTTCCCCCACCAGATATTCTTCCATCTCTGACATCCTATTTTCTGAAGTTCCTTATAGCTCTGACATGCTGTGTCTTGACGTCCTTCCCAAAGCTAACATTCTCTGTCCTGAAATCCCTCTCAGATGGAACATTCTCTGTTCTAAGATCCCCCTCATCTGGTCCATTCTGGGGTCCATGTTTTAAGGTCCTTCCTAGCTCTACAATTTAAGGATGTTTAAAAACCTCTTCCAACTCTGATTCTAAAATGCTTTAAAAAGTAAAACAATGTAAACCTCCTTTCCTAGATCCTTTTCTAATCCCAAGGTTGAGGAACTCGAGGGGTTTACAGGGGAGCTCGGCCTCTTTCTGTGAAGATTGTTTGAGAAGGTGCTGAAAGTGATGGCTTCACCCCTGGTCTGCAGTGGCCATGATCTCCAGATGCACAGGGCCCTTTGCACTATATGGATGGGAAAGGTGGGCCTTGATTAAGAGTAGAGATGGTCCTGGCATTGCAGAGTCTTCCCCCCATTAACTGAGGGTGGCACACCTAGGAGGGGCAGCAAAAGGGAGGATCCTTGACGACCAGGTATTCTCAGAATGACTTTGGGTGAATCACACTACTCCTCTGAGCCACAGTTTCCTCCTCTGTAAAATGGGTGTAACATTCTGTAAGTTTCTGATGACAAACATTGTCCAGGGACAGAGCTGGGGAATGGGAACCCTGCCTTCTCTCCTTTAGACAAGGTCACAAAGACCATCATAGCTTTGGAACTGACTTTAGAGCACACTGAGTCCAATCCTGTCATTTTACAGAAAAGGAAACTGAGTTCCAAGTGTTTTTTTTAATGAGACTTGCCCAAGGTCAAGCAGGTAGAAAGTAGCAAAGCCAGGATTTAAGACCAACTTTTCTAATGCTGAAAATAGTTACTGTCCAGCAGGGCAAGAATGGAGAACAGACAGCCTGTTTCCATTTCTTTAGACATAAAGAATCTTGAAGTTTTGGGCCCTGTGATATGGGGCATGACAGATGCTTCCATCACTCAATCTCGGCTGATTAGATGACATTCACTCCCCTCCTGTTTTCCCTACCAGAGAACAGTCAGAGCTCCAGATGCACGTACGCAGGAGTAACAGGAATGAAGGCAGCCTAGCATAATGGAAGGAACGTGGCGATGCAGGAGGTGGGGAGTCTAGTGCTGACTCTGCTGTCCCATGGAACACAGGAGGGAAGAGGACCCGGATTTTAACCCTGGCTCTGCCCTCTGCAAGCTACGGGACTTTGAGTGAACTGCTCTGAGTCTCGGTCTACAAATCTGTAAACCAGGAGCATAGAAGAGATGGGAAGTGAGTCACCTTTCAGTCCCAAATCAGTGAATATCCAGTTAATCACTTTCTAGGTGTCCGTGGATACACACATGTGTGTACATATGTGTATGTGTGCATGTATGTACACACGTACACGAGTACACATGTATTTGTGCGTTCACACAATATTTATTTGCACATGCATATATATCCAAGTGTATATATGCACATATACAAATATATGCACACACATCTGTATGTACATGCATATATATAAATGTATTTTTGTTATTCTTCAGATGTTTCAGTCATGTCTGATTCTTCATGACCCCATTTGGGGTTCTCTTGGTAATGATACTGGAGTGGCTTTGCCATTTTCTTCTCCAGCTCATTGTATAGATAAGGAAACTGAGGCAAACAGGGTTAAGTGACTTGCCCAGGGTCACACAGCTAGTAAGTGTCTGAGGCCGGATTTGAACTCAGGAACATGAGTCTTCCTGATTCCAAACCCTGCACTCTCTCCACTGTGCCACCTAACTGCCTATATATGTAGATAGATGTCTATAGATTGTGTATGTGTGGTTTTAGCTATAAATACTGTACACATACATGTATTGTATATTTGTATCTACATATATAAGCATGTATACACAAACATACATACACACATATGTGAGAAGGGGGGAGAGAGAGAGAGAGAGAGAGAGAGAGAGAGAGAGAGAGAGA
>NW_027187465.1:6000229-6007619 GCF_028583685.1 Petaurus breviceps papuanus | reverse complement strand
AGAGAGAGAGAGAGAGAGAGAGAGAGAGAGAGAGATTGAGGGTAGACAGAGCTTGGTGGCACCATAGTGCACAGAGAGCCAGATCTAGAATCAGGAAGACTTATCTTCTTGAATTCAAATCTGGCCTCAGACACTTACTAGCTGTGTGACCCTGAGCAAATCACTGAACCATGCTTACCTTAGTTTCCTCATCTGTAAAAATGATCAGGGGGAGGAAATGGCAAACCACTCCAGTACCTTTGCTAAAACAACCCCAAATGGGGTCAACACAGAGTCAGACATGACTGAAAACTAGTGAGCAAAATATACATACATACACACACACAAATATATATACAGTTCACACCACTCAGCATAGGTTCCTCCTCAACAAAATAAAAGTCTTGGACTTAATGGTAAGGCAGGGAACAGGGAAGCAGGGAACCCTGGGGGAAAATAACAATGATAAGTTTGGGAATGAGTCCTGAGTTTTAATCCTGGCTCTGCCACTTATTCCTGTATATGCTGGGAGACTCCTTTGCCCTCTCAGTTTCTACCACTAACACTGTGTGCTATGTTTTCTAACATTCTATATTCTATGTTTGACTTTGAGTTTCCCAGTCTTTTCTTCTCACATACTTTCCCACAATGACATCCCCTGTTCTAAGGCCCTTCCCTGTTCTGACATCCCCTGTTCTAAGGCCCTCCCAGCCCTGACATCCCCTGTTCTAAGGCCCCTCCCAGCCCTGACATTGTGTTCTGAGGTTGTTTCTAACACCTACATGTTAGAATTTCCCTTCTCTGATAATCCCATCTCTTATGTTTCATAAAAAGTCACCAACTTTGTGGCCTCTGTCACCTGAAATGACTCAAATCCCCAATTTGCTTTAAGGCCCGGCTCATTACTCTTCTTGTACGTGAGGCCTTTTCTGATCTCCTTAGGCGTGTCAATGCCCAGTTTCATTCATTTAAATTTTTAAAATATATTTTTTTTAATTTTGTAAATTCTCATCCATGGAGCTGCTCGCTCCCACAGTAGAACAGAAGCTCCCTGGGGGTTGCTTCATTTTGTCCTTCCTCCAGTACCTTGCCCAGTGACCACATGTCATACATGCTTAATAAATGCTGTGAAACTCTGTGTCTCATGTCTTGTGCTCTGGGCTTCTGTTTCCTCTTCTGCCGAAAAGAGGTCGGACCAGAGAAGCCCCAAGGCTCCTTAGATCTCTCCATCCCATGGCGCTATCTACTTATTATATTCACATTTGTTTTACATTTATTCTTGATGCTGGAGTCTGTATTACTGGTCATTGTATCTCCCCTCAGACCAAGCACAAGGTCGGGAGAAAGCACCAAACTGCGGGGAAAATATAATGATTGGCTTTGGAATAAGTCCTGAGTGGTAATCCTGGCTTTGCCACTTAATTCCTGTATGTCCTGAGAGACGCCTTTTCCCTCTTAGTTTCTTCTTTAAAAGGAAGGGCTTGGAATGGATGGTTCCTAAGGTCCTTTGAAGCTCTAAATCTCTTATAACGTCTATGGTCCTCAAATTCCTTCTCTACAATAATGAGAAAATTGGACTAGATGCTATGGACAGTACCTTCCAGGTCTCAAGCTATGATTCTATAACCTCTCAGGGCCTGTTTTCCTCTTCTGTAAAATGAGGAGTTCGGACTAAAAAGGGTCTCCCCCTTCTCGCCCTGAATCAGTGATTTTTTTTCTGTACTCAGTAAACACTTAATAAATATTTTTTGAATGAATGAAAGAATGCATTCATGCATGATGATCTCAGTCGGAGGAAATTCATTAAAAATTAGGGATCAAGTCACTGATTACTGGGGTTCTTGCTTGGAGGTGAGGGCTAAGCCTTAAGTAACATTCCCTCCACCCTTTTCATTACAAGCCATCGTAGGCGGCTGCGGCACAGAGAGGCCGTTTGAGCAGGCCGCAGCTACTAACAGATTCATTAAGCTCTCTCCAGAGCGACGATAAAAAATCAATTTAGTTCACCAGGCATCTTGAACTCATGCCAGGCCTGTGAAAGGGCTCCCATCTGTGAGCTTGTGGAGCCTGCAGTGTCTCTCAGGCATCCTAGTCACTGGGGCAGAACAATCTACTATATATGACTGGGGGTAACATCCAGGTTTTGGCTTCCCACCCAGGGCTCCAGTCAGGGTAGCTCCCTAAAAACTAGAAGGGTATTATGCTGTGTCAGCATCTCAAGCAATCTTTTTTTCCCCCTCACAGTTGTCTGATTCCATCAGGACTACCTGGTTCATCCATTTCCCTGGTCAATCAGGTTAAGGTCAGCTTAAGTATTGGAGGGACCAAGCTAAGGCTATAGGAGGCCCCCTTTCAGGGGTCCTTGGTGCTGATGGGGACACATAAAATTATATAAATGCACTAAGGACCATCTAGTACATCATCTCATTTTATAGAAAGGGAAACTAAGTCCTAGGCAGGAGGAATAGCTTGACCAGGTCATAGAGAGAATTACAGAATCACAAAATCTTAGAATTTTGGCATTGTAAAATACCATCTAGTCTGACCAAAGCCTGAAAAGGGATCCTCTTCTAGCACACCTTTTCAGGCCTGCTCATTCACCTTTGGTGTCCACCTGTCACCCAACTCTCACCTGCTGATCCAAGAAGCTGTAGCATGCACAGTGACCACACCCAGTTAAAACCATCTGGGCAGATGGACTAAACCAGGCTGAAGGTAACTGATGGGCATCAAATCCATCAGCAAGCTAGGGGGTGTCTATCCCAAACATGGGGAGACTTCCCAGTGGAAGTGATGAGATGGATGAGAAACATGTTTCAATGACCGTGTAAGTGGTTGGAACAGATGCTGTGCAGCACTTACAGCCTGATCATATTGAAGATGCCAAGGTCATCCACTGCCTATGGGGTCATCACCACATGCCCTGACTTTTGTCTTGCCCCTGGACTCTGATGACTCTGGAAGAGAGAGTGAGGCTGCTGACTTTGTGCAGCTCCGCCTCACTTAAATCTAATTCATGTTCAAGTCAAGACATCTCCTGTGATGTCATTGGTCCTCTAGGAAAACAAAGAATGAACAACAGCTTGGCAAGGGGCTCGGGGCTCACTAACCCCCCCAAGGCATCCTATTCAATTGTGAGAAGCTCTTATTTTGAGAGAACTTTTCCTGACATCAAACTGAAATTTGTCTCCTGCAAATGTATGGCAGAAATAGAAATAAAATGACTATTGACTTAGCCTCAACATCCAATTCTAGACTAAATGTCAATAGTCATACCTGTTGTCACAACTGCTTGCAATCTAGACATCGGATCGGGTGCCTGGTCCTTTACTGACTCATCTCCTGGCCTTGGTTAGCCAGATCTAATTTATCTGACTTCCTGGACAGTGGTCCCCCCTTTTTAGACATTTCCCTCCCATCCCTTCCTCAGTGGATATAAGCAGGCCTCTTGGTTATTTTGCATTGCTTTAGCTAATTACTCTGGAACCCAAGTTCTAGTCCTCGTGTGGCTACCAGCGTATTGTGTGACCTTGGGTAGGTCATTTCACCTTCTTCACCTCAATTTCCTCCCCTGGAAAATGAGGAGACTATACTGTAATTCATCAAGAACAGGTTATAATAGACTAGCCTCACTTCCTTTTTTGGACAGTCAGAAAGTTGATAAGCATTTATTAAATGCCTGACATGTGCCAGAGACTTTGCTAAGCTGCAATACAAAGAAAGGAAAAATTCCTTGATTCATAGACCAGAGGAATGCTGTAAATCTAGTTTACCTCGATTTTAGCAAAACATGACCCATTTTCTCTGTTATCTTCTCATTATTCTTGTATGAAAGATGGAGACATGTGGGCTAGCTGATGGTAGATTCACAAAGAGTAGCAGGGCTGGACCCACTGAGTGAACCTTAATGTTTCTGTGTCATTTTGGTAGGAGGTCTGGAGTAGAGTGTCTCAAGGACCTATACACTTGGACCCATCTTATTAGGACTTGGATAAAGGCCTAGATGCATGCTCATCAACTCTGCAGATGGCACAAGTCTGAAAGGAATAGCAAATGCACTGTACAACAGAAGAGGGATCTTAAGAGGTCTTGGCAGACTGGGGTTATGGCTTGAATAATCAAATAAGATAAAGTCAAAGGGGAATCAATGCAAAGTCTTATTCTTGGGTACTGAAATTCAACTTCACAATGCAAGCTGGGAGAGGCATAGTTAGTGATTTTTCTGAAAATAAGATCTGGGGATTTAGTGGAATCTGAGTCAAAAGTTTGATACGGAATCAAGAAAATGAAGATCCTCTCAGACTTCACTGGGAGAAGCATTATGTATAGGCCCAGGGAGGCAAGGCTTTTCCAGCACTCTGCCATCACTGGGCATACTGGGTGCTCCATCTGGTTCCAGCCAACCCACCTTATAAGAATATTAATGAAGTGGAGAGTGTCCAAGGAAGGTCAGCTAAGATGGTGAAGGACCTTGGGAACATTTTATGAGTATGAGGTAGGGGCTGCACTAGACAAATTCTAAAGTTCCTCCTAACTCAGAGATTGTATGGTTAGTAGAGCAAAATGGTGGGGCAAGGAGAGGTAAAGTGTGTGTATGTGTGTGAGAGAGAGACAGACAGACATGTAGAGACAGTGAGAGACAGAGACAAAGAAAGACAGAGAGATACAGAGAGGCAAAAGAGTGAAGACAAAGACAAACAAAGGTGGAGGGAGAGAAGGAAAAAAGAAGGTGGGGGGGAGAAGAAGAAATGTGTAGAAGAAGCTGCAAAGGTAACTGTGAAATGAGATATTCCTTATCTGATCATTATCTGGGGCAACAGCCCAAGAAGGGATGCAGAAACCCTCCCAGGGGAGTCCCGGGGCACTCATTGTGTAGAGCCCCAGGGGCAGCTTCTTTCCCATTTCTCTAGTCCTAGGGTAATTACAGGGACTTTACCTGGCCACGTGAGAAATACTATCAACCCACAACCACTGCCCAGTCCACCTGGAGCTCCCCACAGAATGCCTCAGTAAATTTTATCTTATCTTTGTTTTCACCTGTTGTAGCGGGGGATAAAGAGAAAATAACCCCACCCCCACCCCCCGAAGTCAAGCCTATTTGGACAAGGGACTTTAAAGCCACACTGCCAATCACTGCTCAGAGGTTGGGGTGACTGGGACAGAAGGGAGATGACATCCAAGGAAAGGAAAACACAGTCTATAAGAGAGTATCAGACGCTGGCTAGGAAGCCTCTAATTCAGGGTTTAAAAGGAAATCGCTGTCTATGCCAATGGTAGTTTGTTTTGACAACTGGAATGGCCCTATCTTAAAAAGGGTAAAGAAAGGGTGGTAGGGATGACTAATGTGGGCTCAGACAAGGCAGATTAAGGAATCTGGACAGACTCAAATAGTGGGTCAGTCTTAAACAGAATCATAAGTACAGAAGAACATGGAGTCTACTTTGGGTACAACTGGAAATTCACAGAATGTCAGAGCTGGGAGGGGTCTTGGAACAGGGAATGTCAGAGCTGGGAAGGACCCTAGAACAGAGAATGTCAGAGCTGGGAGAGGCCCTCAAACAGGAAATGTTGGACGGGGTGGGGTCTTAGAGAATATTAGAGCTGGGAGGAACCTTGGAGCATTGAATGACAACTGACATATTCCTTAAAGATCAGTTTTTCTCTAATTATGAAGGTGAATAAAGAGGGGGAGTGATGCCCAGGATTACCATGCTGCAAAGCCACAATTCAACCCCATGTCTCCTAAGACACATCTAAGAATTCTTCCCAAAATATTAGGCTTCCTGTTTCTCCAAATCTAAGTCATTAGCATCATCTCCTCAGTCACCTTGGCCACCATTTCTGTCATATTTAGCACTTGTGAATAAATTCTCTCCACTGCCTCATTTGAACCTTGAAATAACCTGGTGGCATACAGATTGCAAGTGTCATCATCCTATTTTCCAGAAGAATAAAGAGTTCTAGAGAACAGAAAGGGACTTAGTGAAGATGTTAGGCAGAGACAATGGGAGAACGAGGATGAGAGGCGAGGCCATCCTCACACCCAGTCTGCTGCTTGCTCCAAATGGCCCAGGGATTGCTGAAGATCCCCCCATGGGAGTCACTGAGTTTGGCAACCTTCTGGTGGGTGGGATAAGGAGCTGCCCAGTTGTGGGCAGAAACGCTGTGTTCTTGGCATCTAGTCCTGTCCTGAGCCCACATTCTAGTGAATGATGCCTTCAGCACCAGACAGACAAAAGCAAGGCAAAACATGGGACATCTTGTCTCTGCCCTGCCCCACTGAAACACCGAATGACCAAGTGTGAGAGCTGAAAGGGCCCAGCCGACACATGAAAGTGGTCACCATTATGAGCATGCCCACCCAGGGCTCATCCAAGCTTTGGCTGAAGACCTCCCAGAGGGGCCCACACGCTATCCAGGTGTCTCATTCCACGTGCTGGCAGGCATCGGATGATTAGGAAGTTCTTCCTGACATCAGGCCTAAATTTCCTTCTCTGACGCTTTCCCTCATTGCTTTTGGCTCTGCCCAACAAAGCCAAGCAGAAGAAAGCCAATGCTTTCTCCTCTGAATACTTAGATCACAGATTTAATAGCAGCTAGCATTTATTAAGCATCTATTATATGTCAAGGACTATGCTAAGTACTTTGCAAATAATCATCTCATTTGATCCTTATAGAAACCCTGGGAGGAAGATGCTGTTATGATTCCCATTTTACAGATGGGGAAAGTGAGTCAGTCAGAGGCAAAGTGACTTGCTCAGCATCACACAGCTAGTAAGTGGCTGAGACAGGATTTGAACTCAGGCCTTTCTGATCCTAAGTACTTTAAGTATCACACAAATGACTTGCAGGCAGTTATTATAGTCTGCCTGAATCTTTTCTCCCCCACCCATAGTGAAAACCCACCAGAAGGAAAGCATCCTGTGTAGATTCAAGGTCATTAAGTTTTTTTTTCTCTGGCCTAGATGGATGAAGCATGTTTCATGTAGCATGAAGCCTCAGGTAACTGGAAAGCTTGGGGACTGAGTGGGGGATGCTGGGTAATTTAATTTTCAGGTTGGCTGAAGGTTATCTAGAAAAAAGCTTTTTGTATCAACTCTTGTTGAAACGTCTGAGCTACAATCCTGCCTCAGTGAGGTAGAATCTAAGGAACTTAATTGAATTTCCTGCCAATGGTGGAGAACTTTGTGAGCCCCCAGGTGGTCCCCCAGTGAGGTGATAGGCATTGCCAAAAAAAAGTCCTTGTATCCAAGGAAGGTGGAGGAGATGGGACTGAACCTGGGACACCTGCTCTGGTGACTTTAGAATGGGGGTGGGGCTCAGCTTGCTTTTACACTTCTATCTGCATCGTCAAAGCAAGAGACAAGAAGGAGAGAGAGAGAGAGAGAGAGAGAGAGAGAGAGAGAGAGAG
>NW_027187465.1:5990209-6000129 GCF_028583685.1 Petaurus breviceps papuanus | reverse complement strand
AGAGAGAGAGAGAGAGAGAGAGAGAGAGAGGAAGGGAAGGAAGGAGGGAGGGAAGGAGGGAGGGAGACAGAGAGAGGCAGAGACAGAGAGAGAGACAGAGAGAGACAGAGGGAGACAGAGAGAGACAGAGAGAGACAGAGGGAGACAGAGAGAGACAGAGAGAGACAGAGGGAGACAGAGGGAGGGAGGGAGGGAGAGAGAGAGAATATAGCACAGGGTGCTGAGAGACAGGATGTCTGGCTTCAAGTGTCAACTGCCTGGGTCTCATTCAGTTTCCCTATCATTAAAATTGTTGGGTCCTCTTCAACCCTAGCTCCTGCTTCCAAATAATGTTATCATATACTTATGTATGTATGTATGTATAGGATATATTACATATTTATATAATACAGGTAATTCTTTCAAGGAAGATAATATGTACCATGTACAGCTTCTAAGTAAATGATATATATATACACACATACATATATGCACACAATACATATGTGCACACATTCTTACACACATACACACAATATGTTTATATAAATAATATAACGATATATGATCTATAGTGCACATGGCACATGCCTAAGATAGATGGATAGATATGTGGATGGCTGGATAGACAGACAGACAGATTGTTGCTGTTTCCCTTTTTGGTGTTGTCCATCCTCCATTCTCAAACAGGACCAATGACATCAGGAGGGTCATGTCTTCACTTGCGAGTGAATTGGACTAAATGAATAGACAGATAGACAGATAAACAGACAGATAGATAATCATTAAGCATTTACTCTGAGCTAGGCACTATCCTAAGTTCTAGGGATATAATTACAAAGGCAAAGACAGCACCTGCCTTTAAAGATTTTACCTTTTAATGAAAGAAGATAGCACAGGAAGGTGAGTTGCAAAGGGGAGTAAGGGGGTGGGGGTGTCCAGAACTGCCACACAGGAAGTAGGACTCTTTCCAGTCAAAATAAGGAGAAAACTCATCCCTGAGATCACAGGGACAGAGTCTAATATTTGCATGAGGAGAATGACAGGAGTGTAGGTAGCTTGGTCTGGGGATCACAGGAAGACAGAAAGATAAATAGATATTTGGTGAAAGATAGTCTCTTGGTCTCCCTCCCTCCATCATCTACCTATCCATCTATGTATTTACATTTTTGTATTCCTAGTATTATAGAAAAAAAAATTGTATCCCTAGTATGATAGATACAAATATCTTTCTATCCCTAGTAGAAGAAAAAAACCAGAACTTAGTCCCTGGATAGCTCCTTATCTGCCTTTCCTTCCCCTCAAGCAGATACTGAATTTTATTGAATGATCAGTCTGAAGTACTGAAGAAACAGGGCCAGTTCACAACTCATTCCCTGTGTAAAGTGTAGCCAATTCTACCTTATTCCATCCAGGGTAAATGACAAGGGGATTCCAAGATCCAAGGCTCTGAGATCTTTCCTGTCCACATCACCTGGCAGGGTCCGAGGCTGCTTGGTGGCCAGATGGGAAAGAGGTTGAATGAAGGTAGGGTGACAAAGAGAAGAAGGAGTCTTACTATAGGTGCCTGCCTAAGCTTGAAGAATAATGGTGTAATTCCTTTAATAAGAGGAGTCTTTGAGAAAGTGGAAATTGCAGAATGTAAAGCAAAGAATTTCAGGGCTGGGGGGAGCCTTAGAACACAGAATTTCAGAACTAGGAGAGGATGTAGAGAACAGAATGTTGGAGATGAGACAGGTCTTGGAGCATAGCATGTCGGAAATGGAGGGAGCTTAGAAGAAAGACTGTCAGAGCTTGAAAGGCCCATGTCAAAGCTGGGAAGAACCTCAGAAAACAGAACACTGAGCTGAGAAAGGACCTGAGGATATGCCATGTCTTCACCTGAATTCTTACTATGGTAATGCAATCCTTTTATTCCTCTCTATTGATTCCCTAGCTCTCTCCCTGTAGATAATATTCCCTACTCTCTCTTGTCGCCTCAAGCTTCCCCTACTATCCCATTCCCATCCCTTTCAATGGGGACCAAGGAAATTGTGTCCATTCTCTGTTCTCCATTATCTTCATCCCTCTACTCCTTGACATCACCTTCTAATCTTCCTCCCTTCCCCTTCATTCTGGAAAATGAGATGTCTCTTCTCGATGCCAAGACTAACTCCTCTACATATGACGTTGACCTCATTCACTTCCATCTTTTCTCGCCAGAATGTCCCATGAATCATCCCTTCTGTCTATCATCTTGGAACTTTCATATGCTCTTCCCTCCCTTCCTGCCTTTAAGCTTACGCAAATCTCATCCATCCTTAAAAACAAAATGAAACAAAAAAATAACTACTACACGTTATCATCCCCTCAACCAGGCGTGAGGAACCTGCAACCTCGAGGCCACGTGTGGCCCTTACATCCTTAAGTGTGACCCTTTGACTGAATCCAAACTTTTCAGAACAAATCCCCTTAATAAAAGGGGGCCTGAGGACCTCAACTTATTGACATTTTTTTCCTGATTTTTTCAGTGAAACTTCTAGAAAATATTTTCTATATCCCTTGCCTTCATTTCCTCTCCTCTCATTTCTCAAGCCTTTGTAATCTGCTCATGATTTCATCACTCAAGTGAAACTTCTCCCCCCAAAGTTGTCAATCCTCTTCTTGACCTCTGTGCCACATTTGACAGTGCTGAATGTCTTCCCCTTCCGGATCCTCTCTTCTCCCTGGGTTCTCATTTCATTCTTCTCACCCTGTTCTACCTGTCTGATTCTCACCTTCCACCTATCTGATTGCTCCTTCTCAGTTGCTTTTTTTATTAGCTCATCCCTCATATTCCACCACCTAACTGGAGGTTTCCCCAAGGTCCTGTCCTGGATCCCCTTCTCCCTTTACGTTAGCTTCATTAGTTCTCATGGGCTTAATTATCTTTCCTATGTAGATAACTCCAGCCCCAGTTAGCTCCCCCTGAGCTTTAATCTTTCTCATCACCAGCTGCCTATTGAACATTTCAAATTGGATGTCCTGGAGACATCTCAAAATCAACATTCCCAAGGCAGAACTCATTATCTTTCCCCTAAAACCCTCTTTCAGACTTCCCTATATCTGTCAAAGACAACCTCATCCTTCCAAGTTCCCAGGTTACCCCACACATCCAAATCTTTACAAGATTTTGCTATTTCTATCCCCATGAACTCTCTCACCTCACTTTGTCTCTCTACTCACAGGGCCACCATTCTCATTCAACTCCTCCTCACTCCTTGTCAGGACTATTTCAATGACTTTTTAATTGACCTCTGGGTCTCAATTCTCTCCTCACCCCAATATGCTTTCCACACAGCTGACAAAGCAATTTTACTGGCATGCAGGACTGATCATGGCACTCCCTTACTCAATCAACTTCACTAACCCCCTATTCTATCTAAGAAAACTCTCATAAAGCAGGTGCTGACATGGTGGTAAGAAGTGATACAAGGACACTCTCGAGGTCTCTCTGAAGAACTTTGGAATTGATTATAAGGCATTGGAGACACAGGTACAGGGCTATTCAGCATGGCAAGCTTTCATCAAAGAAGATGCTATGCTTTTTTAGCAAAGCAGAATGGCAGTAGCTCAAAAGAAACATGAGATGCACAAATTTAGGGACATCTCCACTCCAGATGCTCACATGGACTATTTGTGGCCAACCTGCAGTAGAACATTCTGAGCTCATATTGGTCTGATCAGTCAGTCAGACATTGACCTAAATGTAGTGATGTCCTCTCCTCTTGTGGTTATCTTTGAGCATGAAGGACACCAACCAACCTACCAACCAATCATTTTATCTAAGATAAAAATATAAGTTTTTGAAATCCTTCACAACCTTTCCCCATCCTGTATCCAGGTTGATTAAACATTGTTCCCCTTCCTACATTCTAAACTCAAGCCATACTGGCTACTTGCTTAGCCTCACATATGACACTGTATCTCCCATCTCTACACTTTGATGTGACCCTCCCATATACATAGAAGGCATTCTTCCTTTATCTCTATAGATCTGTCTATAGCTCTATCTCTATATCTCATAGATGCCCTCTCTTCTTCCAAGATGAAGGTCAAATGCCATCTTCTTTATGAAGCTTTTTTCATGTCCCTAATTGCTAACATCCCTCCCTTTAACTCTCTGGAATTAATTTGAATTCTTTGTATGAGTTTAATCAACATGCATGTGATATTATATGTATATAAATATGAATACATGAAAAATGAACATATATGCAATGTGGTCTTCATCTATGGAATGTTTTTTTTGAGAGTGGGGATGTTAAAACATTCTTTGTATTTGCACCTAACACAATGCCTGCCATGCAGTAGATGCTTGCTTATTTTAATTGATCTCATGTTAGAGCTAGAAGGAACATAGAACACAGAAGGTCATAGAACATAAAGGCTGGAATGGAGTTATGAAGCATAGAATGTTGGAGACAGAAGGGACCTTAGAACACTGAGAATATTAAAGTTACACACAACATTAGAACACAGTCAGAATTTTCAGGGAACATTACTACCACAACTAGAGAATGTCTAAGGTAGAAGAGATCTTAGAACATCAAAGACTATTCAGATTAGAAGGCACTCTAGAACATAGAACACAGAGCTAAAAAGTCTTAGGACAGATGCTATCAGGATTCAAAGAGTCCTTAGAATGTAGATTCAGAGTTGGAACATATGTTAGAAGTCAAAAGAATCTAAGAACACAGAACATAGAATCCTATAGTTCAAAGGGGTCATGGAGCATATAAATTAGAATCTTTGAGCTGAAAATGATCTTGGAAGGTAAAGCATCCAAGGGATATTTGATTACAGAACTGTAAGTCAGGATTCTCAATTTGGAGTCCCAACTCTGCTAATGAGCTGCTGAATGACTTCCCAGGTTCCTCTGGGAGAAGTGGAATATGGAATAAAAAGATTGCTAGGCACACTCTTAACAATCATGGCTAGTACCTCCATGTCCCTGGGATTCAACAGTCTGGTCTGAAAATAACAAAAATATATTAACTTCTACCCATGCTGCCTCCATCACTTACTTTGTCCTTATGCATGAGTCACTGTGGAAAATATTCTTCCTTTATTCAATTACATGTAGAGTAGAATAAATTCTATACAGCATAGGTAAATTCTTGCCATTAGGTGGTGTAGTGAATAGAAATAGAGCATTGGATTTGGAATCAGGAAAAGCTAAGTTCAAATCTTGCCTCAGCCCTCTGTGAGCTGGGCAGGTCACTTATTTTCCCTCATTCTGAGTTTCCTCATCTGTGAAATAAGGAAGCAACAAACTTCCCGGATTGCTGGGAGGATTGTTTTATATATAATGTGCTTTGCAAACTTTGTTCGGTTGTTTTCAGCTGTGTCTGACTCTCGGTGACCCCATTGGGGAGTTTTGTGGCAAAGACACTGGAGTGCTTTGCCATTTCCTCCTCCAGCTCATTTTACAGAGGAGTAAAATGAGGCAGACAGGGTTAAGTGACTTGTGCAGGGTCACAGAGGCAGCTAGGGGACACTGGGGCAGTTAGAGTCCTAGGCTTGAAGTCAAGAAGTCTCATCTTCATCCATTCATATCTATCCTCAGATACTTATTACTGGTATCTCATTTGATCCCTACAACAGCCCTGGGGACTAAATGATATTATGGTGCCCATTTTACAGATGAGGTAGACAGGGTCACCCCAGTTAGTGTCTGAGACTAGATTTGAACTCGGATCTTCCTGGCTCCACTGTGTTGCATACAGAGCTAATACAAAGCAGACCAAGGCTTTGATCCCCTATCTGTCTGACCCCAGATCCAAGACTCCTCTCTCCAATCCACTCAGCCTCTCGATACCATGTTGCTGATGCTAATTCAGAGATCTCCAGTCCTAGGATACAGCTGTGCTGCCCATCGAAGGTGAGGTTATGACAACCATGTGAAATTGTAGCGTGATTAATGATATTCTTCCTGGGGGAACCAAGAGACTTCATCCTTTTAAGCCCATCCATCTTGGTCAGTCGCTCTTCTCGGGCTCAGGGAGTCGGGCCCTGCCCCTCCCCCAGACTCACTGCTCTCCCAAGTGTGTGTGGCATGTGTCCCAGACTTTCTCTCTCAGACGTTTTCCTGGTTACCTTTCAACCCTCTCCCATTTCTTGAATATATTGTGGGTGTGGTTCCCAGCCCCTGCCTCTCCCCACCACAGGCATCCTTCTCAATTCCTCTCCTTCTTTTCCTCCACTCCAGCCCTCCTCCCCCCTCCACATTTCAATTTTATTAATGGTTCATTTTTTACATCTAGCGGCTGCTGCAGCCTCAGCAGCTGGCAGGGGCCGATCGATACCTCAGAGTGGAGAGCCTGTCATCCTATTAGCTAAATGCCACATAATCTACTCCATGGATCCCAAAGCCCTTTCCCACGCCAGTCAGAGAAGAAGAAAATGTGGAGCTGAGCGCACCATCTGAATGGAAGCACTGAGAAACAAAGGCATCATAGGATCGAAGGGTGTTCAAGGGGAAGCACATAGAAGGGTAGAACGGTGAGTGAATTCAGAACACAGAATGTCCCGCCGGGGAGGGACTTTTGATATCAAATGATAGATGTTGGAGAAACCTTAGAACAGGGAATGTCAGAGCTGGAGGGCCCTCAGAATAGGAAATGTCAGGGCTGGGAGGGGCTTCTGAACAGGGGATGTCAGAGCTGGGAGGGGCCTCTGAACAGGGGATGTCAGAGCTGGGAGGGACCTCAGAACAGGGGATGTCAGGGTTGGGAGGGGCCTCAGAACACGGGATGTCAGGGCTGGGAGGGGCCTGAAGGTAGAGAATATTTAGTGAGAAGGAGACCCTTGGGATCATTTAGTCCATTCCAATTATTTGACTGAAAAAGTAATTAAAACCATGAGCAATTTATCATCAGGAGGGTCTGTGAATAACCTGGCTTGGGCATGACTCTGGCTCCTTGTCTTCTGTCCTCTCAAACACTTTTCCAATCAGTCCATAGACCAGAGGTCTTAGACCACTCAAGAGATGACGTGGTTCCATTCACTGATTCCATGTAGGCAATCAGAATGATGCAGAGGCAGCTAGAGGTGACCTTGAAGTCAGGAAGACGTGTCTTCTAGTCCTGCACCTGACACATTGATTGTGTGATCTTGGGTATGTCCTTCAAGCTCTCTTTGATCTAGACAATTTTCCAAACCTCTGATAGCAGTGGATCTGCACTGGTGGGGGGAGCCCTGACGGGAGCCCCCTTACTGATTAAACCACAGACAGAGAAACAACATCTCATATGCTCGGTCACACACAAGCGCATAGTATCATTAGCACCACTTTGAAGCTGATGCTGTTGAAGTCCAGACAATGTCTTGGGTCAGGCAAGGTCTCTAGGTGGCCTAATCAAGTTCAGAACCCAACCTCTGGACTCCAAACCAGTGTACTTTCCACCAATCAGATAGGAACACCTACTGTGGTCAGGAACTGTGGGTAATATGATAAGGAATAATACATGACACCTGCCCTCAGAGCACTCCAGTGGATGAGCCTGGAAGACCCCAGAAAGCAAATGGATAGCAATCCTGTAGCATTCCTCAGCAAAGGACTAAAGGATGTGACTGTTGGTCTATAATGGCCAGCATTTGCATAGAGCTTTAAGGTGCTGTTACCATCCCCATGAGTCTGCCTGACCCCAGTGGTGTTTCCCTTGAGTTTTGAATGAGTGAAAGGATTCTTCTAGGCAGGGGTGAGGAGGGAGGGTATTGAGGACACGGGGGTGGTACAGCTAGTCCAAAGACAGAGATGGCCACTAGATGGCGCCATAGGGCAGAGAGACCTGGGCCTGGAGTCAGGAAGATAGAAGTTCAAATCCAGTCTCAGACACATTAGCTTTGTGACCCTGGACAAGTCACTTTACCTCTGTCTGCCTCAGTTTCTTACTATGTAAAATGGAGATAATATTAGCAGGTACCTCCCAGGGTTATTGTGAGGATCAAATATGATGCTATTTATAAGTTCATAACACAATGCCTGGCACATGGTAAGCACTACATAAATGTTAATTATCATTGTTATTCTGCATGAGTAATGCAATGGCTGACAGTTATACAGCACTTCAAGGTTTGCATAGCATCGAGCATGTATTATCTCATTACCTCAAGTCAAATCCCAGACGTCATTGCTATGATCAGTCCAATTTTGCCATTGAGGAAACTAGTTCTGAAAGACGTTATGTGACTTGCCTAGGGTCACAGTTTATAAGTATCTGTGGCAGGATTTGAACTTCTGCCTTCCTGGCTCCATGCCCAACACTTTATCCACCATGACACTGACATTGAAGGCAATGGGCCTTGAATGCCACATTATGGAGTCCATATTTGGTAGGCAACAGGGGAGCCATTGTAACCTCCGTTAAAAGGACCTTGCTACCCAGCAGAAGGCATTCTTGAGCTCCACCTGGGTTGGTAAAGTGGAGTCCCACTGCAAACAGCTGATTCATCTTACCAAGGGCCACTCACCGAATCAAGAAGCGTCCCTGTAGCCTTGTAAAGAATTTTATCCCATTTCTCTGGTTTCTCTTTATAGAGATTGTTAGTCTCCAGACTTTGTTCAATTACAGTTTTATGGTGATGGCTGGTGTTCCCCAATCCTTTTGAGCTGGGAAAGTAGCTGAGCTCTTAATGGCTTTATAGGAGGCCATGGCCCCATAAGAATTTGTACCTCTTTTTATAGGGCTGTGCTCAGCTCGGTCTGGATGAGGCGAAGGGAGGGAATGAGGCTGTCACGTTTCTCCAAATCAATTCATGCCCCAGAGACTTGGGCCGTTTCAATGGGGGTAAACAGGGGACCTGGGGCCAGGATGGAGGCAAATGGTTTCAATTAACTCTCTGGACCCAGTCCCGGTCAGGAAGCATAAACAGCCCTCTGGAACGCTTTGCTGGTTACTCTGCCCTGCTGCTCCGGCATGGTCAGCCTGGACCTCAGGAACACCTCAGGGCATTGGAAAGAAATCTAGTCTTGTGGTGAGGAACCTGGACTCTTCTCCTAACTCTTCGTCTTCCTACTTGGGGGACTGAGAGAGGCCACAGAATGTAGAATCAGAAGACATGAGTTCAAATCTCATCGACTGTCCTTTATTACCAGTGAGTCTTTCTTTACCTGAGTCTCAGTTTGCTCAACTGTCAAATGAGGAGTTTAGACTAAGTAGCTGCCTTTGAGGCTCCCTCCAGTTCAATAGCAATGATTCTATTACTTATTTGAGACTCAGTTTCCTCATCTGTATAATGGACATAACAATCCCTGCAGCTCCCAATTCATGGGAGGATTTTGTGAGGTTCTTCTGAGATCTTATATGTACAACATTTTGTAAACCTTCAAATGCCACCGAAATACAAGCTAATAATTGGGCTGATATTCCTCCACTGACATTCTCCTCTCCTGTCTCATTGTTCCCACCTCCTTGCCTTTGCACTGGCTGTTCCCCATGCCTGGAATGCCCTTCCTTCTAAACCTCCACCTCATAGAATTCCTGGCTTCTTTTAAAACTCAACCAAAGTATCCCCTAACAAAGAAAGGTGTTGCCTTCACCCCAGTGGTTAACACCCCTCTATTTACCCTGTACATATAGGCCGTTTATGGGAGGGAGAAAATACTGAGTTTCTAAACATCTGCTGTCTGGAGACTACTTTAGTCAAGTTCAGAGAGATTCAGGACCAGTCGGTCAGTTAATAAGCATTTATTAAGCACCTGCTATGGGCTGGACATTGGAAGAAGCACTGGGGATACACAGAAAGGTAATCAACAGCCTGCCTACCTGCCAGTGCATGGTTTCTCTAGTCTCCACTGCTTGTCCAACCATTAGGAAAGGGATGGAAGGAAGGGAGGAAACAAGGAAGGAAGGAAAAAGGGAGGGAGGAAAGAAGGATGGAAGGAAAGAAGGAAGGGAGGAAGGAAGGAAGGAAGGAAG
>NW_027187465.1:5988334-5990109 GCF_028583685.1 Petaurus breviceps papuanus | reverse complement strand
AGGAAGGAAGGAAGGAAGGAAGGAAGGGAGGAAGGAAGGGAGGAAGGAAGGAAGGGAGGAAGGAAGGGAGGGAGGGAGGAAGGAAGGAAGGAAGGAAGGAAGGAAGGAAGGAAGGAAGGAAGGAAGGAAGGAAGGAAGGAAGGAAGGAAGGAAGGGAAGACCTATTAAGCTCCTTCTCTGTCCCTGGCATTGCATAAAGTGCTCTAGGATTTATTTGATTTATTTGATCCTCAGATAATAGGAAATAATTGCTATTATTATTCCCATTTTACAAATAAGGTAACTGAAACTGAGAAAGGTTAGGCCACTTTCCCAGACTAAGAAAGCTAGTAATTGTTGGTCCCCATTTGAATTCAGGTCTTCCTGATTCCAGGCCCATCACATTATCCATTCCACCACCTAACTGCATCTCTAGGAGTATGCACACAGATGGCATGAGGAGCCCCTAAGCTATATTATTATTATTAATATCACAGATTTCTAGGATGGGCTGAAGGAAGCAAGTTGGGAGGAAGGGGTCTACTAATCAGGAAAGATATTTGGGGTTCTATAGGCCTAGGATGGAGAGAAGTACCAGCTGAGGGAGTCATTTAAGGCATAAAGAAGCAGAATCTTGAATCATGGGGGAAAAAAAAACACATAACTTAGCTGAAGGAGTCAGATAGCAGTGGTGAGGAAGGAGGAACCTGCTGGCCTAGGTATCAGGTGTTGTGTTTCACAGTTCTAGGTAGGTCACTTACTAGTGGGGTGATTGTCTAGGACGCACAGAAGCAAAGCACAAAGAGCTAAAGTTGTCCCCAGAATGCTGGGTGTTACATCTAGAAGGAACCTTGGAACAGAGAATATAAAACATATGCTCTAGAAGGGACTTAAGAATATATAATATAAATTAAATTAATATGTGATAAATAATAAATAAAAAAGTATAAAATGTCAGGGCTGGGAGGGGCCCTAGAACATGGGATGTCAGGGGCCTTAGAACAGGGAATATCCGAGCTAGGAAGGTCTGGACTTATGTTTCCATCTCACAGAATTCAGGCCTAGTAAAGAGTTTCCCAACATGTCCCAGAATCTTGATTGTAGAGCCAGGACATATGCCAGGGTTTTAGGCTCCAGTCAATTCCAGTAACCCCTACCCCCACTTTTTCCCCTGTCGCAGTGACAAAGTATTCATCTACCTGCCATCCTGGGCATTGGGGTGGGCAGGGGGAGGGGATGAGCACTAGCGGTGGCTAACAAAGCTGGGACCCGGGAGGCCCAGGGCCAGGCAGCCAGGCCCTTCAGGTGGTCCAGCTGGCAGCACCTGAGCCCCGGTCCTGGGGCCTGAAGAACAAAGGGCTGTCAGCCTGTATCCCCCCACACCTGGGATGCAGTAGGCCATTTGTCGCTTTGCATCGTTGATGTTCGGCCCAGCGGCCCACGGCCTGCAGCTCAGGACCCCGGAAAGGATTGACTGCCTGTTTCTGCCTGAGTGCCTGAGACTTACAGCTGATGGGGGGGGGAGGGGAGGAGGAACGGGGTAAGGGGCTTCTTCCTGTCTCATCCATATGGATGTGCCCAGTTCTCCAGTTGTAGGAAACAGCAAGAACAGGACCGGGGAGGTTTCTTCTGGTATAACTGTTGGGAGGGCACACACAAGTCAGGCAATGTCCGTCATCTACAGGTGTTTAAGTGGTGTGAGGGTGGCTGCAGACAGCTGCGGAGAGACACAGGAACAGAGAGGGCAAGAGGAGGGCGGAACAGAGAGAAGCAAGATAGGAAGACTAAATAGAGAT
>NW_027187465.1:5971323-5983334 GCF_028583685.1 Petaurus breviceps papuanus | reverse complement strand
AGAGACAGAGACAGAGACAGAGGACTGAATATAAGGACTGGATTATGAGAAAAAGAAAGGCAGCCAGAGAAAAGAGGGAAGAGAAGATAGGACAGAAGGACAGACTGAAATAGAGGAAGGGGAAAAGAGACAGGAAAGAGCATACAGTGAGGGAAGAAGAAAAGAAGAACAGAGGGACAGAGGAGAAAGAGAGAAGCAGACAAAAAGTGGCATAGGAAGACTAAAGAGAAAGAAAGGAACAGATATAAAGAATAGGAAGAAGGTGATAATGAGACATGCAGAGGACAGGGGGATAGTGACAGAAGAATAGCAGAAGGTAAAAAAGAAACTGAGAAACAGATGTAGAGAGAAATGGAATGGGGAAAAAGAAAGAGAGAGGAGAAAGATGAGAAGAATAAAGAGAGGGAGAAAGAAGTAGACAGAAAGAAAGTGAAGGAGGATAGTGAGACAGAAAGAGAAGAGTGGAGGAATGGAAAATAAATTGTGGGTTTATAGAGTCAGGACCAGGGAGGGACAATGTAGATGAATACATAGCATATTACTTTTGGAATGATAAAAAGTTAAAGAGATGAGCTGAAACCCTTGGGCAGGCCCCTTCAGCTCCATGGTTTTCATTTGTAAAATGAGATCATAATGCTTACTTTGATATTCCATGGATCTATATAGATACAGACATTTCACTGGTACAGATTGCAACCCATTCACATCTTCTCATCTTCTGAAATTCTTACCTATATACTCCAATAAAGCATCCAGAGAAAATCAATGCAATATACTGGAGACCTTCTTCTAGAAGTCTATGGGTACTCTTAGTGCTACACTTAGATTGTCCATCTAATGCTGTTTCTCCCTCCTCCACCATTTCTGGGTAAGGATGCCCTTTATATCTTGCATACTTACACACAAGTAGCAATTTACACTCCATGTAGCAACATGTGATGGCCATGCATCCACAGCCACACTACTTGGTCAGGAGACCATTGCTAGTAAAAAGATGGGATTTTCAAAAACTAGAAAAAAAAACACCCATATGCCCAATATTAATTAACTCTGGTTAATGAACATAATGTAATATCACAGTGTCATAGGAAATGCCAAATGCGAAGGATTCAGAGAAGCTTGGGAAGACTTATATAAATTGATTCAGAGTGAAATAAGCAGAACAAGGAAGATATAGTAATAATTCAAATAGAAAGAACAACCACATGAATAGAAGGGATATAATTATATTGAAAAAACTTGGACCTAGAGAAGAGGTAAGAAAATGCACTTCCATCTCTTCCTTGAAGAGGTGGAGGAGTAGGGGGTGGAACACTGCATATGATGTTAGAATCAGATTACATTTTACTTAGTTATGATTAACTTTTTTCCCCTCTCTTTTAAAAATTCTTCATTATAGTTTTCTAGGTAGCGCATCGGGGACATACATTCAGAAATGAAAGGGATTTAAAAAATAAGAGATGAAATAAACATTTTATTTTCACATAAAAAAATAGATTAGGATAGCAAGGAGACACTTTCAAATTAAAACTTCACACATTCAGTCCAGCCTTTTATGTTACTTACTATTGGCTTCTTGATCCAGCTCACTGACAATGTTCTATGCTAGTCCAAGACAAAAGTACTTTTGGGCTAACTTAATAGACTGAGCATCAAATTGTACTTAATAATCTTGGTAGGTTTAATTTATTATTCACTTGTTTTATTCCTGTGTGAGTTGTTAGGCTAATTATATTTTAAATGACCATGGAATTTGTGGAAAAGTCACAATTCTTAACGTATTAAAAATAATGGCATCGGCAAACAGAGTCATGTAGAGCATTTGGATGAATGAATGTATTGAAGAAAGGAAGAAGGAAAGAAAGGAAGAAAGAAAGAAAGAAAGGAAGGAAGGAAGGAAGGAAGGAAGGAAGGAAGGAAGGAAGGAAGGAAGGAAGAAAGGAAGGAAGGAAGGAAAGAAGGGAGGGAGGGAGGGAGGAAGGAAGGAAGAAAGAAGGAAAGAAAGAAAGAAAGAATAGAGGAAGAAGAAATGAAGGGAGGATAGAGGGAAGAAGAAAGGATAGAGGAAGGAAGAGGGGAGGAGGAGGAGAGAAAGAAAAAAGGAATGAATGAAGAAAGAAAGAATGGAAGATAGGGGCGGCCTGGTGGCTCAGCGAGTAAGAGCACTGGCTCCAGTGTCGGGATGACCTGGATCAAATCCGGGCTCAGATACTCAGTACCACACTCAGAAATAACTGGCTGTGTAACCTTGAGCAAGTTACTTAACCCCTATTGCTTTTAAAAAAAAAAGAAAGAATGGAAGAAAGAGATAGAGAAAGAAAGAAAAAGAAAGGAAGAAAGGGAAAGAGGAAGAGATTAAGAGAAAGGAAGGTGGAGGAAAGAAGAAAAGAAAATATACCATCAGTTCTGTGTTACTGGAGAGACAAATAGAAATGCAAAGGATATCACTTTTCCCCTCATTTCTTTCTTTTTCTTCTTCTGGAAATATGAAGTTGCCTCTATCCTCCATCTACCTCCACTATTTTTCCCAGGTTAGTCTGATCAGAGCTGGTCTGGATCTTGACTGCCCTGAAGTTCCTCTAGGCAGCAGATTCTGCCTGGTCACCTAAGGCAGTTCCTGGAGAGTATTTTCCTCTCTTCATCATGGCAATTACCATATTTTGCATCAGTTAAACCACACTAAGAAATAGTGACAGTTAGAAACAGCACCTTTGCTTTGGTCCATTTCCAACTGTTTCTTCAAAGTCAACAACTTGTTTAAATAAATAGGTTTGGAATAGCAGTAATCACCCACAGTGGCTTCATGTCTTTATCCTTTCTTCTAATTTGGTATTGATTGATTTTGATTGATTAACCCAGGCAAAATGCACATCTCCAGAAGTTCCTTAAGGAGGACCTCTAATTGATAGAGATTTAGGCAGTGGGCAGCAAGAAGTGGAAGAGCCTCTGGAGGGTTAATGATGCCCCTCAGGTGACTGGTGAGGGGGCTATCTTGTCTATGCACTCAGGTACACAACTTCCACATTGGGCTCCTTCTGGATCATTGTTTTCAGAGCCCAACATGCTGCTATTTAGAACTTTTAGCCATATTTTGACTATTTACATCGTTAAAGTACTCAGCACGGTTTGTATTTTTCCTTCAACTCAATTATTTTTATGGAGCAATTACTACTCAGAGATTAATTTTTTTATGAGTTTCCCTTTGTTGTTTTTCATTTTTTCTATGGCTCCTTTATCTTTCAGGAAATCTCCAAGTAGCAAATAATAATAATGTAGACTCAGTTCCACAGTGGGATCCCAGGCTTTACTTAAAAATATAGCACTCCCTCTCAGCAGGGCTCTTCCTTTCAGAATCTTGCAGAGATCATTTAGATTAGATTAGATGAAGCATTTATTAAGCACTTGCTATGTGCAGGATACTGTGCTAAGCAACTAGGGGATGTAAATACAAGCCAAAAGAAAAGACAGTGTCACCCAATAGGAGGTTACCGTATGGCGACGAAGACACACACACACGCACACACACACGCACACACACGCACACGCACACACACACACGCACATGCACCACATGAAAGGTAGGTGTAGGTGGAAGCAATGAGGGAAAAGTTAGTGTGGTGGAAATAGACACTTCCTCCAATGGAGGTTTAGGGGAGGAGCTCACTAATCAAAGCAGAGGGTGAAAGGGTCAGAGGTGCTGTCATCATGAGAAGGCTACTGAGAAAGAGATGCAAGTATGTTCTGGGGGATTGGAGGGGCATCTGGTTAGCAAAACTAAAAAATGGGGTGACTTTGACATCTTTGTATCTTTGCTAGAGCTTAAAAGGAGCGAACTGGACCACATGATTTCCATGAGTACCTTTAAGTTTTGATGTTCAATGAGTCTGTGATTCTAAGCTCCCTCACACCACTGATGTTCTGTGTCCTAAGCTCCCTGCCAATCTTGACATCCCCAGTTCTAAGGCATCTCCCAATTCTGACATCATCCCCTGTTCTCAGGCCCCTTGTCATTCTGACATTCCCTGTCTCTGACATACCTTGTTTTAAAATCCTTCCCCTCTCTGACATTCCCTGTTCTAAGGCCCTCCCAGGCCTGACATTCTCTAAGTTCCCCCACAGATCTAAAATTTCATTGTCTACATTCCAGCTACAACATATGCTCTATGGTACTTTCCAACTCAAACTTCCACCATCAAAGTGCTTAAGTCCTTCCAGAACTGACATAAGATAGCTCTGATATTCTAAATCATGTTCTAAGGAGATCCAGACCATGAAATTCCAAGATTAAAGCTCCTTTACCTCTAACATCCTGTGTTCTATGATACTTTCCACCTCTGGTAATGAATGTTATCTACTCTAAGATTTCTCTCCACTCCTAGAGTCTATGTCTGAAGGTAGGAAGAGAGCTTTCCAGCTCTGATGGTCTATTTTCTAAGATGCTACCAAGCTGGGATTAACTGTGTTCTAAGGTTCTAAACTCTAGGTAACTGTGTTCTAGACCTTTCGAGCTTTGACATGCTATATAATACAGTACTTTCTCACTCCGATGCTCTGTTGAGAGTTCCCTTTCAGTTTTCATGATACATGCCTCTATGTCACCTTTAGGCTTAATATTATGAGTCTACAGTTCTTTTCAAAGACAAGTTTTCATAGATAATTTGTTTTTTTGGACAATGAAGTCATGGGTTTTATTTGCTAACGTTGGATGTTTATGCCATAAGGACACAGGCTCCACCAACGCCCTTGATTTTTTCCTGCTGAAGAACTCCTTCACAATGACTGGCTGCTTGGGGAGTTTCCCTTTTCCTAGGACTTTGTAGTGGCCCGACTGTACAACATCAATGATAGGGGCAAGGCCCTCCTTGTTTTTGGCAGCATTTATCCTGGTCTGCTCACTGACCAGTGTCCACAGCTTATCAAGGTTGACAGTTGGGAAGTAGCTTTGTTTTTTCTTCAAGTGGTAATGCCTCATACCCACTTTACCAAAATAACCTGGATGATATTTGTCTAAGTTGATCCAGTGATGATGCAGCCCTCCTGCATTGCCACGGCCTCCGGGGTGCTTTCGGTGCTTGCCAATGCACCCATGGCCGCGGCTGATGTGCCTGCGGAGCTTCTGCGTCTTCTTTAGTTGGGAAGGCATCTTGCAAGCCGCCACAAAAGAGAAAAGCTTCACAGATAATTTTTAAAGTAACTTAACCAGGCACTAAAATTCTTCCTGGGGTCATTCTTCGTGAGGGGAAAGTATCTCCCTGGCTTTTTACCAGCCTCTCAATATAATTCCCTGAACAAGGGATGGAAGAAGGTTAAGTTCCCTCTAACTAGCTACCTTGGGGAGATTGGCAGCTACATTCTGGTTCCATGACATTCGCCACCATCTATGAAAGGCAGATGGATGCCTCTTTTACCTCCTCCCCCATTCTTGGCCACATGGATTGACCTTTTCTGATTTCCATGGCCAGGCCTCCTGAATCTGAAGACAGTTAGCCTGGAAACTGGTATCACACTTTCCTGACATTCTGAGTTTTACAGGCAAGGACCTTTGAAGTAAACTCTGTCTTATGGACTTTAGAACAGAAAATGTCATATTTGAGAAGAGTCTTAGAATATAAAACGTGAGAGGTGGAAGGGACCTTAGAACATAGAACACAGAATATCAGAGCTAGAGGGGACCTTAGAATAGAGAATGTCAGATTTAGAACACAGAATGTTAGAATGGGGAGCGATCAGGTAGTCAGGGAGGAGCTCTTTCGCAATACCTTCCTAGGGTCAGGGGATAGATGGGGAGGGGTGGTGCCCTCAATGAAAGTTCTGGTTGCTGTTATATGCTCATTTCTAGAGTATCCTCTTTCCTTCAATGTTCAGCTCCAAGTCTCTCTACCGCAACCCCTGCTCTCATTTTAGAGAAGGGGAAGAAGGGAAAGGGAGGGAGATGAAAGAAACAAGCATTTATCAAACACCTACTATGTGCCAAGCACTGTGTTAAGCACTTTACAAATCTCATTTGATTCTCACAACATCCCTGAGAGATAAATGTTATTATTACCCCCATTTAACAGTTGAGAAAACTGAGGCAGACAGAGGTTACACATTAGTAAATGTCTGAGAGTGGATTTGAACTCAGGACTTCCTGACTCCAAGCCCAGTGCTCTAGCCACTATGACATGACAAGAGAATGCCAACATACAAATTGATACTCCCTCAAATACCCAAATCCTTCAGTCCCACAATTTATTGAGTTCCCATGACCTCAGTTACACAGAAGTGTTCATACTTCAATTTCACTGTCACCCACAAGAGTCCTACTTTCATATTTGTGAACTCCCAAATTCCCTTATCTGATTATAGCATATTGCCATTCCAATTTATATCTCTTACTTCTACCCATACCATACCGTATCCTCACCATGACTTCCAATCCCTCCACATGTCAGTTCCTTCCTAGGCCATCCCTCCTCTACCAGCTACACTCTCTTCTACCTCCTTTATGACCCCACCCCTTTCTCCTTTTCCATTCTTCTCACTCCCATCTATGCACGCTACAACCCCATGGTACTTGGTCTTCTTGCTGTTCCTCACAAGCAACACTCCCATCTTCTGCTTGGGCATTTTCACCATCCCAAATGCTTGACATATTCTCCATCCTCACCCCCACTTTTGGTCTCCTTGGTTTCCTTAAAGATTCAGCTCAAATCCCACCTTCTGCAGGATGGCAGTTTCCTGCCTTTCCACTTCCATCCCCAATAGTGCCTTCCCTTTTATTTACTACAAACATTTTGTATATTTACATTTTTTTTGCATGTCTCCCTCCCCACCTGCCAAGATATTGTGAATTCCTTGAGACCGGTGACTATATTTTGGCCTGTTTTTGTATCCCCAATGCTATGAACAATGTTTGACGTGTAGTAAGCACTTAATAAGTGTGTGTTAACTGACTGCCTGGTGAATACCCCCTTCTTGTGTTCTCTGACTCAGGCCAATATCTTTGGGATTCAGATGGAATCCTTCTCTTTGGGCCTCCCAAACAGTGATGACTTAAAGGAGAATCTCAGCGCCTGGTGGGATGGCGTCTTTCCATGGAAACTTCTATTTTGACTTTCAGATAGAAGGCAAGGAGACATGCCAAGGACATGTGATTTTCCCTAATGACTCATCCTTCAGCCCACAGACTTTAACACAAGAACCCAGCCCCAGAAACAGAGAGAGCTTTCTGTCCTAAGCCAACCTCAGGGCCAAATATGCCATTTGTTAATAAGGCAAAAATGGTACACATTTGTGCTAAATTTTTATTGGAGGCAGGCTAGAATTAAAACTTGAAAATTGCCAAATTTTAGCGGATTACTAAAGAAACACAGTCTTAGACTCTGAATGCATTCACAGTCATTCAGATTTATCATAGGCTCTGGAGGAGAGAGTGAGGCTGGTGATTTTGCACAATGCTGCTTCACTTAAATCCAGTTCACGTGCAAGTGATAACATCTCCTTTCTGAGGTTTAGGTCCTCTTCAAGAATGAAGGACAAACAAGAAGCAAAGTGCTGTCATTAGGATACCTTTTTAAAAAAACACAACTTCGGATATTGTCAGTATGAGCAATCAGAAGAGGGCAAGCTAATCTGGGGGTGGGGTAATTAGGGCTCTAGGATCCCTTCTTCGGTAAACCTCCTCAGACTCCTCTGATCCATCTCCCACTTATCTGAAGTCTTTTGATGGAAATACAAGGAGGTATAAAATGAAGACCTAAGTCTAGTGGGACATTCTGTGACTGTTTCATGTGTGTTTGTTTTGTCTTCCTGACTCAACCACTTGTCAAACTTGCAGATGACATGAGGCTAGAAGAGATAGCAAACACGTCAGATGATAGTCAGAAGCCGAGAAAAGCTCTCCGCAGGCCAGAATGAGGGATCAAATAAGAGGAAATGTACTTTGGTGTAGGATGAAACACAAAACCCATGCTTTTGTCAATATGGGTATATTTTCCTTCCACTCACTCAGATTTCAATGCTCGCATAGGGTCACCCCCAATGGATTGACTGGGTTGGACTTTTGAATGACATCTTAGTGCCACACTTTAGTAATAGAAGACATCATTTACTAGAATAAATGTAAAATCCTACATTTGGGTAGAAGAAATCATTTACGCAAGTCCTTAATAAAGGCAGAATTCATAGACCACAATTCCTTAGAAAAAAAGAAAGCATTCTGAGAATTTTTTTTTCTTTTCCTTTTTGCTAAATCGAGTATGGGACCTTGCAGTCTCTATCACTAATGCTTATTTGATTGGTTTGGATTTAGTGGACTGAAAACAAATATTTTATGGAAGTTAGATTCCCTAAGTTGATCTTAGAGTACCACAAAAGAAGAGTGTCCATAGTGATGGAAATAATGGTCCCATTGTATGATACTCTACTCAGACCACAGCTAGAGTACTGGGTCCACTTTGGGGTGTTACGTTTTAGGCAGGATGTTAACAAAATGGGGGAGATGCAAAGGAAGGTAACAAGAATGTGAAGGGGACCAGAGACCATACCATATGGGAACATATTGATGCAATTGGGGCTATTTATCCTGAAGATACCCAGGAGTCAAAAAATCCATATCCTCATTTTCAATTACTTTCATATGTACAGTGCCCTTTACTGAATTCTACTTTCCAACTAGATTGAATTCCCTTGACATTAGACTATGCCATATCAGTCTTTGTGAAAAGACAAGTGCCAAGCTAGGAGACAGAGTAGACATTTAATAAATGCCCATTGGATTAAACTGAAAGGGTCCTTAATACAGATTATCAGAGATGGAGGGGATAATAAAAACCATCTACTGCGAATCCTCATTTTAGCAAAGAAGAGACTAAATCTCGGAACGTTAGAACTGATAAGAACACACAACACAGAATGGTGGGATGGAAGAAAACATTGGATGGCAGTGCTAGGAGAGAAATTAGAGCATAGAATATGTGAACTAGGTGGGACCTAAGAAGCGCTTTTCAAATGGGAAGGAACTTAAAAGACAGTTTGATCCAACCTCGTTTTATAGATGTGGAAAAAGAGATCCAGAGAATGTTAGAGGTGGAATGAATCTGAGAAGAAAGGATAGTACAGAGAGAAAGGGCCTTGCAACCTTGGATGTGAATGTGAAAACCAAATGTGATTTTGGGAAGCAATTCTTCCAGTGTCTCCATTTCATCAATGAAAGTACAGTCATAGAGAGGGACGTTCCAAAAGACACACAGGTGGGTAGTGAATGAGTAATTGGGAATAGGGATATGGATTTTTGGACGCTTGGTTCACGGTATCTTCATTATACTTCCATTGTGCCTCTAAAAGCTGATGTTTGATTTCCTTTAGACAGGGCCCGATTTCTTTAATGCCATGGAGATGGGATCCAGTCTGAGCTTGGGAGAGACTATACTCAATGGTTGGTTAGCATTCTCCTGGTGAATCAGTCTAGAGATGAAACAGGCTCAGTGTTTTTGTTGTGATGACATGCCCTGCCTTGTGGCAAAGAATGATTAACACTGGTTCAATGGAGGCCATCTTTACTCTGTACAAGACAAATATTTACAGGGCACTCCGGCCTTCCTTCATGGGACAAGATTGCCTGGTATTATGTCTTCATTCACATAACAGCTGAAGTGACAGCTTCTGTACGGCACATGGGCTGTGTGGTTTCCAATCAGAGCAGAGTTCTAGAAGAAACTCAGCTCTTAGCCCTTGTCCCACAGTGGACAGAATGACAGAGTAGGAATCAGGAAGACCTGAGTTCAAATCCCAGCTAAGAGACTCCCTAGCTGTATGACCCTGGGCAAATTACTTAAACTCTCTCTGCCTCAGGGATGATAGTAGCATAGTTATTGGAATGATCAAACGAGATAATAATTATAATGTGTTTAATACAGTACATACTAAGTGTTAAATAATATTAACTGTTCTTATTTGGGGGGAAAATGTGATAGTAATATGATTCACTAAACCAGCAGTTTCTTATTCTCGTGAAATGACCAAGAAATGCAGAATGAATGCGTTGATCCTACAGACTCCTGCCCCTGGGTCTCACTGTCCTGGCTGCTAAGAGCCTCCCAAGGACCATCTCATCGAAGTGGGCTCCAGCCCTGCCTCCCTTGACCGTCTTCTCAACAACGATCTTTATACTAGAGACGTGCTCCTTGCTTCCCCTCTTCCTCTTTCACAGTTCTGAAAATCAAAATCAAAATCACTCCCTAGTTACTGTATCAGCCTACTCTGTTATGATTCTCTCTGGCCAAAATATCCTTTCTGGGATGTCATCTCTGCCCTTTAGGGGTTTTCTACTCCTATTAGAATGTGGGCTACCTGAGGGCAGGGCCTGCCTTCCCTCTCATATTTATATCCACTTCCTGAAAGCTAGGAAGAGCTTCATAATATTTTCCCATTTATCAATTAGTTCATGCATTATTAATTCATTCAATCAGAAGGCCTGAGATATAGTCCCAGCTTAGAGGTGTCTGGTGTTGCAGTGGAGAGAGCTAGGAGACTAGGGTCAAGAAGACCTGAATTCAAATCCAGCCTCAGACATTTACTAGCTGTGTGACTCTGGACAAGCCACTTAACCTTTTCCTGCCTCAGTTTCCTCAGCTATGAAATGGAAATAATTACTGTGAAGATCAAATAGCACACTATTTGTAAAAAGTGCTTAGCACAGGGCATGGAACACAGTAGGTACTTAATAAATGCTTCTTTCCCTTCCCTCTTCCACCGACTAGCTGTGTGACCTTGGACAAGTCCCTCCCTCCCTCTAAAGCCTCAATTTTCTAACTTATGAAATAAGGAGAGCAGGTTGGGTTACATTAAGGTCTCTTCAAGCAATATTCATCCCTGACCCCCAGCCAACTGAGGAACAGTAACACTTCACAGTGTACCTTTGGGTGATCTCCATTTAATTTTATGCAATAGTCATTTCTTAAGTGCCTACTTGATCACAGGGACCTAGGTTGAGAGGGGATGAGTCTTCTGAGCTAATTAGGTCCAATGCATTAATTTTACAGAAGAGGGAGGGAGTGGAGGTCCCAAGAGGTAAAGGGACTCATCCATGGTCATACAAGTAGTAAGTGACTAAACCAAGATTTGAAGCCAGATCCTTGGACACACTATGTCCACTACTCCACACTGCCATCTCTAGATGCCAGACATTCTCCTTGGTGCTCTGAAAAATAAGCTCAGTTCTTTACAAATATTGTCTCATTAGATCCTCACAATAATCGTAGGAGGGGTTATCATCAATGCCCCAACTCAATTATATTTGGGGAAATGGAGACAAGCATAGGTTAAATGATTTGCCCAGGGTCGCACAGCTAGTAAGTGTCCAAGGCTGGATTTGAACTCAGGTCTTCATGACCTAGAGCTCTGTGCACAATGGCTCCCCCTACTGTCTTGGGATAAAAACAGGTACAGCCCTTAAGGAGCTGATAACAATCTTCCATTTCCATATTCTCTTCATGGGCATTTTGAAGGGCAGGGAATAAGCCAGGCCACTTGTCTGCCTTCGGTTACCCCTGAGAAGAGAGGTACCCCAGGGCATCCTCGCTGTTTGTCTTGCAGCTCCCTGCTCTGAAATGTGCTGCTGTTTACAGGACACTCTACCCACATTTCTGGGCAGGGCTGGTGGTTCCAGGATTCCTATCTCCATTTCACAGATGAGAGGGCTGGGGTTGAGCAAGGGAAGCAGCTCTCCCATAGTCAAACACCTGCTGAGGAAGGCCACAAACCCAGATCTTCCCATCTCTGAATTCTCAGGCTCTACCTAGAGTGTGAGTGACTTACCTTCTCAGGCAGAAAGTAACTGGAAACCTGCCATCATCTAGGAAAATGTATTCACTTTGGCCATGTCACTTGTGGTTATTAGACTTAAGGCAAGAGTAGAAAGGAGAGAAGGAAAGAGGACAGAGGGAGGGAGGGAGAGAAAGAGAGAGAGAGAGAGAGAGAGAGAGAGAGAGAGAGAGAGAGAGAGAGAGAGACAGAGAGAGAGAGACAGA
>NW_027187465.1:5951604-5971223 GCF_028583685.1 Petaurus breviceps papuanus | reverse complement strand
AGAGAGACAGAGAGAGAGAGAGACAGAGAGAGACAGAGAGACAGAGAGACAGAGAGAGAGAGAGACACACAGAGACAGAAACAGAGAGACAGAGAAAGTAAAGAAGACAGAAACAGAAATGAAGAGAAGAGAAGAGAGAGAAGAGAAGAGAAGAGAAGAGAAGAGAAGAGAAGAGAAGAGAAGAGAAGAGAAGAGAAGAGAAGAGAAGAGAAGAGAAGAGAAGAGAAGAGAAGAGGAGAGAAGAAACTAAGACACAGAGAAAGAACGAAGGAGGAAGGGAAGAAGAGAGAATTATAAGAAACTACAGAGAAACAGGACAGGTTGAGATAAAGAGGCAGAGACAAAAACAGAAGACAGAGAGATAGAAGCAGGGAGTGGGCAGAAGATACAAAGAGACAATGAGGAGAGACAAGGAAGACAGAGAGTTTGAGAGAAACAGAGACAGGGAAAGAGACAGAGAGATGTAGAGAGAGGTGGGAGAGAGAGGAAGAGAAGGGGGAGGGAGGAGTGAGGAGGGAAGGAGAGAGAGTGCGCTCTTTGTTTTCCTGGGAAGCGCTCACACAAACACCATTTTTGCCAGGTCCATGAGGTGGCTGAGGCGCTGCCCCCTGACCTCGCGGGCCCCCTCTCCCTCCCCAGAGCAGTCCATCATGGGCTGGGCCCCTCTCTGATCGCTCTGCTTCCCACTCAAGCATGTCTATGGGAAGCTGAGCGTTTGTCTGCAGGCCTTCCCACCAGGGGCTCAGCCAGGGCCAAAGTGAGGCTTGAGCAGCAGCCTTGCAGAGCCCGGCCAAGCCTAACAGGGTAGGAATGAGCAAGAGAAGGACTGTGGGAGGGAGGCAGCTGCTGTCATCAACGCCTTGCTTTCCTTCTCAGAGAACCCACAAAGCAGAACCACTGCCCCGCCCGCCCCTGGCACCCTCATCAGGCATGGAGTGTTCTACAGGAGAAGATGGTCATGTCAACATGGTGGGGGTGGGGGGAGAAGAGGTTGGGAAAGAGGAAGGGGAGCGAGTCAGGCCTGGACCAACTGCCCTGACTGCCTTTGTGATCCAGACTCCCCAAATCTGTGTGTGTGTGTGTGTGTGTGCCATACAAATACTCACTTTCAGGCCTGGATCCAGCAGAAACAGCCTGCAGACATAATGCATAATAATTAGCTATGGTTGATGAGAGAGAGACAGTGTGTTATACTGCTTATGGGGCTGACCTTGGAGTCAGGATGACCTGAGTTCAAATCCTGCCTCCAAAATCCAGTGACTGTAGCAAATCAATGAGCTGGGTATATCCTAGGGCAGAGAGATGTCTAACAGCACGCTCAGGGCCACACAGCTAGGAAGTGTCAGATACTGGGTTTGAATTCATGTCTTCCGGGCTCCGAGAGCTTCTGCCACTGTAGACACCTCTTTCCCCTTCTGTCTCTGAGTCTCCATCCCTTCCTCTCTCTGTCACTATTTTTTTCTCTCCCACGCCCTCTTATGTGGTCTTAACATTTAAAAACCCTTTTCCGTATATTATCTCCTTTGATTCTCTATTCAACCTGACTAGGAGCCGAGGGTCAGAGAGCTAGTCTAAGCAGACTAGTATTAGTGGGTATTGTGGATAAAGAAAGCACTTACAGCCTTAAATTAAATGTTCACTACCCTGAGCACACAATTGATGACTGGGGAAGGAGCAGAAATGCCACCCTGCATACAAGGATGCAGAGATGGGCCCCAAATGGTTAGTGTTGAGAAATTATGTCGGCCAGGTAAAAGCTGCCTTGTGTATTGGAAGGACCATCCTGTGGAAGAAGCAAAGAGATACTAACCTTTCTCTGACTGCCCCTGAAGGGAGTGTTAGGTACAATGGGCATTCCCTGAAGGTTCAGCCCAACAAATCCAGCAAAATAAAAACAGAAATCAGAACAGCAAAAAAGAATCTTCCAGGAAAGCTGCTTAAGAGTAGGATGAGCTCCTTTGAAAGGTAGTGAGTTCCCTATCTCTGAGTATCTTCAACTTTGCACCTATGCTTCATACATCATGCATTGTAGAGGTGAGCCTCCTTGAGCTAAAGAGTCCTGAAGTTCCTTCCAGGTCTGGGCTTCTCTGATGGCCAGGAGGGGTGGGGAAGGCAATGATGTCCTCTCCTTTGGTCTCAGATCCCTTACCTGAGAGTTGAAGTGAGCATAAAAGATATCAGTCCTCTATCTCTCCCAGGGGCATTGAGAAACACCACATGAAATCTCAGACGGGGTAAGAAGGCAAAGTTCTTTGAAAAAATTGCACCATTTTGCATATGAGAAAATACTTCATAAACTCTGAAGCATGGGGTTGGTGATTAAAAAGCTCAGAAAATAAGGAAATGCTTTTTTTAAAAAAAAAAGTCAAGGTCTGTCCAAATGTTAGGGGGGATTTACTAATCTTTGTGGCATTGCAGAGGGCACCTGCTAAGGTCAAAGACTGGAGAGGAGGGAGAATAAACCCTCCAGCCCAGCCCTGTCTGGCTCTCTAATTCCTCGTAATTATTTCCCCCTGCTCCTGCCTGCATTAATGACCCTGGTATTAATTGAGAGGGGTGCCATTTATACCCATATGTACCAGATTGCTCATTAATACGCTGTCGACAGTAATGTGGTATTTTTTAACTGCTAAGTATCATTATGTATTTAAGGTCGTTCCCCCAGAGGAAGCTGCCAAAGAGAAGGACCCTACGCTCTTGGACTGGATGAGCTAGGGAAGGGTCCTTGGGTGCGAGCTGGCTGGCTGCCGGCCTGGTGCTGGTCATTTGCCTTTAGTCTTTGGCCGTCACCTAGCCAAGATCTCCCCTCTAAATCAATCCTCAGCCCTCCCCAGCCACCGTGGCTTTCTCTCTGGCTAGCAGATGGGCTCCGTTACCCATTCTCAGCTCTGTGATAAAATCATGTCAGGTGGCAAAGCTTGCCTCAGAAAGGCACAGTCAGTCCTAGAATAAACTCAGAGGCACCCTCTCCGTCTGTAGGCTGTCAATCATAGGAAGCACAAACAAAGACATTGGAGCTCCAGGAGGTTGGCAGGAAGGGGAGTTGGGGCCTCTCTTTCCCCTCCTTTGCTCCTTGGCTTGAGTGGAGTCAGAAGATGGGTCCTCCCCTCACTCTCCTCCCTGACCCTCTGCCCCCAAAGTACAGGCTCTACTTCATCCATCCTGACCCCCTCACGCTTAGAGCCTCACCCTGGCCCCCTCTTTGTACAGTCACATGGAGGAGTAAGCTTCTTACTGACTGCAAGTCAGGATACCCCGGGGTCCAAGCTTGAGTCAGTCACCTCCCCTCCCTAAACATTCATTAAAAAAATGAAGTTGAACAACTGACCTCCAAGGTCCCTTCCAGTGTTCACATCCTCTGTTCTGTTCTAAGCTCTTCTGTAGCTCTGATAGGTGACATTCTCTGCCCTGAGATGCGGGATGGATGATCTGTGCTCATCGCTCTAAGGTCCTTTGATACACTATGTTCTAAGGCTTCTCCCAGCTCTGACATCCCCTGTTCTAAGGCCCTTCTGTCACTGACATTCCCTGTTCTAAGATAGCTCTGAACTTAGACATTCTAAGTTCAAAGGTTACTTCTAACTTGAAAGCTCTGGATTCTAAAGTCTGGTATGTTCTAAGTCTAAGGTTGTCTGGATCTCTAAAAGTCCATATTCAATGTTTTCAGATATTGTATTCTATGATCTTATTATAACTGCTCTCTTTATCTACCCTAAGCACATTTTGGTCAGTAAACTTTTTGAGTGATAGGCATACACTTACACACATACATATGCATGTTTGCATATATGTCTATATACCTATGCCTATACCTCTGTTTACATGGATAGATAGATATAGATATGGATGTGGATATGGATAGACATAGATATATTCAGACACACAAACTTCTGGTCATCTGGAAAACTACTTTTCACAAAATCACAGGTTTACAAAATGAGAGAACTAGAAGAGTTCTCTTTTGCTCTGTAATCCATTCCATACACAAAAGAAGCCTTACAATATCACCCTGAAGAGTGGTTGTCTGCCTTTGCTTGATGATCTCCAAGGAGCCAAACCATCGCCACTCCAAGCAGTCCATTCCAGCTTTGGATAATTTTCCTTGTTAGGAAATCTTTCCTGATGTCCAGCCCACATTTTGTTTTCTTTGCAATCTCCATTCATTTCCTTTTTTCTTTCTGTTGGGCTGCCATCCCTCTCCCCATACATACACATACACAAAGTCTAATTCATCCTCTGCATGGCAGCTCATTGTTTCTGAATGAATCCACAGTGCCTAGCCCCAAGGATAGTCCAGAATAGATGCTCATAAAAGCTCTGACATACTGATTTGTACCCTAGGATGCTAGGTGGGTGTCTTTTGCCCCTTTCTCTAGGGTTCTTTCTACCTTGTTAGGTTGTATTGATTTAGCAAGGTCTCTTTCAGGAAATGCCAGTGGTTAGGTAATATCAAGGTAAAACCCATCTTGACCACTGAAGGTAAGAAGGCTCCATCTTTAACCCAGGTCTGATGAATCAAAATGATTACTCCATTCCCTACCCCTTTGAAGAGGGTAGGAAGGCTGGGAGAGGTAAGACAGTGGGACAGTGACTCATGGAGGCAACTAATGGGTGAGAAGATGACTTTCTCATCACATGCTATAAAAAGGAAAAAAGACAAGAGGCTTGTATGCATACATCTGCTCTGCCAACCCCCAAGGCATCCTCTAATGTAGAAGGAATATGACACTCAGCAGTGGAGAAATGTTGTCAATAATGAAACCTGGGCCACACTCCAAGACCTGTGTCTGCTGGACATCAGGGCATGGTACCTCTGCTGAGTGGCCCCACCTAAGCTGTGATCTAGTGACATGGACCTTCTGGCTGTCCCCCACTCAGGCCACTCCATCTCCCAGCTCTGCCTATTTTCTCTTTCTGTCCCCCATGCCTCAGATGCTCTCCTTCTTCCTCTCTGCCTCCTGGCTTCCTTCAAGACTCAGCTAAAACACCCTGCTTCTGTAGGAAGCTTTCCCTGATCCTCCTTCATTCTAGGGGATTATCTGCATTTTACCCTGTATGCAGCTTCTTTGTACATAGATGTTTACATGTCCTTTGCCCCATTAGACTATAAGCTCCCTGAAGTAGGGACTGGTTTTTGTCTTTCCTTGTATCTCCAGTGTTTCGTACAGTGCCTGACATAGAGTGGGTGCATAATAAATGCTAGTTGATTAATTACTCTAGATAACTTTATATAACTGTGCCTAGGGACAGAGGGATGGACAACAGGACTCTTCCTGGCCCTGGGATAATTTGAATAGGGAGCATTTGGGCTGCTTCCTCATGTGGCTTTGATGGAAGGTTTCTTGATGGCATCTCTTAGACATGGATCCTTCAATCCAATAACTTTGGTTGTTATAAAATCAGAAAATCCTATAAGATGGGATCTGAAAGGGCCATGGAACACAGGACATGGATAGAATGCCAGAGGGAAGGGAATTTGAAACACAGAAGATGAAATGTCAGAACTAAGAAAGAATTGTAGAATCAGAAACAAAGGATGTCAGAGCCGAAATTCAGACAAAGACTATGAGATCCAAAAGGCATTTAGAACAGAGTCCTTGGGAGGTTTGAGCTGGAAAAGAACTTAGAACATAGAATGTGAGAACAAAAGGGACCTTAAAATAGTATATAGAATTCTAGCTATAGGAGGGAACCTAGAATTCAGAGCATGTCAGAGGTAGAATATTCCTGATACCTTAGAATGCCAGAGCTGCATGAGACCTTACTCAGAAGGGCATCCACACAGAGAAAATTATATGAATAAAGACACAGGAGCAAGAATGTCAATGGAATATTTTCTCAGGGCAGTGAGGAGACCATGATGGCTGGAGTAGAGAGTTCGTGTTTGGCAGTAGAGAGATCATGAGACTGCAGAATCAGAACTTAAAACTCTTTTACAAATGGGGGAGCTGAGGCCCCAAATGGGGAAGTGACTTGTCCAAAGTCACACAAGGAAAAGTAGCAGGGAAGCTTTCGAGCCTGGTTTTTCTGACCAGCCGCCCCCCTCCCCACACCATTCCAGTTCAATGCTCTTTCCATTGAACCATCAGCCTGAAGAGGCCAGATTGGGTAGGTGGGGAGGGGGGAAGGGGGAGCCAAATGCCTTCTGATTTGTAGTATTGTGTTTGGCTCCCACTTTCAAACATGCAAGCTGGATTGAACCCAGGAAACATTATACATTTCCCCCTGCTGTCTCTACATACCTCCAGCATTGCACATGCTAATACACAATTACACCCTGCCTCCAATCACTGGCAATACAGTATCTAATATTTTTGGTGCTAAACAGAAATTTATTTTGAGTTTAACATATTAGCAAAGGTCTCTGAGCAAGTCAATTGAAAATGTAGTCACTCTGACATAGACTTGAACTATTGATTAATTTATTTGCTCACTTGGGCTGTTGCAGGTTTGGCCTTAAATTTGCAAGCATTTCATACTCCTCTGGTTCGGACTGGTGTGTGTATGTGGGGGGGTGCAGGCTATTTGGGGGAACTGGAGGCAAGGGGAGGGGCTGGTTAGTGAGACAACACAGATTGTCGGTTTGGGGCTTATGACTCCAAGCTGGGACCCCTGATCCCATGTCCAAGATTCTGTGCACCTTGGAATGTGGCTTCTCATTACTGAATTTGTTGCTGGAAGAAACCTAAGAATACAATGCCCAGGCTGGAAGGAGACTTAGAACAGAGAATGTGAAAGTAAGAAGGGACTTTGGGAGATCAAATGTGAGAGAGAAAAGGAATTTTAGAAGTCAGGACTAGAAGGTGCCTTAGAATAAGGGATGTCAGAGCTAGGAAGGGCCTTAGGACAGGTAAGGTCAGAGCTGGGAGGGCCTTAGAACATGGAATGTCAGGCCTGGAGGAGCCTTAGGATAGGGAAGGTCAGGACTGGGAGGGGCCTTAAGACAGGGAAGGTCAGAGCTGTGAGGGGCCTTAGGAGAGAGAATGTTGAAGCTGTGAAGGCCCCCAGATCATAGAATATCAGAGTTGAGTGAAGGGCACTAATGATGGGCCCCTAAGAGGTCCTGGACTTTCTCACATGGCCCAAGGCCCTGGCATTCGCCTGGGGCATCCAGCCCTTCCAAACTAATAAACTGCCCTTTCATTGTGGCCCTTACTGTCTGCACCTGTCCCCATTCCCCTTGGGGAAGGGCTGAGTGTCCCAGGAAAACATGAGGGACCAGGATCACCTGTGCAATCCATGGCCCATTAGCGCCCCATCTAGGAGACAGTTCAAACAGGAAGGTCAGCAGCAAGAGAGGATTTTAAAGAACAAACAATTTAAACCACCTTCTTTCTCTGGGTAACTATAGGTGGTGCAGTGTGTGTGTGTGTGTGGGGGGGGGTACTAGCGTAAGAGGCAGGGAGACCTCAGTACAGATTCTGCCTCTGACACTTAATCACTTAACCTCACCTGGACTCAGCTCCTTTTTCTGTCAAATGGGGATAATAATAGCAGCTGCTTTTCCAAGTCATGTGAGGGTTAAGTGAGATAATCCAAGTGAAACACTTTGCCAACCTTGAAGCTTTCCTTAAAGGGATGTGATTTGTTGTTTTGCTTAAAGACATCTAGTCCATGGCCCTCCAAGGTCACTTGCTGAGAAGCCTGGAGGCTCATTCAGGGTGGTTGGTGGAAAGCTGCCTGTTACGGTAATATAGTTCAGGAAGATTATGGAGAAGGAATAGCTACAGGTACAAGGAATTTGGTGGTGCCCAGAGCAGGGATTGGGATCTTTCCTTTTGATACCTGTAATTATCTATTCAATTGATATAGAACAAACATATACCACGAACTTAATAGCATGTCAGCTACTAGAAAGCAGGGACTATTTCACCCTTTGCACTTACATCCCCAGAGATTAGCATGGTACCTAACACTTAGGAGATACAATAAATGCTTGCCGACTGGACTTGATATAGTACGTATGTAATAAATGCTTTCTGACTTGATATAGAAGGTGATCAATATATGCTTACTGACAACATAAGTGCTTAATAAATGCTTGCTGACTTGACATAGAAGGTGCTTAATAAATGCTTGCTAATGACATAATAAGTACTTGTGGACTTGATATAGTAGGTGCTTAATATGTGCACACTGACTTGACATAGTAGGTGCTTAATATATGCCTGCTAACAATATAGTAAGTGTTTAATAAATGCTTTCTGACTTGATATAGTAGGTGCTTCACATATGCACACTGACTTGACATAGTAGGACTTTAATAAATGCTTGTTCACTTGAATTGAAATGAAAGAACCACAGATCTCTGTGCTGGGCATAATCCAGAGGATTTGAAAATTGAGTGCTGTTCTCCTGGAACTCACTGCCTAAAGAGGGAGATATGCTTGACCAATGATAAACAATAAATACACCACCAGTGAAGGGAAAACCTGAGAGGTCTAGACCTGACAGAGTTGGCAGAGTAGAGAGAATTCTTGCTTGCTTGGCCAAAGGTCCTGGCTCCTCTGTTTCTTATTTCTGTGGTCCTGGGTAAATCATTTAGCCTCTTTTTATTAATTCAATGAGACGGTTGACCTCCATGACCTTAAAGTCCTTTAAAACTTGGGCTGGTCACCATTCCTGGAGTGCTCTCTTTGGTGACCTCTGGTTCTTTGAATACCCAGTTTCTTTTTCTCTCAAATAGAGTACTACCTCTTATATGAGGCCATGCCTGATCCTTCTAGCATCTAGGGTCCCCCTCCTCCCAGGTTAGCTTGTATTCATTTTGTATGTATCAGGAGCTTATGGGGTGTTCGTGGGCTTCTAGCACCTCTTCCCATTCACCTTCGGTGTCCACCTTCACCCTGTTCTTCTCTATGGCTCCAAGAAACTGCAGCATGCGCGAAGGCCACAGCCCAGCAAACCATCTCAGTAAATGGGCTGAACCAGGACGAGGGTAACCAAGGAGTCTTAAACCTGTTGGTGAGTTAGGGAGGTATCTGCCCCATGCATGTGAAGACTTCTCTTGGCAGAATGGGCAGATGAGAACGATTCGTTCCCATGGCCACGAAGGCGGCTGAAGCAGGTGCTGAGAAGCACTTAGAACTCAGTCAGTCAGTGAAGGTGCCAAGGTCATCTGCTTCATCCCAGGCCATCACTAGTCACCTTGATTTTTGTCTTGCTATTGGACTTCAATGACTCTAGAAGAGAGAGGGTGGCTGATGAATTTGTGCAGCAATGCCTCACATAAATCCAATTCACTCAAAAATCAGGACATGGCCTGCGATATGACTGGTTTTCTTGGAAAATGGAAAAACAACAGCACTGATTGCCACACCAAATAGAAAGTTCTGGAGAGGAGGGATTGTTTCAGCATCTAGGTCAGGTTTCCCCAGAACAGAGCACATACAATGACTAGCACATTCAAGATCTCAGTGATCACTGATTGATTTGACCTAAGACATGTTCTACGCACACAGCTTCAGTAACTTGCCCATGATGACATCTCACTAGCTAGTGTCAGACCTGTCCATAACTAAGTTGGGAGAGCTGAACCTCTGTCTCGGGGAGAGGAAGTATCTGGAGAATGTTTCCTCTCCTCTGTAGTTTTACCTCAGTGGGAGGAGGAGAGAAGGCTGATTTTTTTCCCCCCTACTCATCACCTTAGAAAGGGAATTCTTCCACCAGCAGCCACACTCCAGCTAAACCTGCCTTCACCCCCAGGACTACTTGTCTCAGTTTGAAAACTTCCATTTTATAGCTCTGGAATCAGAGGTAAAAATTGAACCCAGAACTTCAGAACCCAGAACCCACTGGATTGCCTCAATATACAGATATACATGCACATGTCCATGCAGACCCAAGAACATAAAAAATCCCATGGACAAATTTAGGCTTTGAGATGCCAGTCTCTCTACCTGGTCTCTGTGGTACCAATGGGTCAAACAAGAGAGAAAGGACAGGGAGCATTTCTACTGTTCAGTCAGTCAACAAGCATTTTTTAAAGTACTTATTATGAGTCAGACATGGTGTAGGTCCTAGGGATACTGACACAGACAAAAACAGAGACCTTGCCCTCAAGAACCTTACATTCTAACCAAAGACATACCCCAATATGGATACTGCCATTGCCCCTTTGATCCATCCACTCCTGAGTTCCTGAGCTGGCTCATTCAGGATGCCCTCCCTAGAACAGGAAACAATCTCTGAAGCTATCTAGTTCAATGACCTGTTATTACAGGTGACTGTAGGGTGGATAAGGCCCTACCCAAGAGCCATAGAACTTGGAATTGTGTAAGGCAAGGTTTACACCTGGGTCCTTCTGCTCCCAAGTCTATTGAGACATGTTGCTGTCCTTACTACATAGCTTAACATCCTTAACAGATCTGTGCCAGGCAGATGGGTGCTGAGCCTGGAATCAAGAAAGTGTGAGTTCATATTGTACCTCAGATACTTACTAACCATATGACCCCTGGCAAATCATTTAATCTCCTCAACTGTAAAATGGGGATCAGGCAGCTAGGTGGCACTGCAGTGGATTCGAGTGCCAGGACTGGAGTCAGGAAGACTCATCGTCCTGAGTTCAAATCTCCCCTTAGACACTTATTAGCTGTCTGACCCTGGGTAAGTCACTTCACCCTGTTTGCCTCAGTTTCCTCATCTGCAAGATGGGCTGGAGAAGAAAATAGCAAGCCACTCCAGTATGTTTACCAAGAAAAACCTAAATGGGGTTCCAAAGAGTGGGGCATGACTGAAATGACTCAGTAACAAAACGGGGATCATATATAACAGCACTTACCTAGCAGTTTTATTGTGAGGATCAGATGGGATAATATTTGTACAGCATTTGGCACAGTGCCCGGCACTATAGAAATGCTTGTTCCTTCCTTTCTCCTGTTACCTGAAATCTCATGATTATGTATTTAGAGCTGGAAACTTTAGAGTCCTTGCCTATTCCTTTTAGAGATGAGAAAACTGAGTCAAAGAGAGAGAGAAAGAGAAATGATCTGTGCCGGGTGGCACAAGGAATTAACATCAAGGTGAGAGTCCTCTGACCAAAGCCAGAACTGTCCCTTCAGCAATAGAAAGCTACTTTCCAATGAGCTCTCATAAGGTGCTATTGGCTAAAATGATTCATCCCTTGCTGACTGAAGTCTGCTAGGCTGGACAAGGTCCAGGCCCAGTTTGTTGTGACCTGCCAGAGCCTGGGATCTTCTGGTGAGGGCCTGAGGTCACCTTCACACCACAATGAGACATGGGGAGAGGTGGGGAGAGGGAGGAGGCAGAAGAAGGGAGAGTCCGGGGTAGGGAGGCAAATATTGTCAGATGAAGGGATGGAAGATTAGAGAAGGAAGATGACAGGCAGATAAGGAGCCTGGAAATGAGACTGCCAAGCCCTGGGGACTTTATGATCAAGTGGAAAGAAAGCAACACATAGGAAGATGGGCAGATAGATAGATAGGTAGATAGATAGACAGGTAGACCGACAGGTGAATAGATCTAGAGAGACAGACGGATGGACAAATAGATGAGCAGATAGATGTTAGATAAACAGATAAGTAAATAAATAAAAAGATAGATGGCTAGATGGATGAATGGACAGACAGATGGACAGAGATAGGTAGATAAATTGATGGATGTTAGATAGATGAATAAACAGAAGAATGGATGATGGATAGAGAAAGACAGATGGACAGAGAAATAGATTAATAGATGTTAGGTAGCTAGTAAATAAATGGAGAGGTAGAAAGATAAGTAGATGGACAGACAGACAGATAGATATGGGTAGAGGAGTAGTTGGATGGGTAGATAGAAAGACAGTAAAGAAAGAAGCAGCGAGATGGTGAATAGATGGATAGATAGATGCAGATAGAAATACATGCATACATATTTATAATCACATGCATATCTATATACATGTATATGTGCTTCACACACTGCTGCTTAGAGACTGAAGTTCAAAGAGGCAATATAATTTATCCAAGGTCCCCTAGCAGGTAAGTGCAGAACCAGGAACCTAGTAGAGATCACCCAACCTATCCGTCCAGGATACCTTCCTATAATGGTAATAGGAATTTGAAGATCTTCCCTGCCCCTTAATAAGCCTAAGGGAATTTGAAGACCTTCCCTGCTTTGAAAACATACTCTTCCCCTCTAAAAAGCTGAATGTGGTCACATGGAGCCTGTGGTGGGAGGAGCTTGCTGAAAGGTAGAGCAGAGCCCACAGGAATCTGGGAGTCAGAACAAGCTAGATGGCTGGGAGGAGAGGATGCTTCCGAGGGAGACAGATAGGCTTGTGAGTAAATAGTGGTCTTGTGTTGGTCTGTGGGAAATCTAAAGTATGGTGTGGCTCTCTGTGCTGTTCTGGCTTATTAAATTTAGTTTTCTGGTGTCTGAATAAATGTTGTGTTTCTGTAATATTTGGAGAGTCTGTTATATTTTGTGATTGAGCACTATGCAGGTACATTTGTCATGACTGTTGGTGCTGTGAATATTACATTGGAACTACACTTCCTCTCTACCACCACACATTTCCAGAGATTCTTATTTTCCCCATGTTGCCAGAGCAAGACATCCCTAGCTATGCTTTTAATCCTGCTAGGAAACATCATCAATAACTGTCTTGGACTTTGGTCTCTGGCCTCTTTACCTGATGGAACTTCACTAACCTTCACTCCTGAGCCAAAGACTCCCTCTCAAGTGTCCCTTACTCCCCGGCAGGTGGGAGATCCATTTGCTGGACCAACAACACCCCCATTGACAAAGAATCTTTCAACAAGGCAATGTGATCCTAGAATGTGGCTTTCCCAGCCGAGTCTGGGAGGATTTCTCTAGAGATTTTCCTATATTAAAGAAATATTCCTGGTCAAACACACACATATATGTGCACAAAACATGTGCATGTTATATACAACATAAATATGCACATGTACACAAAATATAAATTTTTTATAAAATATAAATACCTCACCTCAGCCACCTGAACCAACAGTGAACAGATGCCACGTATTGATACCGTGAAGCTCATAGACTTTGGAATAGGCATGGATGTCAGAATACATCTAGTGCCAACCCCACTTTTGGTAGGTTAAGACACTGAATCCCAGCCAAGAACGGTGATGTGGGCAGGATCAGACAGCAGGTAAGACACAGAACCCGTGCTCTGCCCAGCCCACATCCACTCACAATGCCATTACAGGACACCTCCCGACTCCGCATTCCACCAGGACTGGGCCACCATCTCTTATCAGAGGCTGCCAGCAAGCTCATCCTCTTTAGCCTGTAAGTACAGAGCTGGTTTTCTTTTGGAGGGAGATTAAGTGGCCTTGGACCAACTCTAAATCATACTTCTTGGTCACGGAGGAGAGGCAAAGCTCACAAAGATGAGCTGAGCCGACCTGTACTGATGCTTTGGCCAAATGTTCTGCGGGCTCTCCCCCCCCCCCATTTCTTTCTATTTCTTTCCTTTAGACTTTATTGATGTCTTTGGCTTTTATAGGATAGAGAGAGGAACTAGAACTATGATTTCACTGGTGTAACGAGCTATTCGATCAGGAAATTCCCTCTCCCAATGCTGCAGCTTAGCTTTTTGGGGAGTTCGCTGGGGCATTGAGAGGTTGTAACTTTCTCAGTGGTCAGATACCAGGCGTACTTGAACCAGGGTCTTCCTGGCTTGGAGACCAGCTCCCCATTTACTATGCTCTGCTACCTTTCTTTGCTTTTAGTCCACTTCTTGAATATTCCCTCTTCATATTGAACCTTCCCTTCACCAGAGGATCACAGATAAGTAAAACCTCTGGGTTGACAACAGAGTCTGACAGCATATGCCACATTCTGCACCCATAGACTACCACCCCTCTTCCCAGAGAAGAGCAATGTTCTGCAAGCCTGAAATTATGTATTGCAATGAATCAGGGTCCTGCTGCCTTGTGGCATTGTTTCTACTTAAATGATCATAGTTATTAAGGGGCAGGCCAGTACAATGGATAGGGACCTGCACTCAAAGATCCCAAGCCTGGATTCGAATCCTGCTTCTGACATATCCTATGTGTGGCTTGGCCAGGGTCACATAGCTATTATGTGTCTGAGGCTGGATTTGAACTCTATCCTCTGAGACACCTAGATGGTGATGATGACGATGACTATGGCCCTCAGCGCTTGCTTCAAACCTCAGCATTTTCAGCAGCTCTTCCTCATTTTAGCTGCCATCATGCTCCTGGTTCTGCCCTCTGGGACCAATCAGAATGAGCCTCATCACTGCTCCACATGACCGCCCTTCACATGCTTGAGCATAGCTCCCATGTGGCCCCTGAGTCCTGAATGCTCCTTTTTCTTTGAAATGGTCCCCATATGACATGTCCTTTTCTCATCCTGGCTGCTCCCATTGATGCCACACCAACTTTGACTGAACACCATCATGCCCCCAGGAAACTTCATCATTAAGAAACCCATCGGCTTTTAATGCTTTGGACCAGACTCCATCTACCTTCTCCTTAACCCTCCTCCTACCCCTAGTTAGTTTCTTTTGTGTATTACCTTTGTCCTTTAGATTGTAAGCTTCTGGAGGGCAGGGACTGTCTCCCCCTTGCCCCCCCCCCCGGTATATCTATCTCCAGTGCTTAGAACATAAGTTTAATAAATGTTTATTGACTGATTGATTAATCAGTTTGATGGATTGATTTGATTTATCAACCAGTAGTTCAGAGTTTGAAAGGGCAACAGCAGCCATCTCCTCCAATCTCCCAGTTCTGCTGGGTCCCAGAGAGCAGAACCAGGAGCAATGAGTTGTCATGGGTAGAAACTGATAGGAGGCAGACCAAGGAGCCCCAAGGAGAGGCTCCCCTCCCTCTCCCTGGAAGTCTCCAAGCAAAGACTGAATGATCCCTTGTCAAAGATGCTGTAGAAGGCACTCTTGTCCAGGCATATGTTCATAATGTTCCTAGATTTTGAGCTGAAAGAACCCTTAGAGCCCACCTAGTCCAGTCATCTCAGAACAAGGAGAGGTGCCCTCTATACAATAACTTAATTTTACAGAAAAGGAAACTGAGGACCATAGTTATTAAGCACCTTGTCTAGGGTCACACAGGGCTAGGATCATCTATGTAGAGCTGGAAGGGACCTCTGAGGTTATCCAGATCTGCTGACACATTATACAGAGGAGAAAACTTAGGTCCACCCAGACAGCTTGTGACTCATTCAAAGTCCCACCAGTAATAAGTGTCAGGAGTGGACCTTTCCAACACTAAAATCCAGGAACATAGTTTTCTCAAGATCACACGAAGCTCACAAGTGTCCCAAATGGATAACTATGAAGCCTGACTCCTCCATCAGAGGGAGGGCTGGGTTCAATCTGTGCGGCAGGTAAGAAGGAGAAGTCCAGGAAATGGACAGCCAAGCCTGGGAAACTGAAACTGTCGTTTCCTGGGACGCAGAAGATAGAGGTGAGATAAGCAGAATATGACTGATCCTTATCAGGGTTTGGGGAAAGCATCTGACACGGGGACTCAGCCCCAGAGACAGGTGATGGATTGGCTGGATAACACCATGATCGAGCAGATAAGCCACTGACCTGTAGATAGGACACAATGGGCCATTAGAGGAGCTGGCAGGTATGCCTGCTGCAGAGTCTGCCTTGTATTAATGGGAAGGGGAGGGAGTGTGCATCAGAGACACTCTGGGAGCTAAGGCTTAAAGAAGGGCCATTCTTACCTTTCTCACTCTGGAGGACAACTGCCCAACATGGAATAGCAGGCAAGGCAGAAGAAGACAATGAGAAGGAAGGGGTAACCAAATGTAGGAAAGAGAATGACATAGAAGAAAGGGCCCTGGTTGTGGGGTCTGAGGGCCAATGGGTTCAAATCCTGCTGATATGTCCTACTTCGGTGTCCTTGGGGAAATCCCTTCACTTCCCTGAGGCCCAGTTTCCTTATCTCTAAAAGAAGAGGGATAGGAATGGATGCCTCAGATGGCTCTAGATCTCTGTGGACCCAAATCTTATGTTTGAATTCTGTCTGTTATGTATATGACTTTGGGCAAGTCCCTTAACCTCTCTGGGTCTTAGTTTCTTCAAGTGTAAAATGAAAGGATTATACTGTATGTCTTCCAACTCTATGATTCCATGACTTTGGAGAGATCATTTAAACATTCTGAGCCTCAGTTTCATCAATTAAAATACAATTATTGACTTCCACTTATGTGTAATATAGCTACCATGCTACGTGCATCAAATAAACAGACTGGACTAGGTGACCATTAAGTTCACCCTCCATCATCATCATTACCACCACCACCATCATCATCATCCTAATATTTGTGTAGCTACTATATGTTATTGTATCCTTCATCCCCATTCCCTTCTCTTCTCCCTCATCAGAGACTTGGGTTCTACCACTGGGACTCCCAACTCCAATAGAGGAGAGGTCCCACAGAGAGAAAGTGCTTGATTTAACATCTAGACTCAGATATTCTGGACTCCAATGCTCTTCCCTCTATGCTATCCAGCTAAGAGAATGTAATTGAAGGCAGACAGATTTTTAAAAATATATCTATAGCAATCAGAGATTTATTTTATTTTTTCTTCATAACATCTGCGAAGTGACAAATTTAAGGTTGACGTAAGGTGGATGTAACAACAAAACTTCCTAACAATTAGAGCTTTCTCCAAAAGGCATGGGCCACTTCTGCAGGTAGTATGTTATCCATTCAATGGAGGTATCATTGATTGGATCTTATCTCCATTTGACATATGGGGAAAATAGAGGTTCAGTGGGGTAGTCTGACATGCCCTGTTGTTACATAGATAGGAAGTGACAGGATTAGGGCATGAGCCCATATCACAGGTAGGCAGCTAGGTTGCTCAGTGGATAGACTGCTAAGCAGTGTGACCCCAGGCAAGTCACTTAACCTTGTTTGCCTCAGTTTGCTCATCCTTAAAATGATCTGGAAAAGGAAACGGCAAGCTACTGTAGCATCTCTGCCAAGCAAACCCCAAATGGGGTCACAGAGTATCAGACAGGACTAAAAATGAATGAAAAACAGCAAACCATATCACAGAACCCCTCAGTCAGGATTTCTTCCACAACACATGAGGTTTACTGTTAATTAATTAATTAATTTTTTTATTATTATATATTATATATGTATATATATATATAATTAATTAATTAATTAATTAAATTTAATTAATTCTCTTTAACAGGGAAAGAGAAAGTGTAGCCTTTTTCTCTCCTAGCATACTGGAGTTCCTTTTTAAAGAGGCTTAGACAAGACACCCTTAACATTTCCATTGCAACCCTTCCAGAAATGCAGAGGAGAGAACCTTGGACTTACGAGTCCATATAAATCTGAGCTGGAATTTTCACTCTTCTAGTTAACTAGCTTTTTAAGTCCATTGTGTGACTAAATTTTGCGCCTCAGTTAAAGAAGGGAATTGGAGTAGATCCAAATCAATTCAACCCCATAAATGTTAAGTTAGGGCCTATTGTGGATAAGGAACTATCCTGAAAGTCTAGAAGAAAAATGATAAAAAATGAAATGCCAGCCTTCAAGGAGCCTACACTTAGCAGGGGCCAGGATAAAATATACTTACAGATAAGTAAGTGCCAAACCACACAAAGTAATCCAAAATGCTTTCACTACATGAAACATACTAACAATCAAAGGTGCATCAGGAAAGACATCATTCAGGACATGGCACCTGAATTGTACTTTGCAGGACTTATCTACCCACAAACATATATTAAGCACCTACTGTGTACCAGGCAAGGGAGGAAGGAGAACCAGAAAAGGGGAAACACTTTTTAAACACATTCATTACAATCCCTTCCTATGTGACCTTGGGCCTAGAGACAGGAAGACACTGACTCACTGTGTGACTCTGAAGAAGTCCCTTAACCTCTCTGGGTCGCGTTCTCCTCTTCTTTAAAATGAAGGGTTGTGACTGGATTGACTCAGAGAAGCTCTGCAGCTCCAGATCAATGCTTCTTCTAAATTCTCTGATCTCATGGCTCAAAATTCTTCCTTGTAGCTAATCAGAGCCTTTCTGACTTTGCCTTAGGGCTTTGTCTTCTTGCCTGGTCTGTTTTGTTGTTGTTATTTAATCCTTTCAGTCATGTTCAACTCTTTGTGACTCCATTTAGGGTTTTCTTGGCAAATGTGCTGGAGTGACTTGCCATTTTCTTCTCTAGCCCATTTTACAGATGAGGAAACTGAGGCAAGTAGGGTAAAGTGACTTGCCCAGGATCACACAGCTAGGAAGTATCTGAAGTTGGATTTGAACTCAGGAACATGAGTCTACCTGACTTCAGGTCCAGTACTCTATGCACTATGGCACCACCTACCTTGCCCCTTTAGCTGGTTTTTAAGAAAGATGAATCATAGAGGAAGCCTGGAGGAATCTAAATTTGTAGCCTGGCCCTGCCACTTCCTGGCTGGATGACCTTGGGCAAGTCCTTCTTAGATTTAGTACTCATTTGGAAAGTGGGGACAAAAATACTTGTACTTTTTCCCTCATGGGGTAACTATGAAGAAAAATACTTTTTTTATAGTGGGGGAAAAATACATGGGAATGAGAATCTTCTAAAGTTTTCCCCACCCAACTTCAATCTTAAAATCATCCCTATGTGGGAGGCCCACTTCCCTATAAATGTCTAATTCCAGATGATCTGACTCAGGCCTGGCATCTGTTTTGACTCTCCATCAGTGGGCTTATGGTCCTAAGCAGGCAAAGTGGAATCTGAATTCACATTCCAAGGGGAAGAATTCCATTTGGATAGGCCCTCTGTAAACCAGGGAGGACTACTCCAGACAAGGAGGTCATGGCCAGGATCAGAACCCAGGAAGCAGGTCAGGCCAAAACCCAAGGCTCAGGCAATGGGGACCCTAGTCCAATCAGGCACACACCTAGCTTTCCTCTCAAAGACAACCCAATTAAGTCATTTGCTGTGGGGGCCTGGAGATGGCAGCAACATATAGCCACAAACACAAGCACTTTTACACGGTAATCATGAATTCTATTTTTTTATCAGTGCAACCCAGACAGAAGATTATTTTCTGCTTGATATAATTCTAATTTTTGATCCATTTCCCCCCTAAGTTAAAAAGGATTAAGGTTGAGCTTCTGGTAATAGTTTTGGATATGCCAACTTCCTAAGTGGAGCGTTGTGCTGCGTTACCTAGCATGGCCCTCCATTGATTATGTCCTCCTACAATTTGCAGCAAAGACTTTCCCCCCACTTTCGGTAAAACATTTTGAGAGGCAGCAGAATGTAGTTGATAGAGGGCTTAACATGGAGTCAGGAATATCTAGACTGGTGTGGAATCCTGTCTTTAAGACCTGTTCTGTAAGTCAGGAACTCTGGGAAAATTTAAAACATTAATGGCAGGTTTGAGTTAAACACAGGTGTTCTGAGTGATCGTAACAACCTGTCCTCTCTCTCCCTCCACCCCAGTAAACCCTATTTTCAAAATATCTAGAAACACAATATATAGATGATAAATAGATAGATCAGAAAAAAACAGATATAATGATAGCTAGAGAGATGATAGGATAGATAGAAAGGATAGACAAAGAGACAGACAGACAGACAGATAGATAGATAGATAGATAGATAGATAGATAGATAGATAGATAGATAGAT
>NW_027187465.1:5945645-5951594 GCF_028583685.1 Petaurus breviceps papuanus | reverse complement strand
GATAGATAGATAGATAGATAGATAGATAGATAGATAGATAGATAGATGATAGATACATAGATACATAGATACATAGACAGGATAGGTAGATAAATGGAGAGAGAAAGAGAGAGATAGCTGGATAGATAGATTGATAGATACATACATACATACATATAGCATTTATGAAGTACCTAGTGTGTGCTAGGCGCTGTGCTAAACTCTGGGGATTGCAAATATAAGAAAGACAAGTCTTAGCCCCCATGGAACTTGTATTCTAATGAAAGAAGATATTAAGTAAAGGGAGTTGGAAAAGAGAAGGAGGCAAAGCATGGTAGAGAAACACTAGAGGAGAGGCCAGGACAACATAAGGTGAAATCTCACCTCTTAGAGCCTGGCATTCTAAAAGAATCCAACATTTTGCTTGGGGCAGTGTACGGATGGAGATGATGGCCAGAGTGGAAACAGCATAGCATGGAGAGCTCTGAGACATGAGGGTTCCTGACAAGGTAAGGAAAAGTCTTCCCTATCAGAGGTAGAAGTCTCCATAGCAGAGTTCAAGTTTCTGAGGAGGGACGAATGGGCATGATGGCTGGAGTAGAGGCAACGTGGATTTTTTTTTTCTCTTCCTCCAATATTCCAATGAATCTGTGAGTTCACCAAAGTGGGCATTCCTTCCAATGGCACCAATTTCAGTCCCTTAATTCCTGTCAATACAATGTAACCCACAACCAAGTTCTCCATTAGAGGACCCATTCAATGTATTGAATTCCTCAACCACTCCAAACATGACACAGAAGATGATGGGTCATGCAGGTTCTCCACTGATCTTGCTGCATGATCAGTCCATCTTCTTTTTCTATTATACATTTCATAGGATCATAAGGGATCTCAGAAGTCACCTAGTCTAACACCCTTCTTTGAGAAAGGAGAAAATTAAAAACTAAGACAAGGATGCAGCTTGTCTGTGCTCACAGAGACATAGGATATTTGTACCCACGTTGCCTAACTTGAGAGTGAGAATGCTTTCTTCAGTGCCACAATGATCATGCCCATTACAGTTGCTAAGTCTTTCACAGCTGATCATTTTTAGAGTATTGATATTACTAAGTACAATGTTTTTCTGGTCCTGTTTACTTCACTTTTTGTCAGTTCAGGTAAGTCTTTCCAGGTTTTTCTGATGCCATCTGGAACTCAAAAAGAAATCTCTCTTTCTGTCTATCTACACACATACACTCACTCACACACATACACAGTCCACTATATTCCTACTGAATTCTTCATTTTAGGGTTTTATAACTTGTTCGTGTTCTCCATTTTCCTTTGGATGATTCCCAACCCCTGTTCCTTCTTGACCATAAATCACATCTAGAACTTGTAGCCATATGGTTCCAAGTGGCAAGCCCATGGCACTTGGTGAAAGAAAAGACCCTATGGACTCTGGGTCATTTGCTAAATTATAAAACTTTGTCTGGTGCTATTTTTATCAATGTTAACTGAAATTATTTAAGAGCTGAATATCCTTCATGTTCTAGATGTCTCCATCTGATTGGGTATTCTTTTGTTTCCATGGGGGAAAAATTCACCTTTCCCCCTTGATCAATCTCTACCATAACTAGTTAATGTGTCAAGTGGTCTCTGGTCTTGAAAGTCAGAGAAAGAACACAGTTCTAGACTCATAGGGCTTCAGAATTGGAAAGGACCTTAGAGGCCTTCTAGTCCAAAATTTAAATGAAGTGAGAGTCCCTCTTGTAACTTCCCTATCAAGGACTCACCCAGCTGTCATGTGATGACTAGTAGCAACATTACTGATGTTCTAATCTAAATCTTGGTTCTACTAACTTGCTAACCATGATCTTGAGTAAGACTCTTCTTGTCTCTTGCTCTCAGTTTCTTCATCTGTAAAACAAGGAGTTGGATTAATTGACCTTTAACATCTTTTTCCATTCTAAATCTATGATTCCATGAAGTTCTCACTCCTCCCAGAGAATTGCTAGGCAGTTCATATTTTCGAGGAGTCTTCCTTATATTTAGCTGAAATATGTAGCTAAATGGAGTAGTGCATAGAGCTCTGGGTTTTGGAGTCAGAAAGAGCTGAGTTTGAATCTTGTCTTAGACATTTGCTTTTGGTATGAGAGCAAGGGCAAGGCTCAGTTTCCTCATCAGTAAGCTAGAGGGTAATGACAGCATGTACCTAACAGAGTTGTAGTGAGATTCAAGTGGGATGATATATTTAAAGTACAATATAAATATTGGCTATTATTGTAAGTCATCTTAGAATCTTTTCATTGCTCTTAGGGCCAAAGAGGCATCAATTTCCCATTTCACAAAACATCTCTCTCAAATCTAGTATCCTCATGTTTACTTCTCTTATTTAGAATAAACACACCAATTTTCTTCATCTCTTGTACAATGTTTTTGAGCCATGCTGACCATTACAGACCCTTGGAATTCTGATCCTGTACTGAGGCAGGATTCAAATCCATGTTTCCCTGTCTTTAAGCCCCACTCTCTATCCATTATACTACACTGTCTCTTGAGGTCTATGGTCATTTTGTAAGCAATAGAAAACAATTGTCCAAACCAGTAGGCAGCCCAAAAGAAAGACCAGCCAGGACAAGATGGAGTAAGGTGTAAGTAGAAAAACCTTGAACATGAAGCAGGGAGACATGGTTCTACCTGTTATTGTTGACCAAGTTTCTTTATCACTCTGATTAAGACTCATTATTGTTTCTCCTCTTTAAAATGAGAAAGTTGACTGGGCTAAGGCATTTCCCAGTTCTGGCTCCTTAGTGGGAAAGGAGCACTCTCCCACTAACAGCTGGTCCCCTGTCCCCCACCCTATTGACTGCCATGCCAAATGGCCTTCATTCCCTCTATTTACTCATGATTTTTACATCAAGACATAAACTTGCCTGTGGCTTTCAAGCTTTATAGCTCATGTAAACCAACACCATTAACTAATGACATAAGAGTTTACAATTATCCCTTGTCTAGGGGGTGAGGAAGAGGTTTCAAGTGAATCGATCAGCAGCCAAGACAACTATGTGGATTTTTCATGAGGGAGACATTCCAGACCGCCTCTCCCCCCCAACCCCCCTCCTTTAAACATATGCGTAATACCCTAAATGGAAAGAAAAAGAAACAGACAATGAAAAAGAGCCCTAAAGCATTTATGTTCAGCAAACATGGTCCAGTGGTAGAACCCTATGCTTAGGATGGGGTTAGAGCTGGGATGGAGGATAGCTAAATTTTCAAAGGAATAGTCCCTGGACTCAAGGAATTTATAGACATTAAAGTACAGAATGTCGGGGTTTGAAGGGACCTCAGAGAACACTTTCTCTAGTCCATAACTAGAACAAGAACCTACCTCCTACAACACACAGACAGATGGTCATGGATCATCTGCCAAGAGCCCTCCAATGAAGGGGAAGCCTGCCACCCCAAACAGCTCGTTTCATGTCTGAACAGTCCCAATTGGCAAAGAGTTGTTCCTTATATAAGATATACATTAGTGTCTTTATAATTTCTCCCCCCTTTGCTAGACCTGCTCTCTGGTGCCAGACTCAAATCCAATCCCTCTCACCCATGATAGTCCTTCAGACACTTAGAGATGGGCAAGGACCTTTGTTAGGTCTCCCCTCCAAATTAAACATACTCTGTTGCTTCACTTGCTTCTCCCTTGGACACTCTCTACATTATCAATATCCTTCTTAAAATGTGGGTCCCAGGTCTAAACATAATACTCTTCCTAGTGGAAGATAAAGGGACAAGGCCCTATGCCTCTTCTTAATGTAAGTCACAGTAGTTTGGGGGTTTTCCCCACCTTCCTCCCTGACTGCTCCAACACACTTATCTCATAGTGAGCTGACAGGATACCAGAATTCTCTACCTGATCATGCTTCCCCCTCCCCCATCTTGTACCCAAGAAGTTGGTTTTCTGAAACCAATGGTAAGATGTTAACATTGATCTCTATTAAATTTCATTTTATTATGTTCAGCAAAATGTTTAGCCTGTTAAGGTCTTTGAAGATCTTGTTTCTGGCATCCATGCCTCAGCTTTCTTGGCTTCCATGATGCACAGTTAAATCACAGTTCACAATCCCAGAAAATCCCCAGACCCTTTTTAGACAAACTGCTTCTTGGCCATACCTCTCTCATCTCTTACTTGTGAAGGAAAGGAGAGAAGACATTTAGATATTTGATTGTAGTCTGAATTTAAAAAAAAAGACGAAATCAAAGGCAATACACAGATCAAATATTTTGCAAAGTCCACAGAAAGAGATACCAGTTTAATTAAATTCTACATTATTAACTGAGTCTCTATGTTTTGTCAAGCACTGTGATAGGTGCTGGGACTCAGTGACAAAAAAGAAACCAATTCTTGCCTTCAAAGAGCTTTTATTCTACTGAGAGAAAATACCTTTTACAGATAAGGACAACACACATATGTCTACCCAACCTGTGCAAAGGCATGAATATATGGGGGATCAAATGCCATATATGGAAAACAGCAAGCTCCATTTTCCTGTATGTAGAGATCATGAGGAAGAGTGAAGTGTAATTACCCTGGTGAGATAGATTGGACTTTGACTATGAAGGATTCTTGAAGGACAAACATGAAGAGGTCATAGGAGAGCATGGAAGTTTCTTGAGAGGTTCAGTGATGTGGTAAGATTTAGCCTTTAGCAATAAGCTGCTTTATAATTATGTTTCAGATAGATTAGAGAGAAGAGAGTCTGGAAGCAGGGGGCTCATTCAGGCAACTATTGTAATCATTCTGGTTTTCACCAGGAAATGGTGAGGAGTTGGACTAAGGGGGTGGCCATATGTGTAAAAAGATGCAAGCAGAGATGAGAGATGTTCTGGAGTTAGAATAATGGTGGCTACCACCAATCCAGTGTTTTAAGGCTTTCAGAGAACTTTACAAATAATATTTCATTCTAACCTCACAACATCACTGCGAGGTAGGTTCTATTATTATCCCTATTTTTTAAATGAAGGAAATAGAAGTTAAATGACTTGCCGAGGGTCACACAACTAAATGGTGTCTGAAGCAGGATTTGTACTCCTATATTCCTGGTTCCAGGGCCAATGCTCTATACATTGTGCCACCTAACTTGCCGAGGAACAAACAGACTTCAGCATCTGATTGGATGGGAAAGGAAGGAGAAGGAAGAGTCAAGGATGGTTCTGAGTTTGTGAATCTGGGCGACTGGAAGAATGCTAGTGCTCTCCATCAAAATATGGAAGTGAAGAAGATGTGGGGAGGGAGATGAAGAGGAAAGCTAAGGAACTCTGCTTCAGACACGTTGAGTCTGAGATGTCTGTAGAATATTGATGGAAATTGTCCACCGGGAAGCTGGTAGCATGGAATCATAGCTCAGGAAGGAGTAGGGACTAAAGATAAAAACATGCATCGAGATAATGGATGCCAGCTTGAAGGGATGGTAGGATCTAGTGAAGGTTTATCTTCACTTTCTTTTGTTTTGTTTTCACTGTGGGTAACATGGTCATGTTTGTGGGCAGTAAGAAAGGAACCAGTACGTAGAGTGAAAATCTCGTACAGAGGGTAGGGATGATGTAAAGGACAAGGAAAGCTGGAAGGGACAAATGCCACCTCTTACTGTAATGCTGGAGCAAAGGCAGAGAGAATGCAGAGGTGATAGCTGAGAACATTTGAGATAAAGAGGTAGAGAAAAAAGGAAGCTTTTAAGATAGGGGTTCTTAACCTGGGGTCCATGAACTTTATTTTTTAATATATTGATAACTACTTCATATAATGGATTTCCTTTCTAATTCAATATATTTTATTTTATGGATTCAAAACATTATTCTGAGAAGGGATTAATAGGTTTTATCCAATGGCTAAAGGAATCCATAACACCAGAAGTTAACAAATACCTGTCAAGCTTAATGGATACTCTCTCTCTCTCTCTCTCTCTCTCTCTCTCTCTCTCTCTCTCTCTC
>NW_027187465.1:5939331-5945635 GCF_028583685.1 Petaurus breviceps papuanus | reverse complement strand
TCTCTCTCTCTCTCTCTCTCTCTCTCTCTCTCTCTCTCTCTCTCTCTGGCTCTCTCACTCTGTCTGTCTGTCTCTATCTGTCTGTCTGTCTCCCCCAGTGGAGTGTGAAGTATCAAGCAAGATCCTCCACTGAGAGGGAGGTTGCTGCATATGACTTCAGAAGAGGAGAGAAAATTTGCAATAGATTCTCGAGGGAAGGCCATGGGTGCTCATTCATTGAAGAATAACAAGATTGTCTTGCAATCACTGGGAATTAGGTGACATTAGCACCTAATAGCAAATGTTTGCAGTGGACCTGGTCAACACAATTTTGTGACTTCCTCCATTGTTGCTTAGCTATGTATGACTAAGGTCAGAGAATGCAGTGATAATCTGGGGTCAGAGTTTGAAAAGAAGTAAGTGTTGATATACCAAATAGGGGCAGAGTTTCAGGGGGAGAAGATAGTGTAAAGTTTAACTAGGTAACTAAAATGTCAAGATTTTGGAGGAGGGGACGGTGTGACAGATGCAGGAATGATAACCTAGGAAAAGTGGGGAAGATTGAATTGAGTCCCAGATATTTGTGAGTTCATCAGCATGTGGGACAGGAGGAGTGAAATCATAGGCATCTTCATTGAGGAATTAGGACTGAGTGTGGAAACTTGATGGAGAAATTGGGGGAGTCCATTTCTGATGATTATTATAATTATCAGAATGATATTATAATTATCAGAATGATAATAACCCATCCAAGTAAGCCAAGGTGTGAGAGTATAGGAAGTGATTGGGGAATGATGAATAGTCCATCTTGCAGGGGTCTGGAAAGGGAGAAACAAGAGATAAAGCTAGAAAGGTAGGTAAGAGTCATATTATGGAACAACTTCAATGCAGAGACAGTTTTGCGTTAATATGTACAAAAGTGCTGACCTTGTATTTGGCAAGGATTTAAATCCCGTATCGCACTCTCACTAACTATATGGCCCTAGCTATTCCACATTAACAGCTCTGTAACTTAGTTTATTTATCTGTAAAGTGAAGTGGTTAGATTTGGTGGCCTTAAAGGTCCTTCTCAGTTCTAAGTTTTTGGCCCATTTGAAGGTATTTAAACTTCATTAGATCCACCATGGGGAGCCACTGAAGGTGGAGTGACATTGGAGGGACATGATCAAAACATTATCCTCAACTATTTCCTCAGAGAGTCAAAGCAGGATGACTTGGAAAGGGAAAGTCCAGAGGCAGGTCACCTTGTTAGGAATCCATTGCTACAGTCTGGCTAAAAAGTGATAAGCACCTGAATGAGTGATTGTCTTAAGATGGACGGATGCAAAGACAAGACTCCAGTAAGATGTCTCACATCATTTGCCTATATAACTTTTATGCCAGACATCCCCTGCTCATATAAATGCTTGACCCCTTTTAGCATCTTGGGGGAGAGAGAGAGAGAGAGAGAGAGAGAGAGAGAGAGAGAGAGAGAGAGAGAGAGAGAGAGTTGGCAAGATACCCCATCATTAAAAATAGAAGCCAGCAAGATTATTTACATTTGGAGAATAGCATCTTTAAAGAAACTCTCCATCATCCTTTGAAAGGCCTTTAGTCAAACGTGCTCCATTATTAATGCCTGGTGGCTTTATTTAGCCTACGACTGCAATTATATATTTATGAGGTAATCAGCGATTGGAAATCTCCCTGTAACGGTAACTGGAGCATCTCAATAGAGCGAGCGCCATTAAGCCAGGATTGTGGGCGCTGGGGTGGATCAAGTGTGCTAATAGCCCAGCTAACAGCAATTAAGTAAATTAACCATTCAGACATATGCTGTTGGGTTTCCTTGCTTGGGCTTTTGGGGGCATCTGTGAAATTTCTGGAACTTATTTATGGTGCACATGGCTGGCCCTCATTACTATCCAGGGGGAAGCTCAAGAAGGAGTGTCAGGAAAAACAAATAGGGTACTTGGCCAAAGGGCCAACAACTGAAAATATTCCCTTCGATGGCAGTCCCCTCCCCTGGGTCCCCCATTTTGCCAGGCTCATGTAGTAGAAATTGTCCATTCTTTTCATGGCCCCCAGGTTTCACCCTGAAACAAAACCCAGTCTTTTCAAGAGTAATACTCTCATAGTGATAATAATGGGTAAGAGTCATGAAATGACAATGTCTCAGGAAAACTGAATTTGAGGATCACACAAAGGACAATGGAGAGGTGTGTATTGGGCATGAAGAGCCTGAAATATATTATGAATGCAGAGTTAGGAATCTGCAGCAGTGCCAAGGATGTCTGATCAGATGAAATGCCTGATCACAAAACACTGGTCATTAATTTACAGTGAGTGAGTGGTTGCTGATGGACAGATGCTCTGGAGGTATCCTCGTGGTGCCAGGAAAACTAGAGGAATGTCCCTGGCATTTTGGGTAGACCTTCTCTGGTGAAGTTATGGGAGAGTATAGATTGGAGCTGCCCACGACAGATGAATGACTCGATGGTGATGTTACTCATTGAAGGGAGTATGCACACTAATGAGACCACAGAGCCATTTGAGAATTTCAGCCGCTATTGCAGGGTTGATTGCATGGGATACCGCCATTTGGGGGAATAGAACCTAAGGACCTCCAGAGGGCAATAGAGAGATGTATGGTACACATGAGCGATCTATACCACACATTGCAAGTGATGAGGAATTACATAGGAGAAGTAGATTAAAGGGCATCAGTAGAAAGTTTTTAAAATTACTTTTACAACCCTATTAATCCATTGGTATGATGAACTCATGGTATATCAACTTCCTCCACCATGTAGGTAAGAAGTATTGCTTTAAGCTAAAGTCAGAGAGAATTGCATAGAATACTAAGAAGTATAATGGTTTGCTCAGGGTACGTATCCAGGAGGTATCAGAAGAAAGACTTGAACCCAGTTCTGCCTGACTTCAAACCACTCTGAACCTTAGATAAATCTAAATCTGGGGACATGGGAAAGAAAGGTAAGTTGATCATACATCAAGAGTGAGGAAACACTTGGGAAAATTTACATGTTTTGCTAGTATCCAAACACTTCCAAATAATGAGAGTAAGACCCCCAAGATACTGGCTGGGCCCCCTGTGGTGGCAGTGGGAATAGACAAAAATCACACAGGACTGGCAGTCATAGGTCAGTCACAATTCACAATGGTGGAAGAGCTATCTGAAAGGATGAAGTCCTAGATGTATTGTCAAGCTGGAGTAGTTAGTACAAGGTACTGAACGTCATGAATTTTCTAACTCCATTAATCTCTCGAATTAGTTAAATACCTTAACTTGTCGCTTTGTAGGATGTCCACATGGCATCATCCTAATTCTTTAGATTTATGGACTGCCCTGCTGAGTGACTTGGACAAACCCACTGACTTCATCAATCATTGGATGTTTATTAATCATCTGCTATGTGCCAAACACTGTGCTGAGGGTTGGAAATTGAAAGACAAAGATAAAACAGTCACAGTCTTTCCTCTATCAATGAAAACATCAAGTCTCCAATGGTACAGATCTTGACTAATTCCCACCAGTTCATCCTGGCATCTAATGTCCTGAGAAGCCCTTTCTTGCCCTCTTGACATCCTGTGGGAACTCTTGAAATACTCTAGCTGACCATCTGCTATTCCACACTTGCTACATGACTGACCTATCTATCTCTGTCTTTATATTCCTCTAATGATATGTTTCACAGCATATCTTTGGCCCAAGTCTTCCTGGGAAACGTGCTACAAGTCATTTGTTAGACCTGGAATGCCACTGGCTGACTATGTTATAAGAAAGAGTTCTTCATATGTGGGTTGGACTAGATGACCACAGAGGTTCAATCCAATTCCTTAATCCTGTGATTCTGATACTAAGTGGGTCTCCATTGACATTTGGATAATGTACAGTTTTGATTCTTCAGATTTTGTGATGTTCCACAATTCATAAGAAACATCCCATCCATAGAAGAACATTAATCCTTTAGAAAGTAGATTGTGCACCTACCTTTCACATAAGAATAAGAATAAGGATACAATATGGCATAGGATTCTCCTGAATAAAGGGACTTTGTCTACCAGGGTATCTTCCTGTCAACTTACAGTTTTAGAGATGTACCTAGGACATTGAGAAGAGACTTGACCAAGGTCACAAATCAGTCTGTGTCAGAGGAGGAACTTGAACTCAGGTCTTCCAGACTCTAAGTCCTTTTTCACATTATGCTTTCTGCTACTATTTAGAATTGACCCTTCTTGCCAAGTCAAACCCCTCTATATGCACAAGTCATTCCATTCCATCCCATCTTATCCAGCAGACTGTCATCTCTATCAGCCTCACTCTCACTAATTTTCATTTTTTCATATCTAAGGGCTGCTTCTGTATTGCTGACAAACACTTATATCTCCAACATCAGTAAAAAGCCTGCCCTTGATCTAAACATCCCCTTTAGCTTCTGTTCTATAGCTCTTCTCCATTTTTTGGTTAAACCCTTTGAGAAAGCCATTTACAATTGGTGCCTCCACTTTCTCTCTTCTTAACTCTTTGCAGTCTGGCTTCTAACATCATCATTCAACTGAAACTTCTTTTTCTAAAGAAATCTCTTTTGCTACCAACCATGTCAGCAGAGATATATTTTGTTATTGTTCCATGTGTGTTATTTCATTCCTATGGGGAATCCATGGCATAGAAATGGAATTTGAAAAATTCAATGACCTTTTCTCAGTCTTCATCCCTCTTGACTCCTCTGTAGCATTTGACACTGAATAACCTTCTCCTTGATAATGTTTTCTTTACAAGTTTTTAGGAATCTTCTTTTACCTGGTTCTCTTCCTACCTGTCTGACCACTCCTTCTTGGTCTCCTTGGTTCTTCAGCCAACTCCCATATGATATCCATGGGTGTTCTTCAAGTCTCTGCACTGGACCCTTTTCATTTTCTCTCTGTACCATTTCCCCGATCTCAGCTGGTCTCATCAACTCTCATTGATTTAATCATCCCACTTATAATATTATTTTCAGAGCTATTTACCTAGCCCCACCCTCTCTCCTGATCTTTAGGCTCTTACCACCATCTGTTTCTACCTCTAGAAGTGGAGGTGGAAAATGGAGATAGAGAGGGTAAGGCTACATGTGGGGCATCTTGGCAGGAATATGGATGGAGAATTGAGTGGGCTAGGTCTGGCAAAACCCCATGGTGAAATCTGGAGTGATGGCTAGAGATAGAACCTTGTGGGTGGGAGAACAACACAAATACAGTCAGAGATCAGTTTACCAGATTATGAACTCAGTAGGCTTCCCCACCATATCAAGTGACCTCTTTGTAAATATGTTATGACATAACATTATGATTAATGTAATATAATATAATGCAATATATTTTAATGCAACATAATATAATGTAATACAATTCAATACAATATAACATAACAATATATGATATAATAGTATAAAATATAAGATATATTATAATAATATAATGACCTATAGTAATGTAACATAATAATAATAGTGAAATTAAAAGATTAGAAGATTAATACTGGGTTGCTCAGCATCATATATTGACAATGATGATGATGATGTTGATGATGACAATAACTAACATTTATATTAAAATGTGTCAGCAATGAATTGAGGATTGGTGAGGGCCAATACCATGCCTGCAAAATCAAGATCCTGAGACGCTCCTTGCCTTCAGAAGGGAGCTAACATTGTCACTCTTTAAGTAACTTTGACTAAGTCATTTCTCACTTTTGGATTTCAATGTCTTCATCTGTAAAATTCTAGTTTTGCATTAGTTAACTTCTTAAGTCCTGCCCAGCCCTGACATCCCCTGTTCTAAGGGCTTTTCCAGATCTGACATTCTCTATTCTAAATCTTCTCCCAGCTCCGACAGTCCCTATGATATATTTTAAGATTCCTTTCATCATTAATGGTCTGTAACTTTCCAGGTTCCTGGAGAATGAAGGATTTTTTTCAGACTTTATCAGGTGCCCACACCCAATCAATTATCCTTAGTCTTCTGTCTTCCTCCCTGTCGCCTCCTCATGGACCCACCATGTACAAAGTAGGTACAAACAAGGCTGGTCCAGGGTCTTCCTGGTTTCTTTAATCCTTGAGATCTGGGATCTGGCCTGTGAATAGGAATCCAAGAGTCCAAAGAAGGCCACCGTGGCCTGTCTGTCTCTTGTAGCTCCTTCACATCTCCAGAATCTTCATCTTAGACTGTTGGCTCACACTGGGCATTCAAGATATTCCCCTACTCTTCCCAATCCCTGCCCTCCAGCCATATCAAACTGGATTGAATTGAATTTGACTTTTCAGCCTTTTCTCTCCTATTCTTCCCT
>NW_027187465.1:5933708-5939321 GCF_028583685.1 Petaurus breviceps papuanus | reverse complement strand
CTCTCTCTCTCTCTCTCTCTCTCTCTCTCTCTCTCTCTCTCTCTCTCCCCCTCTTACACACACATACACACACACACAATTGCAGAAGGCAGAACTAGGTAGAAACAAGGGAAATACACAAAGGTAAATTTGGGCTCCCTATTAAAAAAAAACACTTCTTAACCATGAGAGTTGTTCACAGTTGGAATGGGTTACCTCAAAATGTAATGAGTTCCCCATCACTGGAGGGCTTCAAGCAGAAATCTGGCTGCCCTATTTAATAGTGATGGTGTAAAGAAGAATCTTGTTCAGATGAGAGAGGTTCTGAGGTCCCTTCTGACTCTGAGAATACCCAATGTTGTGGTTCTCCCCTTTAAATATTCTAAAGTACTACCAATCCCCCAGAAGCAAATTTGAAGGACTCTTAAAGCTTGGCTGGGTAAACTGTGACACCCTTGAGACTTCCCATCACCCCTGACTACTGGCAAGCAGAAGTGGCACTCTCTGATTACAAAAGGAAAGAATAAATAGTGTGGTAAGCCCCTGACTAAAGCCTATCGTCTCTCCACATTTCTTACTTTAGAAGTCATTACCAGGGCAGCTAGGTGGTACAGTGAATAGAGTACTGGCCCTGGAGTCAGGAGGACCTGAGTTCAAATCCCACCTCAGACACTTAACACTCACAAGCTGTGTGACCTTGGTCAACTTGATTAACCCCAATTGTCCTGCCTTCCCCTTCCAAAAAGCAAAAAATAAATAAATAAATAAATGAAGAAGTCATTTCATATACTTGGAAAGCAAGACATCAGAAGGCAGGAAATCTAGGCTCTCCCTTCTTCTTTGACACTTCCTGATGGTGATCTAGACAGGGAAGGATTTTGAGTCCATGCCATATAAAAATCTGTTGAAGAAGTTGGGAATATTTTCCATGAGAAGAGAAGGCTCAGGGGAGCTCTGGGATCAGATTTAGATTAGATTTAGAACTGGAACAGGCTTTCTAAGACAGCTAGTCCAAGTCCTTCATTTTACAGATAAGGTTACTGAGGTCCAGATGGGTGAGGTGACTGGTCCAGGGTCATATAGGTAGTAAGTGACAGAGAGGAGATTAGAACTCAGGACCCATGATATTAAGCATATGATTGGTGTCTTCAAGTTTTGGTATTTATTTCTTCTATAAGTCAACAAGCATTTATTAAGTGCCTATTATTTACCAGACACTGTTCTAAGAGTTGGGAATATAGAGGAAGGCAAAAAAAAAAGGCAAAAAAATACAAAGGCAAAAAGTCTCTTCTCTCAAAGAATTCACAGCTAAATGGGGAGACAACATACAAACAACTATTAACAAATAAGATAAAGACAAGACATAAACAAAACATATGCAGAACAAATTGGATAAGTTTCTTTAGAGATCTGTGATCAAAGACCCCTTTCACGTCTGATGCTCTGGATTCCAGTGTCCCTTCCAGCCCTGGAATTCTATGTCCTGCTATCCTTCCCAGGTCTGATTTTAGTGGTAGATTGGGCACCAGAACCCAGGTTTCCTGACTCCCATCAGAATTTTCTTTCCACGACCTCACACCAGCATACACTCTGATTGCCTTTTATTTTTATTTTTTAAGCCCATACTTCCCCCCCCCCCCGCCCATGGGGATAAAATTAACTCACCCATCTTTCCCCACACAGGGCTCCATTTCTGAAGGGGGAAGGTGTGAATCATTCCCCCTCCATGATCAGCCATTTGCTTCTGGCAGAGACTGTCAAAAGCACCGAGAGCAGCCCCAGGAGTTGGGCCAGATCACACACACACACACACACACACACACACACATACACACACACACAGGCATACACACCCATGCTGACTGAGAGGGAGAGGCTCTGAAACCCCATTCTGCTCAGCAGGGCTTCTCCCTCCTCCTCCTCATTCTTCTGCCAGCTGGGTGTCGATGCCCAGAAATATGCCCTGCTGAGCTCTTGCCTGTCTGCCAGGTCTCCATGGATCCCTTTGATGTAGACCAATGTGGAGCTCGAACCCAGATCCCGGGACAGAAATAAATCCCTCATGCCAAGTGACAGGCACTAATTAAGGCCAAGGAGTCGGGTTCCTGCCAACAGGCTGTCACTGCTGGCCACTTCTGAAGTGGAGACTTTCTGGGAACTGACTGGAAAGGGCCAAAATTAGGGAGCATCCTCCCAAAAAACACTCACTGTCATTAGATTGCTGAGTTATGGGGCAGTGAGTATCCTGGGAAAGAAAATAGACTGGCTTAGAGATGCATTCATAAGTGATAGATCTCGAGCTATAAGGAACTTACAAGATCATCCACTTCATTTTACACATGAGGAAACTGAGGCCCAGTGAAGTGAAGTGACTTGTCCAAGGTAACACTTGTAATAAGTCTTGGGGCAGAGATTCAAACCCCGGGACTCTAACTTTTTCTATCAGGATGCTTCGCTAGCTAGTTGACCTTGAGTACTTTGCTTCTTAAGTCATTGTCTTCATCCACAAGAAGGTACTAGGTGCTGCAGAAGATTGAGAACTGGTACTTGTCATCAGTAAGAGCTGAGTTCAAATCTGGACTTAGACACTATGTGAGCCTCAAGAAGTCATTTCACCTGTTTCCCCATATGTAAAATATGATAATATTATTACCTACCTTCCAGGTTTGTTGTGAGGAACAAAAGAAATAATGTGTGTAAAGCATTTTGCAAAATTTAACATGGTATGTGCTAGTTATTTTTGTTACCTATAAAATGAGAAAGGAAGAAGCTGGACAACATGACCATTAAGGTCCTTACTCTACCTTGTTATCTATTGGGGATGGGTTCTTTGCAATTATAAAATCTGACTCCTAGTATCCTTACTCAAGAAATAGCGTGGTTTGATGGAAAGAATTTGCTGAATTTTGGGTCAGAGAAACCACATTCAAATTCTGGTTCTCCTACTCACCCATGTGACCCTAGGCAAGTCACTTAACTTCTCTGGGCCTTAGATTTATCATCTATCAAAGGAGAAGGTTGGATTAGGTGACCTCTGAGATCCTTGAATCAATGATCCTATGAACCCTTGTAGTTTTGAATAGATGCTGCTATGGTATCTCTCAAAGGCAGTATGGTGTATTGGAAGGGATGTCACACCCAGAGTCAGGAAGACTTGGACTTGAAATCCCACCTCTGAATTTTCTTCGTTGTGTGACAAGTGACTCAGATCCTCTAAGATCCTCTTAATCAGATCCTCTGTCTTCTTCAGTAAAATGGGAATAACAATAAACTATACTTTCTACTTTCTCCCAGGATGAAGAAACGGAATAAAGTACATAAAGTTCTTTACCAGCCTTGAAGCAGTCTAGAGATGGCAGTTATTCTATGATTCACCAGAACCGCTTGTGGATAACTGTGGCAGCAGGGGAGGGACAGGAATTCACTGATAACCATAGCCCTCCCTTCAATCAGCAGCTCCAGTCTCTTCTCCCACCAGGACTTTGCCAAGGGCTGCCAACAAGCAGCCAGATGGAAAGGTTTGAGTTTCATTCCCTGGCTCTGCCCAAGCGGATGCTCTGTTCTAGACGTTAACTCCCTGGGGTGAATCTTTGTTGAGCTGGCATCTGGGAGCGGGAGAGATTCATAAATTAATGGAATGGCAGAGCAAGGAAGGAGTCTTGGAATATTTTAAGAACAGTAACAACTAAACTCAAACCTTTTTCTATAAGACTTAGTGCCACAGGAACTGAGAGCTGGAAGGGACCTCAGAAGTCATCTAGTCCACTCCCCTCACCGTACAAATGAGGAAACTGAGGGTCATATGATAATTAAGGAATATCATGGTTGATAGATTTAGAGGTGAAGGGTACTCAGAGGCCATCTGTTCTGACCCCTTAATTTTACAGATATGGAAACTGAACCCCAAGGAGGGATGGATGATAATCAATGGATCCTGGAATCATATATCCAGAGATGAAAGGAATCTCAGAGACCATAGATCCAACCTTCTTATTTTGCAACTGAAGCAACTGGGACTTTGTAGTTTATAAGAGGTTCGATCTTGATCTGGAAAGGACATCAGAGACCATTTATCCCTGGTTCCAATACTCTGAGTTTACAAATAAGAAAAATAAGGCCGAGAGAGGTTAAACGGTTTGTCCAGGGTCACACAGATAAAGAATATCTGAGACAAGCTTTGAAATCAGATCTTCCTTCGTGTCTACCACATTCCCCTCTTCTTCTTCTTCTTCTTCTTCTCCTCCTCCTCTTCCTCCTCCTCCTCCTCCTCCTCCTCCATCTTCTTATTTTATACCTGAGTGGAGGGCAACAAGAATTATGAAGGGTCTCTAGTGCATGCCCTATGAGGACCAGTTGATGGAACTGGAAAAGTTTAGCCAGAAGAAAACTTATACTCATTGATTTAGAGCTTGAAGGATCTCAAAGGTCATTTCTAGTCCTTCACTTTAAAGGTAAGGAATCTGAGAATCAGCAGTATAAAGAGCTGTCCAAGGTCATAGAGAACTGGAGTTGGGATTTGAACCAAAGTCCTACCTATAATTCTATTATTTTGTGACAAAATTGTTATTGACATAGAGAAAGCACTGTGGCTTGATGGAGGGGAGAGAGGGTGACAGAAAAAAAAAACAAATAAAGAATAACTCACATGTCCAAAAGTTAGATTAATTCTACTATATTTATTGCCCTTCCACTAACTATCCATATGAACTTGAAAAAAAAAAGTCCCTTTCCCTCTCTGTATGTCAGGTTTTTTCCCCCCAGCTAGAAAACAAGGAGACCGGACAAGTTGATTTAAACACCCTTCCCAGCTCTGAGATTTCCTGTTCCAAAGCATCTCACAAGTCTGACATCCTCTATTCTAAGAATTCTCCCGAATCTGGCTTTCTCTATTTTTAGGTATTAAGATTCCTTCCAGCTTTGATATTCTATGTTCTAAGGTTCCTTCATTGATGATTCTATGCTGTATATTTCACTGGTCCCTTCCCAATTTTGCTATTCTATATTTGAAGCTCCCTTTCTTTCTTCCATTCTGACTTTATCCTGTACCCATTGACTAGTTGAGGGACCTTATTGTTATGCTATCTCCATAGCTAGGTTTTTTGATTCACCCAGAGAATATGGGTGAGCACAGGAGAATCTCAAGGGAAACCTTGATTCTTTGTCTGTGATTAAAGGTCCTCCTCCACAAACTGGTTCCCACCTGTCTTTCCAGTCTTACTTTATGTTGCTCATCTTTCTAAACTCTATATTCCAGAAAAATTGGTCTATTTTCTCCCTAGTGAATTTGGCATTCTCTACTGCCTCTTTACAAGAATGGAAGTTTTTCCACATGCCCAGATTGTCCCCCCTCCTTCCCTCTCTTTCTCAGAAACTCTGTCTTTCTTTAAGATTCAACAAAGGTACCAGCTCCTCTGTGACACCATCCCCAACCCCAACCCTTCTTCCTCTCTCCTTGCATTAAACATATGTATGTGACTTATCATCTAAGTAGAATGTAAGCTCCTTGAGGGCAGGGGCTATTTGTTATTTCTGTGTGCGTGTCCCAAGCACTTAACATAGTTTCTGGTCCATTATTGGATATTGACAAAGATAGATAGATAGATAGATAGATAGATAGATAGATAGATAGATAGA
>NW_027187465.1:5915077-5933698 GCF_028583685.1 Petaurus breviceps papuanus | reverse complement strand
AGATAGATAGATAGATAGATAGATAGATAGATAGATAGATAGATAGATATTTTTGTTCAATCTTTTCAGTCATATCTGACTCTTCATAACCCTATTTTTGTGTTTTCTTGGCAGATATTCTAATGGTTTGCTGTTTCCTTCTCCAGGTCATTTTACAGATAAGGGAATTGAGGCAAGAAGATAAGTAGTTACATAGTTAATAAGTGTCTGAGACCAGATTTAAACTCATGAAGATGAGTCTTCCTGATTCCAAGTTCAGTACTCTATCCACTGTTCCACCTAGCTGCCCCAAGAAAGAAAGATAAATAGATAGATAGATACATATATACATACACACATACATACATACATACATACATAAGAAATAAATTGAAGTAGTTTACTTATAATTGAGTCCAAGATCTTTATTGCCTGAATTGTCCAATCTATTTGTTGCCTTATTGATGAAGAACTCACTACTACTATATAGTGGTAAACTCAAATAGAAGGCTACATCTTGTGATAGGAACCCCACGTCTGACCCTAGCTAGCTGCGTGGCCCTAGGCTAGTCACTAAACTAGCTGAGCCTCAGTTTCCTCATATGTGAAATGTGAGAGTCAGATTATGGGGGCTCTAAGTTTTCCTTCAGCCCTAAATTTATGATCCTTTGACCCTACAAAATGAAATGAAAGTCATAGGATAATGAGATCCTGGATTGAGAACTGAAGAGGACCTTAGAGTCTATTTCGTCCAATTGCCTCATTTTCCATGATGAAGTTAAGTGGTTTAAAGAAAGTCCCATAGGTAATAAGCTTTAGAGGCAGTATTTGAACCTAGCTCATTTGGTTAGAATATTGGGGCCATGTCCTTGCCCTTCCACTTACTACCCATATGACCTTGGGGGTAAGTCACTTTCCCTCTCTACTGTTCGTCTTCCCATCTATAAAAAGATGAAGCTGGACTAACTAACCTCTCAGTTGCCTTCTATCCTATATCCTCTGAGTCCAAGGAATAACCCTGAAACACAATTCAAAAGCACTGGATTTGAGGCCCAGCTTTGCTGTTAATCCATGGTGTGACCATGGGAAAGTTTGGTTTCCTCTCAAACCCTCATGAGACCATAATATAGAACTTGGAGGGACTTTATACCATATCTTCTTTGCCACCCTAGTACAGCCCCAGTTTCCTTCTCCATGCAATGGGGATAATGAATTTAAATGTAATAATAACAATATTAAAAATGATGATGATAGTCCCTGTCTTGCTTCTTTCTAAGATTTATTGTTTGGAATGGGAAAAAAAAAAACTATGTATAAAGCCCCTTATAATCAGAAGGCACCTTGTTTGAAAGTGAGGGTTTGTTTTATTCACCAAACAAGGAAGCATGTAGGAAGTTTGAGTGGGAGACACCCTTCTAAATATGTCGTCATAGCCTCATGAATGTCTCTGCCTTTAGCCTTTTATCCAAACACGGATGCTCCCAAATTCCTTTCATGAACCCCATTTAAAGTTAACCTAGCCCCAGAATATATGAGCAAAATCTGCTATAAATAGAGGTAAATAGAGATTGTAAAGATAAATAACAATACCAGTGTGCAAGAAGTGATAATGTACTCTATTTACTAGAAGCTCATAAAGAAAGCTGGTAAAAGATACTGCCCCTTTAATGACTCACTCTCTCCCTGGCAGCCGGGGCGCTGTTAGTGAGCTAAGAAGGCAGAGGCACAAAAAGCTTACAGATAATTAAATATTGATTTCTGTTCTCTAATCCTATATAAAAATTGTTCTGGGTCTCCCAGTGGTAGTTTCATCTCACTAGGACATGGTGGGGGGCAAATGGGGGGGAGGAAGGGCTTTTAACCCTCTTTGCTTTCCTGCTGTTAACAAAAAAGAGGGAAGAGGGTGAATGGGGAGGGAGCTCTAGAACCTGGGGATTCCCCTGAGCTTTTCTCCCCAGCCTCACTTTCCTATGTCTTTCCCCTTCACACTCCATATAAGGTCCAAGGTAGTGCCAGAATGTGAAGTCTCTAAATGAGCCAAGAAGAATCTTGAGATGAAATTATTCAAAAGGTTCTCTCCCATGCCCAAAATGCAAAATTGCCCTCCTCTGTGTTCCACCCCTTTGAATTTTTCCCCCATAAATGGAATATCTCCTCGTTGTTTTGGGTTTGCCATGACAAAGACATCATCCCATCATCCACAGACCACCTTGTTGTGTGTCCAATATGGTCCAAAGTAAAGAATTCAGTTCCAAACAGGAGGGAAATAAAGTCAAGCAGATCAGATCATAGACACACAGAGTATCAGAGCTAGGATAGTTTAGAATATGGAAGTGGGAAGCACCTTAGAACGTAGAACGGCAGCATGGGAAACACCCTCAGAAGAGAAAACATTAGCAATTAAGGTTTCATAAAACAGAAAAGTGTAGCTAGGGACAATTTAAAAATTTTAAAATCCAACTCCTTTATTACTTTCACAAGGGGGAACTGAGGCCAGCAAAAGTGAAGCAAGAATCTCAGTGATTTGGGACTTCAGAGACCATCTATTCCAACCAATCCCTGGATAGAAATCTCTACCTTAACATCCCCGATGAGAGGCTATGCAGCCTCTGCACAAAGACCTCCAAAGTCAGCCCACTGGCACCTTGGGGACACCACAATCATCCCAAATGTTTCACCTTTCCTTAAGCTCAACTGATTTGCCCCAAATCACATAGTAGGTGATCCACGGAGCTGGGATCCCCTGGTTTGGTGGTATTTCCACTCTACCAAACTGTCTCTGTCTTCACACAAACTTTCTTTGAGTATCTACTCTGTGTCTTATGCTATGCTAAATGCTTCAGAAAGTACCCAGAAGGACACCATTCAGTTCCCAACCATAAAATTACATTCTATTTTGGGGGCTAAAATATCAGCTTACAGACAGTTAAATCAAAGTGCACAAGACTCTCAGTGCCCTGCTATGAGGCTGGTCATCATTTCGATGGAGAACTTCCCATTTACAGAAGCTGTTAACAAAACCAGTACACAAAGGCAGTATGGGACAGTGAAAAGAGGAATGGATTTGAAATCAAGACAATAGTATCATAGATATTTACCAGGAAGGGACCATAATGCCCAGTGAGTCCAAGTCTCTTACCTTTCAGATGATAAAATGAAACCTCTAAGAAGTGAAATTACCTTTCCAGTATCCCACTGCTAATAAATGTCTAAATCTGGATTTGAACTCAAGTCTTCCTGACTGCAAGTCTAGGACCATATCTACTCTGAAATTAGTTGGAAGGTACCTCAGTGGCCATGTAATCCAAGAAATACCTAAGCAAGAATTGATACTAGAATAGAATTAGAATATGGATGTAAAGGCCTTATAAACCATAACTATATGGATTTTACATATTGTATTTGAGTGTTAAATAAGGACCAGAATATGATAGGTGCTATTGCAATATACAGGAGAGTGAATTAAGTGTGACTTCTTGGGGTTGTCCAAGGAGAAAGAATACACACACACACACACACATACACACATATACACACATACACACACATAAACACACACATATATACACATATACACACATACACACATAAACACAAACACACACACACATATATATATATATATTATGTGTATAAGAATATTAAGGGAGGTCCTTAATGTAGAGATGAAAATGAACTTAAAAGTCCAAGTCCCTCATTTTGCAGAGAGACAAACTGAGGCTGAGAGTGGTTGCATGGCTTCCCTGTGATCATATGGAAAGTAAGGAGAGCCAGGATTTGAATACAGGTTCTCAGGTCTCCAAATCTAAAACTCTTTCCATCATACCACACTGCCTAGAAATTAAAGGATGGCAAAGGATGAGAGACAATGAAGGACGGAATAATATGGAGAAGAGTGGAGCAGGATAGAGAATGGGGAGTGTGGTGGCTTGTCAGAAGAGCCTACCTTGGCAGGTAATGGCTGAGTGAAAGCTTTTGACAGAAGTGAAAGCTTAATGTCTACTTTTGGGGGAATTGTGGATAGATTCTCAATCAGGAAAATGGTGGATGGGCAGCAAGGATGGAGGACAATGAAGGAAACAATAAATCATAGGATCAGGTCTAGTGTTATAAGGCATCTCAGAGGCCATCAAACACTCATTTTACAGGTGGGGAAACTGAGGCTGAGGAAGGTCAAGTGATTTCTAAGGTGAAAGAATTATAACTCTAATGATAGAAGGAAAGTTCATTTTAGAGAGGATGAAACAGGGAACTGCCAAGCCCCAGTAATTCCTCCAAGGTCACAGAGGTCACAAAGAGAAGAGTGAAATTTTATGTTCGATGATGTTTCCAATTGATATTTTCACAGCAATGTCATGAAAAGCAGAGGATGGCAGAGTGAGGTGCAGGGGATGGAAGAGAAGAAAATTCATAGATAGAACTGCTATTGCCCTCCTCTCTCCCCTGCCTCCTTTCTGTTCTGGTGTCCCTTCTGCTGGCACCAGATTGGCCTGGACAGACTCCTTTTTACTTTCCCCTTGTGAGACAATCTTTGCCGCAGGATCATCCAAAGCAGGATTGGGCAGAACTTCCTATCTGTCTGCAGGGGGAGGCTTCCTGGAAACAAGCCATTTCCAAACCGCCCTCAGCCACTTCCTCTCAAAGTCTAGCCGTTGCCCAGAAAGCTCCTACACCAGCTCCCTGAAAGCTGGAAACATCACTGTCACTCTCCCTGCCATAGAAGCAGTGCCCAGAATAGCAGCCCCTGCAAGCCCACCTCCCTACACGTGGGAGGCTGGTTGTGGAGGGAGGGAGGAAGCCCAAGACGGTGGAATTCCAAAAAAGGGGATTTCGTAGCTGTGACGTGGGAGTGATGTTAGATTTGGTGGAGGCAGAATGGAGAAGCGGTGAAGTGGAGGAAATCAGAGCTGAAAGACCTTAAAACACAATGCCAGAGCTCAGAGGGGCCTTAGAACACAGAAGGGCCAATCAGGGAGAGAACTTTGAGCACAGAACTTCAGAACCAGAAATTATCTTAGAACAAGGGACAGAGATTTTGATGGTTTTCTTTTTTGTTTAGTTTTTAATACTAGAAGAGGACATAGGGAGGAAAACCTGTACAATAGAATAAAAAGACTCCAGGGCTAGGACTTTAATGATCCGAGTTCTAGACCCAGTTCATCCCTAGCACTTGCTAACTGTGTGACCTTGGAAAGTCATTTTCTTTCTGGGCTTTAGATTTCTTCCTTGATTAAAGGTGCATCTTGGACTAGATGAAATTGAAGGCCTTCTTCATTCCTAACAACACTGTATTCACTATGATCCGACATTTTTAGTTTTAGGCTCTAGCTCTGATGTTCCCTATTCTAAGAGCCTTCCCAGCTCTGACATCCCCTGTTCTAAGCCCCTCCCAGCTCTGACATTCCCTGTTCTAAGGTCCCTCCCAGCTCTCTCATTCCCTGTTCTAAGTCCCTTCCCAGTCCTTACATCCTGTGCTCTAAGTGCCCTCCCTTAAGGTCCTTTCCATGGCTGATCTTTGTTCTTTGTTCTGTGATCCCTCCCACCTCTAACAACCAATGTTTCATATTTTGGCTCTAAAACTCTATTACCTAAACCTCAGTGAAGTAAGTGAACCCCAAAGAAAGGAAATCACTCTGCTGGGACCACACAGAAAGCTCATGGTGCCTTTCTCCTGGCCCCTCACCCTGTGCCCCTACACCTGGCTGCTACCAGCAGTGACATCCACTGGGCTCTCAGATTCTGTCAGTGGTACTCGTCTCTGAGGTGCCTGGCGTCCATCAGCTCTGCAAGCTCCCAGAGGGTGAAGGGCCCTGTCTTTTAGCTTAATTCAGTGCCCTAGTGCCCCAGCATAATTCCCCATGGCCTGGCTATTTCACATCCTGGTCTCCAGTTTTATCTCCCTCTTACCCAAAGCAGGACCCAGAGTTATCACCTTTCCAAGGCTTCCACCCAGGCACTCCAGCTATCAGAGTCTGAGACTGTCATTGTAAATGAGCGGCTGAGAAAATAGATCTTGGCTAGAAGCAAACACATAGTAAATACTGCCTGCACCATTGGACACCGGGGTAAGAAAAACCTACCAGAACCCCAGGTTCTATTTTAGCTCATTGACAAAGCAAACTGAGGGGTGCTGGGGGCTAAAGGGGGCCTCTCCCCAGCACCTCTTGGCATCACTCACCCAGCTTGGAGTCAAACACTCACTCAGCTTTGCAGAATTCATTGCATTCAGCAAAGGAAGGGAGCCACATTTATTCCTGTCGATTCCCCAAGATGAGACGGCTCCCCTAATGCTTGTCAGGGAGATTGCAGAGATGAGGAACGACAAAGGCTCTCCCTGAAATCTCCATGAGCCATTTATTTAGAGACATTAAATATTTTGCTCTGAGAGGGGGAAAAAAGGTACCCTGAAAAGCGATCTCCCCAGCCACCCACCCACCCCACCACCCACCGCCCCCCTTCCAACCTCCGTGGGGAGTTTTCTGTCTGCTGCACACCTTCCCAACCTCTCCTGATGGCAAAGCACGTGAAAAGCTGAGAATAAAAAGTGTGACTTGATTTTATGCTAATATATGTAAAGAAAGTGCGGATGGAGGCACACAATGATCTTAACTTTTTTCTGCCTTTTTTTTTATTGAATTATAATCACTAGTTTCCATAGCAATTACTGTATTACCTTGCATGTTCCTGCAAAGATCTACCTCACTGTTTCCCAGTCATTCTTGTAAACATTTTTACTTTTTTTAAACTTTTTTTTACTATGTTCTAGGGGAAAACATAAGCCCATCTTGCTTAGCAGCAATCAGGGCCACATTCAAAGCAGAAACAAAGTGAGCAGGGCTGAGGGCTGAGAGGTGCTATCTGCTGCATTTCCATGTTGGCTTTCTGCTTGCACGCCTGTGAATTATATGCTGGCTTGATGAGGCAGCCAGTGAGTGGCAAGCATGGTCTGAGGATAAGTCAGACCTCTGAATGCCAGGATCCTGAGACCCCTGATAGAGTCCCTTTTCAGAGAATAAGGACAGTCTCAGAAGATCACTCAGGAAACGAGCATTTAGTAAGCATCTACTATGTTCTAGACACTCTACTAAATGTGGGGGATGTAAAGTAAGGCAAAAGGCAGTCACTGTTCTCAAGGAGCTCACAGTCACATAGGAGAGACAGCTCTTAAACAATTAGGTACAAACAAGATATGAACTGAACAAATTGGAGATAATAGCAGGGGGAAGGCACTGGAATTAAGGGGATTTGGGAAAGGCTTCCTAGAGAAGCTTGAAGGAAGTCAGGGAGGCCTAGAGGCAGAGATGAGGAGGGATAGTGTTCCAGGCATGGGAAGCAGTCACACAAAGTCTGGAGATGGAAATACTTGAAGGAACCCAAGGTGGCCAATGTCACTGGATCATAGCATCCAGAAAGGAATCTAAGATTTAAGAAAATTGGGAAAGGAGGAGGGAGTCTGCACTGTGAACACCCCAAATAGGGCTTTCTATTTGATTCTGCAGGTGACAGAAAACCTCTGAAGCTGATTAAATAGAGGGATGTCATCAGATTTGCATTTTAGGAGGGTTAATTTGAAATGAAAATGGATTGAAGTAGGGAGAGTTATGGCAAGGAGACCAACCAGGAGCATGCTTCAAAGCCTACTGAAGACTGAACTGAATCAATGTCCATGTCAAAGGAGAGGAAGGGGCACAGTCAAGAGATGTTACAAAAGTCAAATTAATGGGACTTGGCAACAGCTTGGATATGACAGGTGAGAGAGAAGGGGGAATCAAGGACAACACCTACATTGTGATCCTGAGTGACTGGGAAGATGGGGGTCATTCATCACTGATAGGGAAAGTGTTTGGGAAGTGGGGGTGTTCTTGTGGAAAGATCTTAAGTTCAGTTTTGGACATATTGACTTTACGTTGTCTGCAAGACATCTAGTCTGAGAGCTAGGGCTAGAGGATAGAAGAGACCTTAGGGCTGGATAAGCTAAGTCCAAGAATCATCAGCATAGAGATTGAAAGGCCATTGAAAGCATGGGTGGTGATGGGATCACCAAGTGAGGGAGAATAGAGGGAGAAGAGAAGAGGACACAGGACAGAACCCTGAGGGATGCCTGATCTGGAGGAGAACCCAGAAAGGGAGATGGTGAAAGTCACCAAATAGGTAGGAGGAAAACCAGGAAGGGTAATGTCATGGAAACCTAGGGAGAAGAAGGTACTAATGAGAAGACAGTAATCAACAGGGCAAGGCTGCAGAGAGGTCAAGAAAGAGGCTGACTGAAGGAAAATCATTGGATTTGACAATAAAAAGGTTTTTAGTAACTTGGGAGCTTGAGGTAAATGTTGAGGTTGGAAGCCAAAGTGTAGAGAGATAAAAGGAATGAGAGGAAAGGAAGTGGGAACCCCAGCTGTAGATGGCCTTCTCCAGTAGTTTAGACATAAAGGGGAAAGGAAGTAGGAGACAAGACGATAGCCTGTGGAAATGAACAAAGAAGGTTTTTTGTTTGTTTTTTGAGAATGAAGAGGATGTAGGCATGTAGTAGGAAGTCAATCAGTAGATAAGGAGAAGGAAGATAATTGAGATGGGAATGATGAAAGGGGTAAGCTGCAGGAGAAGATGAGATGGATTAGAATCACTTATATGCACCATGAGAATGAGCCTTTATCTGCTCCATTCCTGCTCCCTCAGGGCAGATGTCCCTTCCCTCTTAATTGTGGCTACTCCTAAGGGGTTCCCTCTGTCTGCTCACAAGAGAGAAGACACTGCTTGGACCATTGTCATGATCAACTTCCATGTCACTAGTCCTAAGAGCCATGGAAGTTACCTACTTTGTGTGCACACCAAGTTCTGGATTTGAATGTCATTTCCTAGCCATGTGACTTGGGGGAGGCAGTTTGTCTTCTAGAACCCTGAACTCCTTCAACTAAAAAATAAAAAAGTTGCACTCAATGAGTTCGAAGGTCCCCTTCCAACTCTTGATACAATAATCTTTTACTGGCTTATCCAAGCCTTGGAGATTAGCCCAAGTTCCTCATCAATAGTAATAACTAACATCTATGGTGTATTTTAAGGTGTTTGAAGCACTTTACATGTCATCTCATTTGATAAATATTTTATACAGTAAAACGAGGATTGGATTATATGTCTTTTGGGGTCCATTCCAGCTTTAATGCCCATGTTCCCATTGTCTCATGAAACACTCTATTGTCTTTACAAGTGAGGAAACTGAGGTCCCAAAAAGAGAAATTGCTTGCCCAAATTTGGATAGCTAATGGGCAGTAGAGTTAGCATTTGAATCCAGATCTTCGGATTCCAAATTCTTTCTGGACTCTCAGGATATCACCATAACTTCACATTAATAACATGCACTTTCACATTTCAATGGCAGATTTTGCTTTTATTTCACAGTCATTTCAATCTTCCCTCTTCATCCAAATCAAACCCTTCTTTGTGATAAAAGAAAATTACCAAGCAGAGATAGATGATGATAGAAACTGCATCTGACAATGGAGATGGTGTTCTCTTCTGTAGTGCCTCACTTCTCAGCAATGATGGAAGGCACTTTTTTAAAATGATTTTTTCTTTGGAACTTTCCTTGGTTTTCCTCTAGAGGTGATTGGTTTCCACACTGAGTACAAATGACAATCTATTACTATAGCTACAGTAAATTATATGACAGTGGAAGACTATGACTCTACTTCCTATTGCTCTGACTCCCCATAGTCCCTTCATTACCTTACCTATTTACCCCAACCAAGTTCTATCATATCCCTACAACAGAATGTCATCTTCTTGAGGGCCAAAATCATCTTACCTTCACATCCACAGTGCCTAGCACACTGCTTGATACATAACAGGTGCCTAATATATGTTGATCTAAGAAAAGAAGATTCTTAGAAGGTTGGAATAATGGATTGTCAGAAGCTTAGTCTTAGAACTTCAGCACTTGAGAATTATGGTGTAGCAGAAAGGAGCAAATGAAGTCCCTGGTCCTTTGAACTGGGGCACCTCCCATGGTAATGGGCACACACACTTTGATTCTGAGGGGAGGGTTACGTACCCTGCCTCCCTGATAAATAATTTGAAACTCTGGATCAAGCCCCAAGTTCTGTCAAAGGGATCGACGACTAAGGCATAAAGACCCACCTACTCTGTAGGATATAAGGAATTAGAGCCTCTTGTTGGAATACAACCAATCCCAATTTTCCTTGGAAGTCTATCGAATGGGTCGATGGGATGGCTTTCCTTTCCTCCTCACTCTAGCAACAACAGCACATTAATGCACGTGACAGCAAGTGTTCCTGCTTAAGCTAGCCCGAGACTGGGTCTCAACTGTTTGACTTTCTTCTATTTGGTGTTTCTCCCCCTGAGATCAAGTTATCAAAAAGAAATCATGAGAAATGCTTGCTTAGATCTACAAAATGGTAGAACACAAAGGAAGCATACACTCCAATACCACAAATGTTTCAGTCTTGGGATGCCTTTACAGTCTTAAAAATTATGGTGGACTCCACCCCCCATGAACTTCTGTTTGAGGGGGTTACATTTGAAGATATTTATTGTATTAGAAATTCATAAATTTTAAAATAGTTATTAATCCATTAAACATAACAAGAATATGCTCATTATATTGGTAATAGAAATAACATCCTTTATGAAAAATAATTTTTTTCCAAAACAAAAAACAAATTTGTGAGAAGAGTGGCATCGTTTTATATGTCTCTGCAATTTCTTCAATGTCTGACTCAATAGAAGTAGTCTCATATCTGTATTTTCATATCTACTTTTGCATTCAATCTGCTGAGATATATTATTTTGGTCAAAGTATATGAAGAAAATCTGGCCTCATACAGCTAAGTAATTAGAAAAAGGAGGAATGTTTTAATAGGCAAATACAGCTCTAGTATTACTTGGGAGTAGTTTTGACCTTATGGAATTACTGAAAGGGTCTCAGAGACCCCCTGGAGTGTGAGGAGAACCACACTTGGAGAAGGTTCCATACCTACCTCCATCAAATAACCAATACATGAGGGCACCAGCCATCAACCCACCTCTTCTTTGGAGCAAAGAAGCAAAGGATGCCCGGGGGAGGGGAAGCAATGGGTGTGTTGGGTGAGGCCTGCAGCAGAGTGGGAGCAGGTTGTGCTGGGAGTCAAAGGCAGGGTCAGAGTCTAGCTCTGTCAGCATGCCCTGGGGCAAGTCACAGCTCTGGTGGCTGTGTCCTTATCTTTAAAATTAGAAAGCTGGAATATATAATTCCTATAACAGCTGGAAGGTCCCATAGAACAGGGAATGTCAGCGCTGGGAGGGGCCTCAGAACAGAGGATGTCAGCGCTGGGAGGGGCCTTAGAACAGACAATGACTCTCAATCCAGGAGCTGCTGCAGACAGACAGACCTCCCAGTTTGCTTCTGACTCAGCACTTGGTGCCTCCTGAGCCTAGGACTATTCAGGGATCCAGATTTCCAGGTGGAATGACAATGGAGCTATTTGGAAAGCTGTAATTACAGACGCAGCAGCGCGAGATGCAGGAAACTCAATTGAGTGATTTCCTACGGGATCCCCACAGTTCCACTCCTCTAAGCACCTATCTCCTTTCTCTCCCCTGTCCGCATTCACTCGACAGCAGATGATAAAGGAGGAGAGACCAGAGGGGAGGCTCCCAGACTCCATGCAGAGTCCCAAAGAGCTGGTTAATGAACATCTCCATTACCAGGAAAAATCATTTTGATCAGAAAGGGAAGGACATCTCTTTTTTTGCCCTAAATAACTGAATGATGGCAAAAGAGAAAACCCTGCAAAGAGAGTGAAGGTCCATGCCTGGCATGGGCCCATAAGCCACCTGTTCCAGTTTCCCCTCCAAACCCGGGTGCACAAAGAAGAGGGATCCCGAGTGTTAAGTAGTAAGCTGCCTAATTGGAAATGAAGTGTCTGGGAATACTGGAAAGAGCGGTCTAGTAATCTCATTTAGTGCATGCAGAGCAGTTGGGGTGGAAGGATATCTCAGGCGACTTCTGGGAAAGACTGACAGAAGACCAGCAGGGAGCCTTCAATCAGAACAAAGGGATGAGTTGGTTTGCTTCAGAAGGACACCAAGCTGGGTGGACAGTGGGCCAGGACTGGGCATCTGGTGGCTCCTGCCAGGCTTTGGCAAGTGCTTCTGGGATAGATTAAACTTGGGGAGATGTGCACCCTAGGAGAAGGGTTGCCTGGGTCTCCTCTACACTCAGTGTGGGGGGGATGTTGAGGAAGGTGAGGGAGGGGCACCATCTGGCCCACTGGAATGGCCCCCTTCTTATCTCAAGGACCAGCTCCCTCCATCTGCTGGGTCTGTGTCCTTTGGAAGGCACCAGTCTCAGTCTCTGGGATGATCCTTACATTAAATTCAAAGGCCTCCAACCCCCCCAGCTCACTGAGGCAGACTTTGTTATCTGGGAGATCAGGTGAAAGCATGGTCTTCTTGGAGAGAATATGTTAAACTATGAACTTTGAGAGATGAGTCTAGCTGGCAAATTGGGGTTGGAGGTAGAGGTGGAGGGCAGGGCAGGAACCATCCTTGTTAATAGGAAGAAGGTAAGACAAGAAATCTTCAAGGTTTGGGTTTAGGAGGCCTCTAGGACCTCATCTAGCCCAGCATGAGAGAGAGGCGATGTTGTGTCATGGAAAAAAATGCTGGATATGGAGTCAATGGGTCCTGGTTTCATTCCTTGCCTTTACTACTATGACCATGAACAAATTGGTTAATCTCTGCAATTCAAGTTTTTTATCTGTGTATAAGAGAAGGGGTTCCACACCTACCTCAATTAAAGAACCAATACATAAACAAACAAGGTTATGCTTTTAACAAGGTGCAAACCAGATTGCCTGCACTGTGAGATCTCTTTAATACACCCTTCTCTTTAGTTTGGTTCGTCAGGACTGGTCAATGAAAGAAATTAATCATGCCCCTGGCTCAGCCCTTGCTCAGTTCTAAGGAGGCTGGTCAAGTGGTGACAGACTTCAAGGTCAGGAGAACCATAAAAATGCAGAGCTTTGTGCTGTATTGCAGGAAGCAGAAGGAAAGGGTTAGTGTGGGAGAAGAGAGAGAATTGAGAAAGAGTCTTACACTTCCCCTCCTCACCTCTGCCCATAACCTGAGCCCCAGCACACCACCGCCATTGACCAAACCAGTTGGAGATAACCCATTGATCTCAGAGCAAGAAGGAATATACCAAGGGAAGACAGGAAGAAAGGGAGAGTTTTCACATCTCTTCTCCAGTCTTCTGTCTGGAAGGGCTAGCCTCAGGGCTGATGCCCCAAAGAGCCAACAGGGGAAGGGTGGCCATACTGCATTCCCCATAACTATGAGCACATGGTTGTTTCTGTCATTGTATTTATCCTTTCCAAGGTGAATGTGTCCAGGCAATGACCTTGTGAGTCTGTGGATCCAGAGACCCAATTAGACGTCCTCCCAGTAACAGGTAAATGTAAGTCCACAGCAGAATGCACCAGAGCTGATAACAATAGCACAGTAGTCAGGGGGTGAGATATCAGTGACCTGGTAGCCATTGCAAGGTCAGGAGGAAGTGTGGGATGTCAACTGAGATGCCTGACCCAGCCAGGGAACATAGGGACCCTTATAGAAGAAATGGTAGGCCCTGGGAAGAGTTGGACCAGCAGAGACTCATCCATTACTGGCCCCACGTCCCGCATAGAAGTCCACAAAGAGAGAAAAAGGACTTGCAAAAATAGGCATTGCCCTTTTGCCATAAGAGTTCTCTCTATCTGTGAATCAACACCATCAGACTCTAAGCTTAAGGCCACTTTTCCCCTAGGCGCTGATTACACCTGAGGGACAGTGTGTTTTAAGATTTGGGGGAAATATGCTCAATACTAACTATCTCTCTTTTTAGCTATCCCATCTTAGTAAATACGCTTTCTAAAAGTTAAGAGTCCTTTGGAACTTCCTTCTGGCTGACTACCAACTGAAGCACACTGGTGGGGGCTTATAAGCAATAGCAGGCTGCTGGCTAGTGCAATGTATAGAGCACTGGACCTGGAGCCAGAAAGACTCGAGTTGAAATTCAGCTTCAGACACTTACTGCTAGACTTTGGCCAAGTCACCTCACTTCTGCTTGCCTCACTTTCTGCAAAATGCTAATAATAAGCACCTACCTCTCAGAGCTGTTGGAGAAACAAATGAGATAATAATTGTAAAGTACTTAGCACATGGAAAGTGCTATAAAAATGTCATTGTTATTACCAGCACTAGGAGCCCAGCCCTTTATAGTTAGCTAAGAGAATCATGAGCATATATGCTTTCTGGGATCTTGCCTTATGAGTAGGAATGTTGATAGGGAGGGTGACACTACATGTGAAATAAATGAAGAAGCTGGAACAGTTGGCCTCTAAGGTCATCTTCTTAGCAAAGATACTGGAGGGTTGGCCGTTTTCCCTTTCCAGCTCATGAGGAGACTGAGCCGAACAGGGTAAAGTAAATTTGTCTGGGGTCTCACTGCTAGTAAGTGTCTGAGGCTGGATTTGAACTCACGTCTTTCTGACTCCAGGCCCAGTACTCTATCTAGCGCACCACCCAACTGCCCTTGTGATCCTATACTCTGGATTAAAATCTTTGCTCTACTGACTTACTTCCTGTGAGATCTTGGGCCCTTTGCAACTCAGAGAATCACGAGATCATAGGGTCAAAGATTGAAGAGACCTCAAAAGTCATCTAGCCCAAGCCTCTCATTTTATAGTCGAGGAAACTGAAACCCAGAGTTAAGTGACTTGGCCTAGACCACGTAGGCTCACCCTCGGTTATATAGGGTTCTAGATTTAGAACTGAAAGGGACATGGGAAGATATTTAGCACACCCCACAGCCTTCTATAGAGATTGAATCTGAGGCTGATAGAAAGTAAGTGACCAGTCCAAGGTCACAAGAACAGTAAATGACAAAAGAAGAACTTGACATCATATCTTGTGACTCCAGAGAGTAGGCCCTAAATCTGGGAGGAAACTGAAGAATGGGGAGAGGATAGAAAATGACTTACTTCAAATCAAACATTATATTGGCTGTAGATAGAGGCTAAAAGTTGGGAGTCTAAAGAATCATGTCAATTCTTTTCTTTTTTCACCTCCATCACTATGCCTGGGGGAAGGAGGAGTTTTATTACAGGTGAGAAATAGTTTCTCTGTGCCAAACACCCATCCTGAATAATAACAGCAGCATTCAGTCTCCATAGAGCTCTGAGTCTGGAAAGAACTTTCCATCCCCCATCCCATTTAGGAAGTGCGCAAGGCAGGGATTAGCATCCTGCCCATTTTGTGGATGAAGGAATAGGTAGTGAAGGGATGGGCTGTGCACACAGTCACAGCAGGTCAGGTCTGAGAGGGACAGTAGAACATAGATTAGGGGGGATTTAGAAGGTAGGATGGTAGAGGCAAGAGGAAACTTAGAATACCTAGGGAGTAGTGTATAAGTGCTGGGGGGGACTTCAGAATGTAGGTGAGCAGAAGAGAAAGAAGTCTAGAACATGGAATGTCAGAGTTGGGAGAACCTTAGAGCATAGACTAGAGGGACCTTAGAACAAAGAATATCCCAACCAAAAGGGAATTTAGAATCTTAGAATCCAGAATATCAGATCTGGAAGGGACCCTGGAATAGAATATCAGCCTGGAAAGGATGTTAAAGATCTTTTGTTCCCATTTGAACTGAGGTCCAAAGATGGTGAGTGGTGAGAGTGACTTAATGACAGAGATGGGAACAAAAGTCATGCTTTCTGATTCACATTCCTTCCACTGGACCCAATACCTTTCTATTATTTACAGATCATCAAAGATCTGAAATTCCCCAAACAATAATTTCTACTTTGTCCTATAGGCAATCATGAGCCATTAAAGCTTCTTGAGCAGGGGAGTGATATGGTTCAGTCAATGCTTTCTCATCACGATGAAAATTACAATCCCCAGGGATTCTCCACCAGATGAGGGCGGGGGAATCTGTGGGTTAATGTGGATAAAGGCAGTCAAGGGTGAGAAGGTGGATGTGAAGGGATTGCAATCTGTACTACAGAGTGGACTGGACACTTGTGTCTGCCCTGATGGAGGGACAACCAAGACAGATGAGATAGCAGAGTCATCAAGAAAGGGAGACGGTGCTTTACAGAGCCTTTTCATCATGTCTTCTGATGACTCACACAACAGCCCCGTGAGGTAGATGGGGAAAAAAAAATGTTCTTCATCTGACAGAATTGGTGCTCCAAAGGCATATGCTAGATGAACTGGTACACCTTAGTGTCAGTGTCCTTATCTGCCAAATAAAGATGTCAACTCAATTCAATTTATCAAGCATTGATTAAACTCCTACTGAGTTCCAGTTGCTGTTTGAGGTTCCTAGGATAGGAAGAAACATTTAGGTGGTGCAGGGGGGGAGTCAGGAAGACCTGGGTTCAAATCCTGCTTTACTAGCTGTGTGAATCTGAACAAGTTACTTAATCTCAGTGTCAGTTTACTCATCTGTAAAATTTGGTCGTTGAACCCTTTGACCTCTAAGGACCTTTCATGTTCTCATTCTGAGATCCCAGGACAGAGGAAGGATTCAAACCCAGCTCTTCTGAAAACAAAGCCACTTTTCACTTTTTCTACAGTAGACCCAATCTGGAAATGATTGGGGAACAGCCAAACAAATTTAGGCGTGTGCACGTGATGAAAGGTCATTTTGCCATAAGAAACAACGAAAAGGACAGTTTCACAGAAAACTAGAAAGATTTCTGTGAACTGATGGAGAGTGAAAGCAATTTATACAATGATGACACTAGTTAGAAAAAACAACTTCAAATGACTTTGGAGCTCTTATTCAGGCAACTGACAAAGCAGAATTCCAGAAGACTGAACATGGAGGAAACTGACTCCTGCCGGTGACAGACCCCAAATGGCCCATGAGATATGAATCTTGGGACATGGCCAAGGTGGGAATAGGTTTTGAGGAGCCATGCATATTTTTAATGAGGATTTTCTTTTTCTTTTTTCTTTTATTTCTTAGTGGGGAGGGTTAAAGAGAGAGGAAAATACCTGCTCACAAAATCAATCAATCAATTAATCAATTCATTGAAACCTTTGTACCAAGGGACCTTCTTTCTCTAAAAACTTTCCAGCTTATAACTGCTCTAAAATGGTGGGGGCCTAAATTAGAAACAACTCTAAAGATATACTCTTACCAGGAGTGAGAATGATGGGACTAACCCTCCCTTTACTCTAGACATCAGATTTCTATTAAGGTAGCCCAAGATTGAATTAGCTATGTTGGCTCCTGACTCTTGACTACAATGCTGGCTTTTATTTAATTGAGGGGGTGGAGGACAGAGGGCAGCCCTGAGGTAGGGAGAGGGGGTAGCAAGAAGAAAGGCAAGGAGAAGACCCCTAGCTTTCTTTTATTGAGCCTGGCCCCTTTGGTCAATTCTAGAAAGCTGAGGCACCTTAAAAGGTTGACCCTCACTGGTGTGATGTCCCCAGAGTTAAAAGTACAACAGATGTTGTTTAGCCTGGGGCTCTGATAGCCAACTCATCCCAGGCCCCAAGTTGTCAAAAAGCAGCTCAGAGGTGAAGATCATGTTTCCTTTGTAAGCCCTTTCTTCTAACAGCTCCAGTCTGTGAAAATGTCTTGGTTGCATGCTACAGATGGGTTGTGCCACAGAAACAGTAGCCCCTTGGGCGAGAGTGGTTGATGTCCTGGTACAGGCATGTTCATACTGTTAATGGACTTTGCAGATAAGTCCGACCATGCTGGAAAATGGTTTGAAATTATGTGGGGCAGGGGAATGAACCTTGGATCCACTGGTCTCATTTCCAGGCATATATCCCCAAGGCAGAAAGAAAGACCCCCAACATGCCAAAATATTCACAGCAATCCTTTTCAAGGGAATCAGAAAGGCTAAAAACATAACAGGTGTCTGTTGATTGGGGAATGGCTAACCAAACTGAAATACTGAATTTAATAAAAAATAACATAATACTCTAAGAAAGAGGAAATTAAGAGAACCACGAGAAGACTTGAATAAAGTGGCATGAAGAGAGTGAAGTCAAACCCAAAAATATTTCCTCAAGGGGCTGTTGAATTAGCTCTGACACTCAAAGGAGGAAATATCCCCTAGTTCTCGACAGCCCTGGGTTTCTTCATTCATTCATTATAAAGACCCCTCCCCCAACACCACACAAACATACACACACACAGACACACACACATGCATACACACATATACACACTCACACACACTCACACAAGACACACACATACACACATATACACACAGTCCCACACACACAGACGCATACACACACATACACACTCACACAAGACACACACATACACTCACACACATACACATACATGCAGACATATACACACTCACATACATGCAGACATATACACACTCACTCAGACACACACTCACATACAAAGACACACATACACACATGCACACATATGACATGACAACCCTATAAGGTAGATGCTGTCATTATCCAATTTTACAGTTGAAGGAACTGAGGGAAATAGAGATTAAGTGACTTTCCCAGACTCACACAGCTAGTAAGTATTTGAGGCTAGATTTGAAATCAGGTCTTCTTGATTCCAAACCCAGTACTCTATCCACTAGATCATCTTATCTACCAAGAAAG
>NW_027187465.1:5914814-5914905 GCF_028583685.1 Petaurus breviceps papuanus | reverse complement strand
GGAAGGAAGGAAGGAAGGAAGGAAGGAAGGAAGGAAGGAAGGAAGGAGGGAAAAAGGAAGGAAGGAAGAAGACAAGGAAGGAAGGAAGTAG
>NW_027187465.1:5890950-5899814 GCF_028583685.1 Petaurus breviceps papuanus | reverse complement strand
CCTGACACCCCCTATTCTAAGGCCCCTCCCAGACCTGACATTCCTTGTTCTAAGGCCCCTCTCATCCCTGACATCCCCTGTTCTAAGGCCCCTCCCAGCTCTGACATTTCCTGTCCTAAGGATCCTCCTAATTCTGACATCCTATGCTCTGTGAACTGAAGTTCCCTCCAAGCTCTGACATCACAGGACTCCATGGAGTGCTGACAAGCTGGCCATCCAAAATAAATAGAATGCATCATTGAAGCCAGATCTGTAAGCCCTGAGCTCCTGCCCCACATGGCTTTATTCATGGTTAGTGGTTGTTCCTGGGATATGGTCTAAGTTGATCTGGGAAGTTATAGTGCTACTAATTACTCTATTATGGGTTTAGTTTATGGGGGTGTTAATGTCCCAACATATAGTAGATCAGCAAAACGGCCTTGTGTATCATAAATGTGAAAGAATAGCTGTGCTTTAAGGAAGGAAATATGGAAAGGAGTTGGATACACTGGAAGCCACAGACTGAGGGTGGTAGGGTGAGGACTCAGCTGCTTTAAGGAACTGATGTGAGACCTTGGGAAGCCACTTTTTTCTCTTTGTTCTTCAGTTTCCTCTTTGGTAAAATTAGGGACAATATATGATTCCTAAGATCCTTTCCAAATCCATTCGTAGTTCTAAGAACCAAAATGGTGGGATCCAGAGACACTCCCGTCATGCACAGGGATAGACACACAGGAAGAAAAACGCTTAAGCAGCTTCATGAACTTCCCTTTCTTCCTTTACAAAATGAGGCAGTTGGACAATCAAATACCTGATTCTTCTATGCAATTAGGGATGGGAGCTGGACCTTCTCATTCGCTGATACCAGAAATGCTCTCCACCAATGCAAGTTGGAAATTCATCCTCTGAGAGAGTTGTCTAGAACACAGAGGAGCCCAGTGACTTGCCAGAGGCCTTCAACCAGTAAGCATTAGAGGTTATTCTGATAGACACAAAATCTGATATTTATGCTCATTTTCTCTCTTTCTCCTCCTCCTTCCTCCTTGTCTTTCTTCTTCTCCTCCTCCTTCTCCTCCTCCTCCTCCTCCTCCTCCTCCTCCTCCTTCTCCTTCTTCTCTCTCCCTCTTTCTCTCTCCCCACCAGGACTAGATAGGAAGAATACTGGAATCCTGAGATCCTAAAGGCTCAAGTTTTCTCTCTACAATAAGCAACACACATTAAACTCTCACCCAAGGCGCCAAATCAATTATTGGAGAAAATGCCTGAGGGTCCCAAAATGTTATTTTACCTTTCTACAATTCTTAGCAAAATAAAGGATTATGTTTAAATCTCAAATGTCTCACTTAATACTTCTGACAATGTGATACAGGGGGGAAGAAGTAAGCATTTTTAAAGAACCTACTGTGTGTCATGGGGTAGCTAGGTGGTGCAGTGAATAGAGTGCCAGGCCTGAAGTCAGGAAGATTCATCTTCCCCAGTTCAAATCCAGTCTCAGACATTTACTAGCTGTGTGACTCTGGGTAAGTCACTTAACCCTGTTTGCCTCAGTTTCCTCATCTATAAAATGAGCTGGAGAAGGAAATGGCAAACCCCTCCGGGATCTCTGCCAAGAAAGCCCTCAATGGGGTCCAGAAGAGTCTGGAGGTGAATGAACAACATCAGTATCAGCCATATGTCAGGTACTTTGTGAGATAAGAATTCTATAGTTATTATCTCCTCTGGTCCCCCACAACAAGGAGGCAGATGCTAGTATTATTATCACCCCCCCCATTTAACATATAATGAAATTTAGGCAGATGAGATTAAGTGACTTGTCCAGGGTCACATATTAGGTGTCAGATTGGATTTTAATTCGGGTCTTCTTGATTCCAGGCCCAGGGTTCTACTCGCTGTACCACCAGCTGCCTCATACATGCATGGTTCTAGAGTGAGAAAGGCCTGGGTTCGAGCCCCATCTCTGCCAAACTGTTCAGTTCTCAGTGCTCCAGTGAGCTCTTTATGGTTAGAGTCAGTGATGTGTGCTGAAGGAGGGAGTTTCCACTGTGGCAGCTCCTACATGAAATCCCAGTTTTAGACAAAAATGGTAAAGGTTGCCTACTTGTATGACCTTAGGAACATCACTTAACAAGCCACTTAAGAAATGTAATTTAACTGACATTTATGTATCATGTGCTGTGTGCTGGGCTCTATGCTAAGAGCTGTACAATTAGCATCTCATGTGGTCCTCACAACATCTCTGGGAGCAGCTAATATTATCATCCCCATTTTACAGATAAGGAAACAGAGGCAGACAGAAGCTAAGTGACTTGCCTAGGGTCACACAGTCTGGATCTGGATTTGAACTCACATCTTCCTGACTCCAAACCTAACACTCTATCCATTTCATCAGTTTTCTCATCTTTGAAATATTTTAAAGAAGTGAGACTCTGATCTTTGAAGTTCCTTCCAGGTCTAAATCTTTTATGATACTGTATTAAAGCTGCTGCCACATGAATGTCAAAAAGATGCTTTGGATACTTTTAAAATTTTGTCTCCATTGATGGATCTGTGTAGACCCTTCATTGAATCCAAGAAAGTTTGGAGACTGCAGATAAAGAGAAGCCCACCCCATAACATGAATTGTCTTTATTTCCCAAGTGGTTGCTGGGTCTGAGGCTGCTACTTGGGAAGGCTGGGAGACTGAATGCACAATGGAGAAATCAGGAAACCTCTGAGTCTCTGGCTTCTGGGAATAGGTTTCTACCCCTAAGAGTTACAGCTTCTATTAGTGTGAGTACAGAAACAGCCCTCCTTCAGGATTCTGGGCCAGCATGGGCCCTTTCTGTCCATGGTCCTCCTCCCCCAGCAAGGCTCCTGGGCAGAAAAATCTCCATGAAGCTCCCTCTTGGGACTTGGCCTCGGCTGGGCCTTTTTATTCAGGCAAGAGTCTTGTTTAAGGGGAGCTGGTGGGGAGGGGGCTGGGAAGGGTGGAGAGAAGCAGAAAAGGAACTCAAGGTCACGGGGGTGATTCGTCCAGCACCGGATGCCAGGAGACAGCTCCCAACCGAGCTCGCACCTAGCGCTGCCTCTCCCACAATGCACCATGTGCCTTGTGCTGATAAGACAGGGGGGCTGAGCGACCTTAAGGGGCGCGTGACAGGAATGGAGAGAGAACAATTCTATTCTTGAGTGCTGAAAAGGAAACTCCAGCGCTCAGGAGATGAAGTCAGCTTTAGCAGGGAAGACTAATAAGGGGGGAGGGGGAACTGTAAAGGTGGAGTCTCTCTCTGTCTCTGTCTCTGTCTCTCTTCTCTGTCTCCCTCCTCTCTCTCTGTCTCTCTGTCTCTCACTCTCTGTCTCTCTCTCTCTCTCTCTGACTCTCTCTGTCTCTCTGACTCTCTGTTTCTGTCTCTCTGTCTCTGTCTCTTTGTCTCTGTCTCTCTCTCTTTCTGTCTCTGTCTCTCTGTCTGTCTGTCTCTGTCTCTCTCTGTGTCTTTGTGTCTGTGTCTCTCCTCTGTCTCATACTACTGCTGTCTCTTTCTCTCTACCTCTTTTTCTCTATCTTTGTCTCTCTGTCTCTAGTTCCCTTTCTTAAGAGGAAAAATGCACTCCTCAGGGAGGGGAATATTTAATCAGTACAAGGATATCAGCAGCTCCTATTTATTGATCTGTGAATAGTTTAACAGTTCGTGGCATGGCTGGTACAGATATTACTGCCCTCTTTTTGCAGATGACCAAACTGAGGTGAACAGAGAGGAAATGATGTGGTACAATGATCAGTTTTGATTTTTAATTTAGATTGGAGAGGTAGCCAGGTAGTGCAGTGGATAGTGTCAGGCCTGGAGTCAGGAGGACCTGAGTTCAAATCTGGCCTAAGACACTTAGTGACTGTGTGACATTGGGCAAGTCACTTCACCCTGTTTGCCTCAGTTTCATCATCTGCAAAATGAGCTGGAGAAGGCAATGATAAACGCCTCCAGTATCTCTGCCAAGAGGACCCCTCATGGAGCCAAGAAGAGTCCAACATAATTGAGAATTCACTCAACAATAACAAGGAAAAGGCAGCTTGGCACAGAATGTGAGACCTAGAGTCAGGGAGATCTGGTTTTGGATTTTGCTGGACCTCTGTGACTCTGGGTAAGTCAGCCTCTCTCCAAGCCCCAGTTCTCCCTCTTGTAAAATGAAGGGTTTGTGTACCATGGCTTTTAAGGGGCTGTCCAGTTCCAAGGCTATGATATGCTGAATTCCTCCTTTGTTACTTCCCCGTGACCCTGGGGCAAGCCATTTGACCTCTCTGAGTTTCACTTTAGAGTTTCAGGATGGACTAAAGCAGGGGTCATTGATCTTGCATTTGTTTCCTGGACTCCTTTGGCAGTTTCATGGACCCCTTCTCAGAATGATGTTTGTTGCCTTCATTCATAATTAAAGAATTTATAAATTTCACCTGCAAATGAGTGAAATACATATTTTTTATTTTATTATAAAAACTAAAGGATTTTTTTTTCTTCATCCAAGTTAGTGAATCCCCTGAAAACTAACCACAGATGCTTGGCATTCCATGGACTCTTGGATAAGAACCTATTGACTAACATCTTTTTAAGGTCCCTTCCAGGGGAATGTGATGAATCTGAAAGGCAGTGCGATGTTGAGAATTATGGCCCAGGGTCCCATCTCAGATGCCTTCTAGCTTTGTGGCCCCAAAGGAATCTCTCTCTGGGCCTCAGTCTCCTCTGTTACATGAAGAGGTTAGACATGAGGGCTTCTATGGTCCCTTTAGTCCTTACTTATCAACCTATGACCTTCCACTTCCATGTCATCACCATGAGGGCTGTGAATATTGCATGGGTTCTACACTGACAAGTGGTGAAGCTGCCTGAAGATTCATTCCTAGGTCTCCCGAATTTGATCTCCACTAACCGGGCTGTCTTCAGGGCCCTTTGAATCTTGAAAGATGCTCCCCTGCCCCAAGACCTTCAGAGAATCCCATAGCTGTACAAAGGGAGGAGGCATTCTAGGTGCTGAATTCTATGAATGTCAGAGCTAGTGTTAGGACCTAGAGATACAAATACAAAATCCAGACTGCATTACTATCCCCTAACACCAGCTCTGAATCACAGTAAACAGCTAAAAATATGAATTGAATCTCATAAAATTGGACTTCAATTTGTTTTTTTTCTTTACAACTGTTCAAGGGACCTTCGCACTATTTCATGCCAGGCATTAGGTCTTTGGTAGCTTCCAAGCACGGAAGGTTTTGTCCAGAAGTTAAGGGGGGAAGGCTTGGAACATTTCTGATAGTGCCTATAGAGCTGGACATGGCTTCAGAAAGGCCTGGGTTCAAGTGAAGACTCCTGTGCTCCTTAGCCATGTGACCCTGCCCAAGGCACTAGATTCTCTGGTCCAGGGTCCTGGGCTGTAAAATCATCTTCCTTCTAACCCTTGCCTCCCAGCATACTGGCAAGGCTCCAACGAGCTCCCATGGGCAATGGGTGATGCCAAGATTCACGTGTTAGAGAAACCTCACCATCATCACCATCACCAGCCTCCTCCCCCTCTTCCTCATCATTATTAGAGTGGCCCGTCTTTTCAGGAAAAAAAATAAAACTCCTAGCTTTCAGTCAGCACATGAGGAGGAAGAGGGGAAAGGTTAGAAGAAGAAAGAGCCAGAATGCACCCCAGGCTAAAGGGTCCCATTACACTTCCAAGTCTGCGCAATGGGAGCAAAGAGACTGAATTCCTCCCAATTCCTCGCCACAGTCTGGGGAGAGTTGGCTAGGTTTGTAATGGAAATTGAAGGTCAAGATGTACATAGCATCCAAATGAAACAGAAAGCAGCTCTGAAAGCCCTGTAAGGCCTCCTGTTATCTACTGAAGGCTGCCTCCTCTGAAAGGTCCCCCCTCCCCTCTGCTTCACATGCCTGCTCTCCACCATCTCCCAGACCTCTAGACTGAATTCCAACTGCAGCAATGCCAGGGCCCTTCAGCCTGGAGTGGACAAAGAGCGAACAGCCCACTTGGAACACTCACCTTGGTAAAAAGAGTGTTCAAGGAGAGAAGCGCAAGAGATAATACATGTTCTCCATGCCAACACCCCAAGAAGTGGGGAAAGAGAGAGGAAAGAAGAGATTTATTTCTCCCTTTGGGAAGTGGGACATTTCCTGACTTGCATAGATGTCACCCTCCTGCTGGAAATATTAGGGTCCTGTTGTTTTGGCCATTGTGAGAACTCCTTGTAACCAGGCAGATTACAACCCATGTAGTTGGTGGACTGAGGCCCAGAGAGGCAGATGACTTATCCAGGGTCACGGAGACATTAAGCATCATAGCATCATAGACTTAGAAATACAAAGGGAATTAGGAGTATTTGAACTCAGGTTGTAAATAGAGAGACAGAGATAGGTAGATATAGACACACATATATACATAATCTTATATATACTTAATCTTTATAAACATTGAATTGACCAATGAAATAAATGTAAGTTCTTTGAGGGAAGCAATTGTTTTTGGTTTTGCCTCAATTCCCCCATTGCTGACTTTGGTGTTCTGCACGTACTAGCATCTTTGAAAATGTAATTTGAGTAGAGAGGAAGAGGGGGGAGAAGGAAGGGAGGGAGGAAGGAAGGAAGGAAGGAAGGAAGGAAGGAAGGAAGGAAGGAAGGAAGGAAGGAAGGAAGGAAAGAAGGAAGGAAGGAAGGAGGAAGGGAAGGAAGAAGTGAAGGAAGGAAGGAGGGAGGGAAGGAAGAAGTGAAGGAAGTAGGGAAGGAAAAGAGAAGGAAGGAGGGAGGGAAGGAGAGAAGGAAGGAAGGATAATACAATAAAGAAACGGATACACTTCCTTTGCCTGCTACAGTCAGGAGCTATGTTGGAGTGGGGGACAGATGGTAGGTGGTGTTAGTAGTAAGGCATTGAGGGAAGCAGAAAAGAAAGGTAGACCTTGCACCTCTAGCCTAATTGAGATGAGAAGACCCAGTGTTTTCAAAGTAAAAAACAGATCACAAGGGACCAGGTCTGGTTACTGCTTTCTAGTGGTAGGCACTGCTGGGCGTCTGCCAGCTCTGAATTTCTGTTTTCGTGGACTCTGCTGGTTTTTCTGATCTTTGTCTGGTCCTTCTCCTCTGCCCCTCTCCTCCCTCCCCCAAGTCCTCTGCCCCCCGCCATTCTATGAGGGCCTCCAGTACCAGCGTATTCTGTATCTGCCATCCTGGCTGCCCAGCCCACAGCTCCAGCTCTTCTTGCTTAGAATCATGGCTTCTGTTCTGCCCACTATTGGGCTGACCCCTGCTCCCTCTGGGGATCATCTTTCATTTTTCCTCTCTATGTCTGCTTTGTATATAGTTTGCCTGTTGTCCCTCCCATCAGGTTGTGAGCTCCTCAAGGGCAGGGCCTGTCTTGGGCTTCGCTTGGATGCCCGGCCCTTCCTTGGCACTTTGTCCGGCATGTCACAGGTACTACGTCAGTGTTTACTGACTGCATGATGTCCCACTTGTTCAGAGACCTTATTATATATTGCTGTTCAGTTGAGTTTTGCCTGACTCTTCATGATCCCATTTGGGGGTTTTCTTGGCAGAGACACTGGAGGGGTTTGCCATTTCCTTCTCTAGCTCATTTGATAGATGAGGAAATGGAAGCAAACAGGGTGAAATGACTTGCCCAGGGTCACACAGACAGTAAGTGTCTAAGGTCAAATTTGAACTCAAGTCCTCCCCCCTCCAAGCCTGGTGTTCTGTGCACTATGGAGCCACCTAGTTATCCTATTACTGGGGGGCCCAGTCTTTATCTCCTGCCTAGTAGACACCAATTAAAAGGGATTAGTTCACATTACCTTGAAACCCATCCTTGGATTAATAAAATCACAAAATTTTGGGAGGTAGCTGCTACTTAGAATGAAGATGACAGAATGTGACTAAAGTTCTCCTGTCTTTTTTTTAAGGACCTCTGTATCTGACTTCAACCTCCCTAACCTCCTTTCCCTACTTTTTGAGTTGATGCCTTTGGGGACCCAGATACCGGTAGATCTGTGTGCTGTACAAAGTCCATGGAGAAAAGCCTGGCAGCAGCCAGGGACCTAGCTCTGCTTCCTTAAGCTTGGAAGCCCCTCCAGGTCTAGCCAGCTCTGTCTCACCATAGACTAGCCCCACCAGACTGAAACATATCCAGTTATTCTCCATTCCTATCCTTGGGCTCAGTAGAGTTGGTGTTCTCTAGGCCTTCCAGGCTATGGGGGCTCAGCCTGAGTCACTACAAGAAGGGAGCTGAATGAGGATCCCCCCCTTTCTCCTCCATCCCCATACCAGGCTGAACACTGATGTGGTCAGTACTTCACCTGAGAAGGCTTTTGGGGCTGGGTTACTGTACTTGGCCCTTGTTGATGATGCTTCAATTACCCCGGAGGAAGTCTTGTTTTTAACCTTGTTTTAAGGTTCTTGGGTTGAAAAGTCATGCTGAAAACACCTCCTTCCTCTTGCCTGTCGGTCACCACTTCCTTTTCTAGGTTTTCAGTGACCACCTCTTTAACAATATGGTCTGGAATTTTGCTTGGAAGCAAAGTTGTATTTACTGACCTAGTCAATAGATGCCATTTCCTTCCTTGTTTCCTTCCTTCCTTATTTCCTTTTTTTCTTCCTTCCTTCCTTGTTTCCTTCCTTTCTTGTTCTCTTCCTTCCTTTTTTTCATTCCTTCCATGTTTCCTTCCTTCCTTGTTTCCTTCTATCCTTCCTTTTTCCCTCCCTCCTTCCTTTGTTCCTTGTTTTCTTCACTTTTCCCTCCTTCCTTCCTCTTTCCTCCCTTGTTTCCTTTGTTGTTCCCTTCCTTCCTTTTCCCTACCTACTTCCTTCCTTCCTTGTCTTCTTCCTTCCTTCCTTTTTCCCTCCCTCCTTCCTTCCTTCCTTCCTTCCTTCCTTCCT
>NW_027187465.1:5863397-5890850 GCF_028583685.1 Petaurus breviceps papuanus | reverse complement strand
CCTTCCTTCCTTCCTTCCTTCCTTCCTTCCTTCCTTCCTTCTTCCCTTCCTTACCCCCTTCTTCCCTCTTCTTTTTGGAAATCAAGCAATATTTATCCTTTCTCAGTCCTGGGAGCCCTGTCTCTTTACTACCATCTTTCAAATATTGACCTTCTTGCACTTTTCCTCACAGAGCACTCCATAGACTACCTCTGTGCCTATAGGCTGTCCTCATGTATGAAATCACCTCCCTATTCATCTCTACCTCTCAGAATCCCTAGATTTTTTTCAGAGTTCAGCTCATGTTGCTTCCTACATAAAGACTTTCCTACTTAGCCCAGAAAGATATATTAAAAGGAGGACTGAAAGTTGCCTCAGTTTCCTCTTCTGTAAAACGGGGACAATAATGCCATCTACCTCCTGGGTTTGTTGTCCGGCTAAATAAGTTGATATTTGTAAAACATTCTGTAAACCTTAAATTCTAGTTATTACAGTTCTATTGTGTTGCAAGCCTTAAAGCACCATATAAATGCTATTCATTATTGGTATCATTCTTCTTCATATATAGATAGATATAGATATATACATATACATACTATGTATACAATATAGTATATATACTATATATGCCTTATATATTATATACACAATATAGTGTATATACTACATATATATGCAATATAATATATATATATATATATAAAACCTTATATATACTATGTATGTGTGTATACTTTCTATTCATATTAAATGTAAGCTCCCTGAGGACAGGATCTGTTTCATTTTTATCTTCTCCCCAATGCCTTAAGCAGTATTTGGGGCATAATAGGCTTTTGATAAATACTTGTGGAATTGAATTGGAGGTTATATACACCATTAGGGAATGAACTCTGAGGACAAGGATGGCTTCATTTCTGTCTGTGTGTCTCTTTTCCATCACATCCCCTTGATACCATCTTCTGCACATCATTATTTGTCTTTAATTTTGGTTGAGTGCTGAGTGAAAAAGGGAAGATTTAAACCCAAGTCAAGTCAAAAAGCATTTATCAAACACCTACTGTATGCCAGGCACCACAATAAGCAGTAAGGCCAGAAAAATCCTTCCATGGCTGGAAGGAAGCATAGAACACAGAAAGTTAAAGCAAAGAGTCTGGGAAGGATCTGTGTGGATATATATGCATGTACATGTGTGCCCACATATATGTATACACACATGTGCATATATACATACAAACATATAACCATACACATATACACATGCAGATACATGCAAACATGTTAGGGTTAGAGGTCAGAGGCATTTAAGGTTAGGGACACATATAGAGAGAGGGAGAGGGATGTGTGTTCATACATGTGTATGTGTATATACATAAGTATACATGCACATGCACATATGGATATAGGTATATGTATATTCACAATATGCATGTATAAGTATATTGTATATGTATATAGATGTACATAATACATGCACATGTGTGTTGATACACATGCATGCACACATGCATACATACATGTATATCCACTTCTCCCTCTACCATGTATTTAGGATGTCAAAGTATGGGAGGTCTTAAAACAAAACAATATCAGAACTAGAAGGCAGCTTGGGACAGAAAACGTCAGCGCTAGAAGGTACTTGAGGACAGGTCTCAGAGAAGCCTGAGAAGAGAGAACATCAGAGTTCCCAGGGACCTTAGAATCTCCATTCTCCAAGCCTGAAAGGAGCCTAGGCTGCAGACTGCCAGATCTGAGAGGAGTCTTGGAACAGAGAACATCCAAGCACATCCGCTATACAAACTGGAAGACATTTAGAACAGAGGATGCCGATTTCTAATGGTTCTTTGCCTATCGGAGCTTAGAAGGACCCCAGAACAGAGGAAGTGGAAGTTGGACTGGACCTTGGAATACAGAACACCAAGGTCATTGCAGTCTCTTAAAGACAGCCTAGTGTAGCTCCTTCATTGTGGAGGGGACCCCACAGCCCAAAATCAAGGCTGAATTGCCCAATCACACCTCACTAGTCAATTGAAGAACACCTTTGTAGCTTAGTAGAGGGTGAACCCACTTCCCAGGGGCTCCAGTCTCCGGGGTCAGCAAGTATGACAGTACAATTATCCATTTCACCCAGATGCTGAAGAAAGTCTCAGTGAGCTCAAGGAGATTCCCAGAAGAAAGGGATGATGTTTTCCCCCCATCTGAGCTTTGTGGTCAGAGGCCACAGATGAATCCTTTCCTCATGTGACCATTCTGGGCACGACTCACCTCCCCTGATCTGCTAAAGCTCAGCTCTCTGGCTCCCCTGTCTCGCCTCCCCCCTTCTTCTCTCTTCTCTTCCCATAAGGAGCCTAAAATCCCAAGTGCGTCTGGGAAGGACCCTGTCTCCAGTACAGGGGGAGTGCTGGGGGTCAGGCTTTATTAAGGAGAAAGCGGCTGGCGTGACATTCTTGAACATATTGCTTTGAGGGGCTTGAAGAGAATTGGTGCCTCATTAATGTAAAAGGCAGAGAAGAGCTAGCAATCTTCAGGATCAACGGTAGCAATTTATTTTAAACTGTCCATTTTCTGGATGTCAGAAGAAGACTTTTATTTATAATCTTATTTTCAATTTCAACAAAGAACACTTCACTCATGTCCTGCGCTTGGGCTTTTTTTTTTTAGCAAATAACCGATTATATATATATATACATATATATATATATATATATATATATATATATATAAAACCTCTCCTTTTTTTTCCCCTTCCCCTCCCCCAGCAGTCCCCTCCTCATGGTGGTGTTGACATATGGAAATGAATCAAAATGTAATAGGTGCAATTATGCACATTGTATGCAGGGTACAATTAGTGTCTGTTCAAAGCAATGTTGTAATCAAAAGACAGCGTTAGAACAGGCCAAGGAATGAGAAGACAATTCCGAGAATTAGGGGCGGGAGGGAAGGAAGTTTCTTTCTGGGGAGAGGAACTCTGGTTGGTTCCGCCCGGGCTGGAGAAACTTGTTCTGATCCAGTCTTTTTTCATCAATAGAAGAGGAAAGGGCTTTGCTTCTTCTTCACCAGGAGAAGTTCAAAGCATGCTAGATTTTATTCTTTTAAGAGAGGCAGGAGCAGTGGGAAGGCAGTGAGAGGTCTCCCAAGACCCCCTGCTGGGAAGGCTGCCATCAAGCTCACAAATCCCCCTGGGATTTCTGGATGTGGGGAGCAGCAGGAAGAACACAAGATGATGTATTTGGGAGCATAGGCTGGTACCCACTGAACCACCACAGTGAAAGTAGGGGTGGCTTTCTACCTCCTGGGAAGCCATGGCCAGTCACTTCTTCTCTGAGGGCCTCACCTCCCTCACTTCTAAGAGGAATGGTCTGGGGCTAGATGAACTTTCAGGGAGCCCCTGGCCTTCTGTGCTCTAAGCCCCATTCCAGCTCTCACCTTCTATGCCCAAAATCTCTTTCCAGCTCTAGCACTCTGACATTTTATAACGCTGAGACAGCTTGTTGGCATATTAAAGAGAGCTGAAATCAAATCTTGTGCCAGATAACTGGTGTAACCCTGGACAAGTCACTTAACTGCCCTCAGTCCCTCAGTTTCCTCATCTGTAAAATGGGGACAATAATAGCACCAACTGCCTAGGTTCGTTGTGAGGCTAAGTTGAAATTTGTGAATTTTGCACACCTTAAATGATAGTTATTGCTGTTATGTTACTTTGTAATCCTTAAACACCATATAAAGTTTTTTTTTATTATCATTCTTACTGTTTTTGTTATTATTATCATGCTATATTCTAAAGTCCTGTTCAATTCTCCCCAAGTTCTGACAAATGAGAGAGATAGAGACAGAGAGAGACAGAGAGAGGAGAGAGAGAGAGAGAGAGAGAGAGAGAGAGAGAGAGAGAGAGAGAGAGAGAGAGAGAGAGAGAGAGAGAGAGAGAGAGAGAGAGAGAGAGAGAGGCATACAGAGAGAGACAGAGAAACAGAGACAGAGAGATGGGGAGAGAGGAAATAGAAATGATATCAACATAATGGGTTGTCTTTGTAATTCTCTGTATTTTGTTTCCTGAATTTTAAAAATATGAGTCTGAGAAGGGGTCCATAGTCTTCACCAGACTGCCAAAGGGGTCATGAAACCGAAATGTTGACAGCCCCTGCTTTAAACTCTCCTGATCACTGAAAGAAACCAGTCTCTTTTATTCCCTTCTGCCTCAGCTTAGACACAATAGCCTTCCCCAGTCATCATGTCCCGAGTTCCCACACCCTGGATCTCATTCAGATTTCACAATTATCTTTGAAACTCTCCTCAACCCCCATCCCCTGATTAATAAAACCATAGAATTTGAAAGCCAGAAGGACGTTAGAATTCAGAATGTCCAAGATGAGAGGGATCTTAGCATCTGTCTTGGCCAATATGTTGATTTTCCATGAAAAACCTGAGACCTCCAGAGTGGGGAGGGACACAGTCATGCACAGTAGATGCAGGACAGTGTCAGAATTGAAAATCTGGGACTCTTGACTTTCAGCTCAGTCCATTTTCTACCTGCTTTCCTCCCTCTTCAAAAAGAGTCAACTCTTGAGATGCTCTCGCAGCCTATCCCCCTCCCCCTCTCCACTTAAGCCTCCCACCCTCCCGCCCAAACGTAATTCTACCCACTAATTACAACTACCAGCTAAAGGAGGAGTGGAGCTTTTTCTATAGCAAGCAATCAATAGAAGTTAAAAAGGGCATCTTGTTTGTTTCTGTAACAAAGCTCTTTAGAAAATTGGGTCCCGGGTCCTGGCCTGACCGATGTCCCATCAGTCACAGGCTGCCAGGGCTGGGCATGTTAGACTGCAGAGCATGATGTAACATGATGTGAATGCTGGGGCCGGAAGGAGAATTGCAGGGAAAGGGCTCCCTCTGATAGCAGCTGCTGCAAAAGATTCCCAGAAAAAATCTCTAGTGGAAGAAAGGATGAAGCAGCCAGGAGAGTGCTGGGGACAGCTCCCATTGGTTTCTGAGATTCTACTGTTAAATCTTACACCTCAGAAACAGTAGAAAGCTACAAACCAGGACTGGATTTACTGTGCTGTGGATTATCTAAACCTAAAAATTGTAATGGAGAAAATGTTAACGATGCCAATTAAACTGAAAAGTGTTTGCACACATTTTATTCCCTGCTTTCCCACCCCCAAGCTGGATGTTAAACACATACCACCCCTGCAAATGTCCAGATTCTAAAGTCGGTGGAATCAGGCAGACCTGACTAGAAAATTTCTTTAGAACAGAGGGCACTGGCCTGGGCATTCTGCCTGTCCCATGTGACCTGTGTCTCCTAGGACTGGAGACTTCTGCCTCTCTTTGAGCCTCAGGCTCCCCGCCCCACCCCCACACCTTACATTCTGTGTTCTAACATCCCTCCTAGGACTTACACTGTATATTCTAAAGTGTCTTCCAGCTCTGATATTCTGTGCTCTAAAGTTTCACCTGATGAAGACATTCCCTGTTCCAAGTTGCCTCCCCCCTTTTCCAGCTCTGACTTTTACTATTCTAAGACTCCACCTCTGACATTCCTTATTCTAAGTCCTCCTCCCAACTCTTGACATCCCATGTTCTAAGCCCTTCCCAGCCCTGACACCCCCTGTTCTGAGGCCCCTCCCATGCCTGACACCCCTTGTTCTGAGGCCCCGCCCAGCCCTGACACCCCTTGTTCTGAGGCCCCTCCCAGCCCTGACACCCCTTGTTCTGAGGCCCCTCCCAGCCCTGACATCCCCTGTTCTGAGGCCCTTCCAAGCCCTGACATCCCCTGTTATAAGGCCCCTCCCACTTCATTCCATGCTCTGAAATCTCTTCTACCTCTGACATCTTTTATCCTGAGGCTCCTAGATCTGTTTTAAGGTCCCTTATGATTCCACCTTTCTCTGATAACAATCATACTAACCACCACCACCACAACAGCTGGCATTTATATAACAAGGTTCAAAAGGGTATTTATAAATAGGTCTCATTTGGTCCTCATGAAAGCCTCAATGCTATCATTATCCTCTTTTTACAGATGGAAAAACAGGCAGAGAAAGGTTCGGTGACTTGCCCAGAGTCATACAGCTCCATAGTATATGAAGTATATGGTCTTCCTGACTCCAGGCCCAGGACTAGACTAAATATCCCCCTTTCCTAAAAGCTCTAGCTTATACAGTGCAGTGGTGAGGAGCCTGAGGTCTCAAGTCACATGTGTCCCTCTAGGTCCTCCACTGAGGCCCTTTGACTTAATCCTTATGGCCTGATGGCAGTGCCTGGCACACAGCAAGGGCTTAATAAATGCTAGTTGATGGACTGATACAGATACTGTTATTTTATAATATAATATACTGGGATTATAATATAATATATAATATCCTGCACTTCTATGATTTTCTCACCTGCCCTCAGAAGGGTGACATTCAGAATATATTACCAAAGTTACCACCAAAGGAATCAAGGACAACTTTCATATATCCACAGATTGTTAGACCTGGGACGACTTATCCAGTCCAACAGCCTGTTTTTACAGAGGAGAAAACACCAGCCCATTGATGGAAAGTGACTTACCCAAGGTCGCACCAGAAGTTAGTGGCAGCTTTGGAAACTGTAAATGAACAACACTTCTCCTCTGCTTAGTAGACTGGGTCAGGGAGCGAAAGAAAGAGAATTATTTATGCTGATGAAGCAACCCAGGGAATTAAAGTCACTGAAGGAAATTCTCCAGAGGCAACCTGGTTCTTTCAAGTTGAGCAGAATGAGTGGGGGGAGGAGAGGTGCAAGGAGGAGGGAGATACAGACAATACTCTGTCTGGGATTCACAGAAAGTGCTTCAGACATTAACAACAAGGTATTTTCTCATGGAAGAATCCTAGCCACAGTATTAATTTTTATTTTAAAGATCAGGAGTGCCCTCTCAACTGATCATAAAATATTATCATCAGAGTCACAGGTAAGTATGTTTATCAAGAGTGGAGCTGTGTTCAGATACTTCTGCTAACTAAAAAAAATTCTCAGCTTAAACACACACACACACAAGTCAAGGAAGAGCAGGAGAGAGTCCTGATTAGCAAGCCAATCAGCTGAGGTTTCAGTGTCAACTTTGACCTTCATTTGTTGTGTGACCTTGGCCATATCACTTGGCTTCTCTTGGTCTCAGTTTCTTCTGGTACAAAGAACGTCTTGAGGGTTCAGTGATCTATAAGGTCTATTCCATCTCGACCATTATTTGAAATGTGAGTAGCCTTGTCTGTCTCAACTGATAAATTTGATGGGGAAAGTGGAGGCTCTCAAAGGTAATCAGTCTAAACCACCATGTTTTACAGATAGGTAAACTGGAGTCCATGGAGGTTATATGGTTTACCCAAATTTCTTTCAGGTAGGAAATGTCAGAGATGGGAATTAGACCAAACCTTAAGATTCTAGATTGATATTACCAAGAATGTGCTCCCTTCCTTCCTATAATCGTTAGCTTCAGGAATTAGGGGAGATAGGAGGGGTGAGCTGTGATATATAGCTCCCTCTGCCAGGGCCCTGTGAGGTAGGTAGTAAAAGCGTGATTATCCTCATTTTACATTTAACATGCCCTCTGGGGCCATTTCTGCAGCTCACATAGGCATTGGGAATTTGATCTCCACAAGGCAATGACTACTTCTCCCAGGCTCCTAAGCCTTAGGGTTGGGGTTTCTAGGGCAGGGAGTATGGACCTCCTTTGGGGAGGTCCAGCACCTCTGGGGGGAGGGTTTCTCAATCCTTTTCTGGGCTGCTCACCCACCTTTGGTGTTCACCCGCCACCCAACTCTCACTTGTGGCTCCAAGAGCTGGAGCACACACAGCAACCACATCCCAGTAAATTGTCTTCGCACAAACCCATCGGAGAGCTAGAGGGGTGTCTATCCCGAGCACGCGAAGACTTCCCCCAGTGGAATGGGGAGATGAGAACTATGTGTTCCAATGGCCATGAAGGTGGCTCAGAGCATGGTTAGACATCGAAGATGCCGAGGCCATCTGCTGAGTTTTGCCCTGCCACTGGATTTAGATGACTCTGGAATAGTGAGGCTGATGACTTGGTGCAACTGCCTCACTTAAATCCAATTCACACTGGAGTCAAGACATCACCCTACAATCTCATAAGGAGGGACAAATAACAAGGGTCAGCCAATAAGCATTTGTTAACCCTTATCATGTGCCAAGCACTGTGCTAAGTAAGCCCTGGAGATACAGGGAAAGGCAAAAGGACAGTCCCTGATCTCAAGAAGCTGACAGTGTAATGGGGGAGACAACGTGCTAACAGCCAAGTACAAATAAACCAGACAGGAGAGATAGGAGATGATCATCAGTTAAAGAAGACTGGGAAAGATTCCTATAGAAAGCATTCTTTTAACTGGGACTCTAAGGAAGCTAGGGAAGTCAGGTGGCACCATAGAGTCCCAAGCCTGGCTTCCTCTTGCTGAGTTCAAATCTGGCCTCAGACCCTTACTAATGATGTGACCCTGGGCAAGTCACTTATCCTGTTTGCCTCAGTTTCCTCATCTGTAAAATGAGCTGGAGAAGGAAATGGCCAACCACTCTGGTATATTTGACAAGAAAACCCCAAATGGAGACACAAAGAGTCAGGGACGACTGAACAACAACAAGGGAAGCCAAGAGGTGGCTTTTCCCTTCAAAGGAAAAGCATGGAGTGGAGAGATAGAGTCCTGTGTGAGGAGGAGCAAGGGGATTAATGTCAACAGCTTGCAGAGTAGGGGTTAGGAAGAAAGTATAACAAGACTGGAAAAATGGCAGAGATGTGGGTTTTGAAGAATTGAATGCCAAAGGGAGCATTTTCTATTTGATCCTGAAGGAGACAAGAAGCCAGGGTAGCTGTATAAAATGGTGGGTGGGATCAGGAAAGAGGCTACATGGTCAGATCTGTACTATAACTCCTGAGATCTCCTTGGTGTGATTCTCAATAGAGATCCCAATAATGTGACCTCCATTAGCTTTTAGAAAAGGGATCTGCTGAGAAGCAGCAGTGAGTACCAAATATCTCTCCCAAGTTGGAGGCATGGTCTCCCCCCTCACACACTGGGTCTCTCAGAGGAGAGGGCTCAAATGTAAAGTGCAATATTCCATACACACAGAGATATACTTGTAGAGAGCATACATGACCACAGAAGAAGGTCCCAGTTCCTGATTACTGGAAGCCCTCATGAAGAAGGTCAGCTTTGATGGAGCTGTCTGAGACCTGGAGCCTCTGTCCAGCCTAGAACTGCAGCTCCTGTCTGCTGTCTCACTCCCAGAGCTCTGTCCTAGCTTGACTATCTCTCCACAGATTGACCTGTGCTGTCATTGACCAATGCTGATGCTGTTCTCCCAGGCCACTCTGGTTTCCTACAGAAGGAGTAGGGGAGAACGGAAAGCTCCCTCCCTCCTAACATCAATCAAGTGATTCTCTCTCAGCATTCAGGAACAAGCCACTCTAACTGGGCTTATGGTATTATCCATAGCCCCAAGGACAAGTCTGATTCTTTGGACCAATCAGAGATAGTTCTTGTCTGGTTTCATCTGCCTTTTTCCAATGATCAACTCACTTTATTCCTCTCCAACAGATTAAAGACTGGTTCACATACAGTTTACATTTTTGTTTGATTGACTCAGTCCAATTCAAATGAGTTAGGAGGTAGAAATACCTTCTCTTAGATACAGATGTAGAAACTGAGGCCCAGAGAGGCAGAAGTAATTTGCCCAGCAACTCCCAGATATCATAGCTGGAGGCAGAATATCCAATCAGTTCTTTTAAATTCAATGTTCTTTCCACTACATCCTTATCATGGGTTGTTCATGGGGATGAGGGGGAGGGAGTGGAGGAGCAGAGAGCCAGGAGGAAGTGGGAAAGAAGGGGAACTTGTCTCCCTTGGGCATCCCAGAATCCTCTAGTAGTCTGTGTAATTAAACAAAGATATCATTCAGCTCATGTGGAGAAGGAGAAAAGGCCAAATTGCAAGGAAACCAAATTTTTGTTAAAATGGGGACCCTGGGCTTTATTTTCTGGGGATGTGAGCACGTGTAAACTTTCCCAATAGATCAACCCCAAATTAAACAGCTCACCAAAGATCAGTCATTAATTCCCTGAAGTTGGTCACACTCCATGGACATTGTGGCAGCTATGTGGAGAGACCTTCCAGTCTGAGTTCAACCCCTGCCCCAGGCAGGGAACCAGCAGAGGGGGAAGCTCTAAGGGTACAGGAAGTCATTCTCCAGTAACTCCCTACAAAGCTGGGCTGGACCGAAGGGGTACAGGGTGGCATGAAGCACAGCCAGAGTCCACTTCTGATCCACAATGAAAGTTAGCCTTGGGGCGTCTAGCTGGCATAGAATAGAGCAGCGGCCCTGGAGTAAGGAAGACCTGAGTTCAAATCTGGCCTCAGACACTCAAAACAAAAACTAGCCATGTGACCTTGGGCAAGCCACTTAACCCCAAATTGCCCTCCAAAATGCAAAAAAAACAAAAACAAAAACAGCCTGGTGTAATGGAACTGTCTTGGTTTGGCATGCGGGACACTTGGGTACTAGTTCTAATTCTGGGTTTTGATAATGATTCACTACAAATCATCCTATATTTTAAAAAAAAGAATTGGATAAAATGAGAGTGGCAGTGTAGTACCCAAAGGACCTGGGTTAAAATCCTATTTCCGACCTTGCCTGTGGGTCTGTCGGTGTCTCAGGGTGACATCCTGGACCTCAGTTTCCTCATCAGTAAAATAAAGAGAGTGGATTTGACAGGTTCTAGGCTTCATCCAACTCTAGATCTAGAATGCTTTGATGGTTTTCTGATGTCTCAGATTTCTTCCACTTCTGACAATCCATCAGTCAGTGAGTTTTCATTAAGTTCTGCTGTGCTCCAGGCCCTGGGGATAGAAGTGCAAAGAATGGAGCGTTTTCTGCTCACAAGGAGCTAACGTTTAATAGGGCAGACAATAGGTACATATAAAACTAAATGTAGCATAAATGTAAAGTTAACAAATATAAATATGTAAGAAGTGGTTAAAGACAAGTTGTTTGGCAAGACAGGAGGGCCTAACAGTTGGTTGGATTTGGAAAGAAGTCATTTCATAATGGTGCCTGGATTATGTCTTAATGGAAAAGAGGAACATGAGATGCCAATAAGGAGAGAGGACATTCCAGTCATGGGGGCAGCCAGTTCAAAGTGGGCAAAAGGAGGGTTGTGTGTGAGGACCAGAGAAAAGGCCAGTCTGGTTGGATCACAGAAGGGAGGGGCAGTAATATCGCCAAAGACCACAAAGCTAGGATGGGGCCAGGCTGTGTAAGGTTTGAAAACCTAAACAGAGGATTTCCTGTTGAAAAATCATAGTGATATATGTTTTATAATCTTAGAGATAATAGGAAACTATTGAGTGTGGGATTCTACTCAATCAACAGGCATTTAGTAAGCACTGTAAGACCGATCCCAGACTAGAAATTGGGAGAGATGAAATGCATACTATGATCCAGAAACTATGCTTAAGTTTGGATGTTAACTAGTAAGTATGCTAATTCATTTTATCCTCAAAAGGAAGAGGCAAATGCTATTATTCTCTCCATTTTACAGTTGAAAAAAATTGAGTCAGATAGAGGTTAAGTGACTTGCCCAGGGTCACACTGCTAGTAAGAGTATGAGGCTGGATTTGAACTGGGGTCCCACTGATTCCAGGTCCATTGCTCTCTTCATTGGTCCATCCAACTGCCTCTGAGGCAGCTGCTCAAATATTCTGATTATGAATCCCCAGGATGATACCACCTCTGTCCTCTTGCTATTTATTTTTGGTTCAGCATCATTGCATGAGCAGCCCAGCCCAGGGAAAGGAGCCAGCAGTGTCTGTTCCTACTTCTTGGAAGTTTGGGAATTTGAAAATTCACTTGCCCTCCCAGAGCCTCGGTGGTCTCCTCTGTGAAAAGTGGTCTCCTCCTGCCTTATGGTGCTGTAGTGAAGATCACAGGGAGGATGTTTCTAAATGCAGAAACCAAATGGCGTACCATGATAGCATGGTGGCTCTAGAGGGGCTGAAAGGGGGCTGCTGGGAATTGTCTAGGGGCTGAGGAGCATTTGGGGAAAAGACTGGGAACTGAGGAAAGAGCTGCCTCTCCACTCTGTCTTGTATTTCTCTATTATAATTGCTGACTTGCCCCAAAGAAGGTAATCTCCTTGAGGGCAGGGATTATTTCATTTTTTAGCACCTAGAACAATACCTAGACCCTTGTGCTAATTTTGATCTTACAATTAACACCAAGAAAACACAAGTGCTCCATCAGTCACCACCACACCATCCAAAAATGGAACCATCACGTACAGCAAATGGGGAAGTTCTGAACGCTATGGATAAGTTCACTTACCTTGTACACTTTCCATGGATGTCCACATAGACGATGAGGTTGGTGCACACATTGCCAGAGCTGGCTGGGAGAATCTGAAGGAAAGTGTGGGAGAGAAGAGGTATTAGACCAACTTAAGGTCTACAAAGCTGTCATGTTAACCTCATTGTCATATGCTTGTGAAACCTGGACAGTCTGCCAGCGCCAGGCCAGGAAGCTGAATCGCTTCCATTTGAATTGTCTTAGGAAGATTCTGAAGATCACCTGGCAGGATAAGGCACCAGACATTGAGGTTCTCACTTGAACTAAACTGCCAAGCATTCAAACTCTGCTTCAGAGAACGTAACTCCAATGGGCTGGGCACATTGTTTGAATGCCAAGCTTCTATTTGCCTAAAAATCTATTTTGTTAAGAACTCATGGAAGGCAAGTCCTCACATGAAGGTCAGAAGTGATGCAAGGACACTCTCAGGGTCTCTCAGAAGAACTTTGGAATCGATTGTGTGACATTGGAGACACTGACACAGGACCACCTAGCATGGTGTGCCCACATCAGAGAAGGTGCTATGCTCTATGAGCAAAGCAGAATTGAAACAGCTCAAAAGAAATGTGAGATGCAGAAATTTAGAAACATCTCCATTCCAAACGTTCATATGGAATATTTATGCCCTACCTGTGGTAGAGAATTCTGAGCTTGTATTGGTCGGATCAGCCACAGTCGAACACACCATAGCTTGACATTGTGATATCACTGGTCCTCTTCAAGTAGGAAAGGCAAACAACAACCCAATACAGGGTCTGTCACATAGTAGGAACTTTAAAATGCCAGTCAATTTGTTTTATTTTTTTATTTTTGGATATCCAGGTGTAGCAGCAGGCACCCCAAGCGTCCTCAGGGATTGCTGCCAATACAGGTTCTTGGATCTGCTTTGATAAAGGAAAGCAACTCAAAATGGATTAACAAGCTTACTTTAATCAGTCAGACATATATCGTTTACCTAGTTCAGGGGGAAAAGGTCAGCACTCTGAACTTCAGAATACACAGACAGAATTATCAAGTCAGAGAAACAGATCAAGTAGACAGATTTCCAAATTGTCCAACCATTACATCCATACCAAATCAACATCTGGGTTTTTCAAAGCCGGGGGGACTCTGGACAATGGCTTCCCAGAATCCATATCAAATCACAGAACACTTCTCAAAGTGAGCCCCAAAACAAAGCTGCACATCAAGGTTTATATAGCATTCTCCTGGCTCAGAGAATGTAACAACCTTTTGGACCCACTGGCCAATCAAAAAGTATCTACTGAAAAACAAGCCTCCCACCCCAGGCTCCAGGTGCACTTTAGCCTAGGGGCAGGGAAGATCTTTAAATTTGCATTTCCATTACATCACGTTGAGAAGAAAGTTTGAACAGAGAATGTCAGATCTGGGAAGAGCCTTAGAACAGAGGCAAAAAGAGTCAAAGAGTTTCTAGTTCAACTTTCTCCTATTCAGGGAAAAGATGTTCCAGAAAAGGGAGGGGAGTTGGCAATGAAGAAGAAGAACTATGATTCATGTCCAAGTCTTGTGCCTCCAAATTTATGACTGTAGCTCTAGCTATGGGATCTCTTGGAATCTAGAGCTAGAAGGAACCCTGGGCATCAACTAATTCAGAATACTCCTTTTACCTCTGAAAGAATTAACACCCAGGGAAATTATATGACATTCCCAGAGTTCCATTTATGATAAGCAGCAGAGCTGAGATTTGTTCAATATTCAATATTCTCCCCCACTATATCGTAATAATTATCTCTATTTGTATAACTAATTAAGATCACAAGGTGTTTTCCCTAAAATTATACCATGGGGTTGTTAGTCTCAGGGGAAGGAAGCAGGGGGAAAAGAGTTCTAGTTGGTGTAAGGAAAATACAGAAGGAGAATCTATGAGAATGAGATTTCTCATTCTCTCCTTTGTTGGGTTCTGAGTTCTGGGTGTGGCCATATCTTTCGCTGTCTGCCCAGGTAGACAACCTTCATCTGGGGGCTTCTATGTCCTGGGCACTGTAGGCGAAGGGTAAACCAGGCCATTTAGTGACCATAAGGAAATCAAATGAGAAATCTCCCAAGGCTGACCCTCCTTCTGACTAGGGTCCTCAAGGGAGGAAATTGGTAAAGTCAAGCATAAAGGTACGTGATATTTCATAGGAGTATTTGGATTTAAAGGAAGAAGGAATTCTGAGATCATTTGTCAGATGGGAAATCTTAGGAGTCATGGGATCATCTGGAAAGAATCTTAAAGTTCAGTTTGTCTAGCTATTCTCAATTTAGAAATGAGAGGGCTGAAACCCAAAAAAATTAAGTCATAGTATGTAAATGGAAGCAGTCAGGTTTGGAGTCAGGAAGACCTGAGTTCAAATCCAGCATTAGACACTTCCTAACTGGGTGACCCTGGGCAAATCACTTCATCTTGTTTTCCTCCGTTTCCTCATCTGTAAAATGAGTTGGAGAAGGAAATGATAAACCACTCCAGGATCTCTGCCAAGAAAACCCCCAATGGGATCATGGAGAGCTGGACACAACTGAAAAATGACTGATCAACAACAACTAAATGCAAATATTTTCACCCCTTATTATATAGAAGAGCTAGCATTTACATATCACTTTAAGGATTAAAAATTTGCCAATAATATCTCATTTTATCCCCCAAACATCCCTGGGAGGTGGATACTATTATTATCTCCATTTTACAGATAAGAGAACTGAGCTAGGCGTAAGTTAAATGTCTACCATAACACAACTAGGAAGGATCCGAGGCACAATTTGAACTCAGATCTTGACAAACTCAGTTCTCCATCCACTGACCTATCTACCTCTCTTAATTAAAGGCAATAGTTATTTTGTTTCTGCCTTTGCATTCCCAAGGCCTACTTGAGTTCCATTGCATATAGTAGGTGCTAAATAAATGTTGGTTGGTTGATTAATTGATTGTTCAAGGTTATACAGGTAGTAAGAAGCAGAGTCAGGATTCAAACCCAGGACATCTGACTTCAAATCCAGCACTCTTTCTACTGAATTATCCAAAATTACCAACTTGGTATAATGGAAAGAACACTGGAATTCATGTCAGCTTTGTCTACAAGCTTTAAATCTTGGTTTTCTCACCTACTATTTGCCTAACTCTAGCATCAGAGAACCTGGGTTCAAATTCTATCTCTTACACTACTTATATGACCTGGGCAGAGAGGTGGCATCATAGTGTATAGTATCTACCATGTTTAGAGACTGCTAGGTGATGCCTTAGTGCAAAGAGGTCTGAAGTCAAGAAGACTCATCTCCCTGAGTTCAAATCTGACCTCAGATTTGAATACATACTAGCTATATGACCCTGGACAAGTCACTTATCCCTATTTGACTCAGTTTCCTCATCTGTAAAGTGAGGGGATTGCCCTATGAGGTCACTTCTAGTTCTAAATCTATGTTCCTGCCACCTAAGGTAATTATCATTTTTATCTGGGTCTCAGTTTCTACCTTTGTCAAAAGAGGATCACATGATTTATTGGTGGGGTCTACGATCCTTTGGAGTCTAGGAATGAGAAATAGCTTGGCCAAGGTCACACACACAGAGTAATGAGCAGAGCTGAGCTTGGGGTGCTGTTCCCCCAACTCCATATGTAACATCTTTCCATGTTATGTTGGATTTTTTAGAGAACCATAGTGAAGTATCACTCATTGCCTATTCAGAAGTATGGATTTTTTTAGCTGTAATTCAAAAGCAGTCTGAAAAAGCAGTTTAATCAGTTTTATTTGTACAAAAAGTGTCCAGTTATCATTTATTCATAGAAAAGTGCTCATCATCGATCAATTTTGATCAGGTCAATGAGAAAACTGGCACCTGGCGGGGTGAGCTATTCTCCAGGCCAGCAGGGTGTGCTCAATCAAAGATGCATCTCAAATATGCCTTCAGGTTTGCATCAGAGCTGGTGGCTCAGTTCCAACCTTCCTGTAAGAAATTGTGTTTTCAAAGAGATCTAACTAGGGTGGGGCTGGTGGAGCTTTTTACCAGGGTGTCCGAAATTTGAAAGTGTTGACCCCATTCCTTCTCATTTGTTGCTTAGAAACAACTGAGGTTACTATACAGTTTGCAAGAAAAATTCATTCACCTGAATTTTTAAAAGTGCCCAATCCAGGGAGGAGAAAAAAGAATGAAGGGGGATAGAAAGAAACTATTCTCCTACAGATGAAGAAGGAATCTGGTCAAATTGGCCAAAAATGACAAAAGATGAAAATAGTGTTACGGAAGTCATGGAAAATTAGGCATCCTGGTGCATTGTTAGTAGAACTCTAAATTGGTCCAAAGATTCTGGGTTTTGGGGAGGGCAAGTGGAATGATGTAACAAAAGTCACTAAATTGTTCATGCCCTTTGACTCAGAGATCCCCAAATTGGGCATGCACTCCAAAGAAGTCAAAAGCAGAAAAAAAAAACACATCTTCTCTAAATATTCACAGCAGCACTTTTTGTAGTCATAAAAAGAGGGGAAATGTGGGTGCCCATCAATGAGGGGAAATGAAAGACAAAGAACCTGACTTCTGAGTGGTACGGGCACCTCCCCAAGATTTTAAATTTCAGAGATTATTCCAAACTATATTGGTGGGACACTGAACAAATCTATGAATATTATGGAAACACATATTAGCAATTCAGAGAAACATGGGCGGCACAGTGGGCAAAGACATGAATTTGAAATCAGCAAACTTAAATTTAAATCTTGGCTGTACTACCTACTTAGCCTCTATGGCTATATTTAAGTCACTTAAGCCCTGTTGGCCTCAGTTCCCTCATTGTAAACTGAAGGACCTGGACAAGATAAATCCCAATGTCCTTTTCAACAATTATGCTGTGATACTATAAACCGACGTACAACAAAGAAAGCAGAATCAGGAAAACAGTATATACAACCCCAATAATGTAAATTAACCAAATGGATGCGAAAATGACATAAAATGTGGTTCAGTCTTAGTAATCAATTTCATCTCCAGAGAAGAAAGGAGGAAATACAGCCCCCTCCTTCCACTGTAGAGGGGGCAGATTATGAGTGAAGAATGTGGCTACTATATCCATTATTTTTGCTTAACAGTTATTCTTTGTTTAAAGAAAAAGCCCACCACAGTGGTGGGATGGAGGTATGTTTTTAAAAGGTATCACTATAAAATTAATATATTTTTGTCTATTTGCTGGTTAATTGATCTTCTCACCACATTCTGTGTTCTAAGTTCCTTTGACTTCTGATAGTCTATGTACCTATTTCCCTTTGATTGGCAATATTCCAAGTTCCCTCCAATTCTGACATTTTATATTCTAGGATTCTTACCAGATTGGTCATTCTATATTTGGGGTCTATTCTAGGTTTGAAATTCTATGTTCTACATTCTAAGACTCCTTCTAGACCTGACATCCTATGAGTAAAATGTGCCTTCCAACTCTGACATTCTTTATTATAAGGTCCTTTCCTGCTCTGATCTTTTATGTTCTACGTTCTATGCTCTAAGGTTCCTTCCAGTTTTGACAGTAAAAGTTACTGTGACTCTCCTCAAGTTATTACAGTAGAACAAAGTCCAAAAGGACCATGGATCTTGGTCTGCAGAGACAAAACCTCTAAATCGTTCAGAACTTTGATACACATGCCTTTTTTATCATGGAGACATTGAAGGATAGGCCAGTCAGAGATTGGTGGAAAGGGTCTACTTTATCCATTATAGAAAGATAAAGTGGCAATGAATAATAGAGGAAGCAAGCAGAACTACCAGTTGTCCAAAAAGTCTGGGAATTAACGTCAGGCTTCTCCGGGGCTAGAGACTACTGGGATTTCATTGGTATCCACACAACAATAGGTGTCAGAGACACATCTTCCTGTCTTTAAGACCATATCTCTACACATTAAGACATGCTGCTTCTCACTGTGTTTCTAAATAAATTTAAAAGACTTTGGGAGATCTAACAATGAAGTAAACTAACAGTAAGAAAGATCATTATTAATAAAGGTGTGAACTATTGTTTGCATATTGTGTCTAGGGAAAGAGAAGAATGACAGAGGAAAGTCACATTAAAAAAAGTCTCCTTAGATCTCTGAGAGATGATTGTTAATGATTATTTCATCATAACTGCTTAATTTATACATGAGAAAGCTGGCCAAGGTCCCAAAGGCAGGAGATAGTAGAGCTGGATATGAACACAGGGCATTAATTTATTAATTAAATTCAATAAACACTTATTAAGTCCCTTCTATCTCATAATCTTTGTTGGAAAAAATAAGGAGGCCCCTCCACCAAGGATCCAATATTATCCTGGGGGTTAAAATATGTATAAAATGTAGACAAGTAAACAACTACAAAATAAATGCCAAACAATAAAACATAATTTTATAAAGGATAGAATCTAATACCTGGAAGGATTAAAAAGGTCGTGAAAGAGGAACTGGTACCCGAGTTGAGCTTGGAAAAAAAAGGGAGGGATTTTAGGAAATAGAAAGGAATAGGGAATGTATTCCAGATAAGGAAGTACACCTGTACAAAGATGGGGGTAGGAAATGGAATGGTTAGGTCAATTTGATTAGAATGTTTAGTAGTTGATATGAAAGGACTGGAAATGTAAGTGAGATTCTGGAAGGTCTTCAATGTCTATCTAAGGAGGGTTGCTTTGTTGGGAAGTTTTTAATCCTAGTTGCAATAAGGAGCCATTGAGGATTCTTGAGTCAGGGGGGAGGGGTGATATAGTTATATATGTGTTTTAGACATCTCAATTTGTTAGCTATAAGGAAGATGGATTGAAGAAAGAGGAGAGTGTAGAAGCAGGAAGACCATTTGGAGGCTGTTGATATAACCCAATAAATGAGTGTTTAGGGCTATACAAACAATGAAAAGGGGAAACCTCTAAGATGTATGGTGGAGTCACAGTCAAGAAGCCTTATTGGGATACTAATTAGTTATGGGAGATGGGGTAAGGGTCACATGGGATATCAAGGATGTGAGGCTTGGTGATTGGAAGGAGATGGTGCTTTCAGCAGAAATTTTGATGTTGGAAAGAAGAATAAGTTTGGGAGAAAGCATGGATTCCATTTTGAAAATGTTGAATATGAGATGCTGATGGGTTGCATCCACCAGGCAGTTGGCTATGTAAGACCTGAGTTCAACAGAGAGACTTGGGATGGGGTACCTAGCTATGAGAGATATCTGTATGATATTGTTTAGTGAATCCATGAGAGCTAATGCAATCATGAAGGGATGGGGTATTGAAAGATAAAAGAAAGTAGAAGGTATAGCCTGGAAGGGTGTCCTCATTTAATGGATGGAAGGAGGAGGATGATCCAGGAACTAGGAGAAAGAAGTTACAGTCAGTTAGGGAGGAAAGAAGGTCCAGGAGGAGGCTGATGGTGGATAGTGTTGAAAGCTTCAGAGAAGTCAAGTAGAATGATGATTGAGGGCTTGTCTGTTGGGTTCAGAGGCTAACAGGTAGTCTTTCTCAAGAGCAGGATCAATTGTATTTTGAGGTCAGAAACTAGATTGCAAGGATCAGTTGGAGAAACTGGGCATATTTAGCCTGGGGATAAGAAGTTTGGAGTACAGGGAATTGAAGAGTCAGGATTGCAATCTCCTTGGCCCCAGAGGGTTAGTGGGAGGTAGAATGAACAATTTGAGAGGTCACCAACTACCCTGATCACTTGCATATATGTACTGACCATCCTGAGATAATCTTGTTCATGTCCCCCTAAAATTTCTACATAGATTTGTAATGATCAAAAGAAATCACGAATGTAAAACATTTGGTAAAAGCAAAGCATGGGACTTCTGGTTAAGGTGTCATCACAGAAAGTACTGGAGAAGCCCAACATTCCCATAAACACACAGCAAAGATATCAAAGACCACCAGATGGAAAAGTGGTCAAGGAGACCAACATTCCCTCTTTGCCCAGGGAATGAAGAAAGAGCCTGGGAGTTGTATTTCTTCTAAATTCCGGAAGAAAAGAAGGTAACATGAGATCAGGACTGGAGGGTGGAGCATTTTGACCCTAACTTTGGGAGTTTTAATGATCTCTCTCAAGAGAAGTGAATGCTCCAAAAAGGGAGACTGTGGGTCTTCTATGACCCATCCTGGTCAGCCCTTCTCTGTCTCTGTCTCCCTTCTCTGTCTCTTTCTTCTCTCCTCCAGCAGCCCTGGAGCCATCACCCATGAATAATGAGGCAATATTGCCAAGGGCTTAGCACATAGTAGGCACTTAAGAAATGCTTGTTTCCTTCCTTTTCCCTTCTCTCCTGGGAGACTAGGGAAGTAAAAAGTAGCAACATTTAAGATTGAGTCTTATTTTGATTTGCTTTTGTCTTTGATTTATTTTTTTTTTATTGTGGGCGTTCGCTCCAGAGGCTGGAGACCCGAGAAAATAGCAACAGCAACAAAACAAAAACCAACAAAACAAAACAAAATAAAAACCTGGATACACAGGAATTGGCAGTCCCAAACTTGCATCAGCCAAGGGAGACAGACCATTACCCAATTCTTGGTGTGATTTTTAAATTTTATTAAAGACAGCATCTGATGAGTGTAACCTTATTTCTCATAAACACCTATGATTACTTTGTCCTCTGCATTTCCTTGTGTCCCTTTGTTTGAAGCATGAGGTTTCTTCTGAGAGCCACACATAAGAGTGGACTGCACTTTCTAACTGCAGGGCTGGGACCCCAAGCAGAACTGCCCAACCCCAGATCATTGTTCGAGTTTTCTCTCTAACCAAAGGCATGACCATTGTTCATTCTTGTGATTCACAAACTATACAGCCAAGAGCAGAAATATGATGAACCTGGGCATTTAAATCTGTCACAAAGGTCCCTGAGTCTAACCTGCTGAAATCATCCAGTGGTTATGCTTGTGATAAATAAGCAAGTCAAGCATCGTCATGACAGATGCAATGTGACTTAGGGGAAGGAGCAATGAACCTCTGAGTGGAAGCCCCAAGAAAGGGAAAATCTTGCCCAGAATCACACAGGTTGGTAGTTAGTGGGGGCAAGATTCTAAGCAGGTCCGTTGGTTCTAAATGAAGATCTTTTCTCTGGAGACCAGGCTGTTGAGCTTGGGTCCTGTTCTCCGTTTATTAGTCTGTTGCCCATGGCTGAATCTCCCCAATCTTTCTGGGCTTCAGCCCTTGTCAGATGGAAATAATACTGTTTACACTATGCACCTCGCAGGGTTGTGGGGAGAAAAACATGCTTCTAAGGCTTAAAGTGCTATGGGAATGGGAATTCTTCTAAACCACTCTAGAGAAGAGACAACGGCTGCTGTTGGAAAGAAGCCCGAAACTGAAGAGGATTCCAAAGCTTAAGTAGAACCTGGTGTTTCTGTAAGAATTCATTGTTAGGTTTTGAGCCCTCACACCTCTCTCTCTGTCTCTCTCCTCTATCTCTGTCTCTCTGTCTCTGTCTCTCTCTGTCTCTCTCTCTCTGTCTCTGTCTCTGTCTCAGTTTCTCTGTCTCTCTCTGTTTCTCTCTTTGTCTCTCTCCTTCTCTGGCTGTCTGTTTCTCTCTCCATCTATGTTTCTGTCTGTGACTCTGTCGTTCTCTGTCTATCTCTCCTTCATCTCTCTTCCTCCCCTATTTCTCTCTGTCTCTATTTCTATTTCTTTTTTTTTTTTTGTTTCCATCAGCAGCTCAGTGGCACAGTAGATAGAGAACTGGGCTTGGTTGGAATCAGCAAAAGCCTGAGTTCAAATCTGGCCTCAGACATTTACTGGCTGTGTGACCTTGGGCAGATCATTTATGCTTGCCTTGGTTTCCTCAATTATAAAATTGTATCTACATCCCAGTGTGATTTTGAGGATCAAATAAGATAATATTTATAAAGCCCTTGATACAGTGTTTGGTCACAGTAGGTGCTAAATAAATGCTAGCTATTATCATTATTATCTTTGTCTCTTTGTGACTCTCCCTCTTATTTTCTCCGCCTCTGTCTCCCATCTCTGTCTCTCTGGTTATGTTTCTATCTCCGTGTGTGTGCGTGTATGTGCATGTGTGTGTTTTCTCTCTCTCTGGGTTCCATTCATCATTTTTCTGGTCCTTCTATGCTATCCTTGAGTGGTGAGGACAATTAGATCTGGTATGATTATCCCCCTTTCACAGATTGGAAAGCTGAGGCAGAGATTTAGATAAAAAAGAAAGATGGAGGGTTGGCATTGTCACTTGGAAGAAGGATCAGACTTGCTCTGTTTGGCCCAAGGGGTAAAGCTACCAGCATTAGGCAGTTCAAAGAAGCCCATTTGGATTTAATGTAAAGAAAAGCTTCTGAGCAATTAAAGCCTTCTCCAAGTGGAAAGTGCTGCCCTTAAGTATAATGGAGTTCCCCTCTCCAGAAGCAAAATCTGGACTACTATTTGTTTGGTAGGTTACTGATGAGGGGGGCAGAGGGGAAGGAATCCATGGACTGTTGGAACTCAATAGGCTCTGAGGTTCCTGCCCCTCTGAGATTCTCAGAAACTGATCACCGAGATATCACTTTGGTTCTTGTGAAGAACTTGACCATTGTCCATCCAATGGTTCCACTAAGAACCTTTGTTTCTGGGTCATTGGCTGCCTACAAGAAAGTCAGCCCCCTACCTTCTTTGGACCCATCCCAGTCAGCCCTAGGCCTCTGGGGTCCCTGATCCACTCTTTCTTCCACCTCCACTGTGCCCTCTTCAGTTGTTAACTAAATGTTCTTCCTCTTAGGCCTCTGACCTTCCTTTGGGGATGACTTTGTATTGATTTATATGTGTTTGTGACATTTCCTCCAAGGAGAATGAATCCCTGAGTTCAGGAACTGTTGCTTATATTTTGTTTGCTTACCAAGTGCCTCACACAGTGCTTGGCACTTAGGAGACCCTGAATGATTGCTTATTATATGAAACCCTAAAGTCTCTAACATCTCTCTACCTTCCCATGTTCTCAGTTGTAAATCCCTTTTTTGATGTGCTTTGTTCTAAGTTCTATTATAGTTCTGACAAGCCCTAATCAGTGCTTGATGTACTCATCCACCTGGGACACATTTATGTCCTTGTCTCTTTCAGCTCTGAAATTATTCTCTAAAGTTCCTTCTGACTCTGACATTCTGTATTATATTCTAAGGCCCCTCTCAGCTCTGACATTCCATGTTCTAAGGCCCCTCCAAGCTCTGACATTCCATGTTCTAAGGCTTCTCCCAGCTCTGACATAAAAGAGAAACTTTGGTCAACCTTTGTCCAGGCTGCCCTTTTCATTTCACTAAGTGTTGGTTCTGTCTCCCAGGTGGATATATCCAGATCCTGAAACCTCCCTTTCCTTGGCCTCTGTTTGCATGGCTTACCACATGTGACCCTTTGGAGACTAATTGTATTCCAAGAATTCTTACCACTTTCTAATGGGCTCATTTTGTGAACAAGAAACTGATTTTTGAGAAATGAAGTCAGAGAGGCAGTAATCACATTAGGATTCTCTAAAATATGTCTGTTCTGATCCTCTGGAATAGTAGAAATAGATTTGAGGAGGGAACTTAGAGGTCCAGCTCACTCAGTCTGCTGATGAGGAAGCTGAATCAATGAGGTGGGATGGTAGAAAGATGGCTGGACCCAGAGCTGGGCAGACATGGGATTACATTCTTCCTCAATCACTTGCTGGATGCGTGACCCTCACCAAGAAGCTAAACTCTCCCAGACTCAGTTTCCTCATTTGTAAAATGAAGGGATCTGGCCTGTGGAACCTATGGCCTCAAGGCCACTTGTGACCCTATAAGTCCTCAAGCAGGGCCCTTTGATTCAATCCAAACTTCAAAGAACAAATGTCCTTAATAAAAGGCCTCGAAGTCTCAGGTTCTCCAAACCTGTTATTTTGATGGCATTTTGAGGCTCTTCCAGCTCATAATGTAGGATCTTAAGAAGTTTGAGGGACAGGTAGGTGGTGTGATAGATAGAGGACTTGGCCTGGAGTCAGCAAGACTCATCATCCTGAGTTCAAATCTGACGTCAGACACTTACTAGCTATGTGACCCTGAGTGAGTCACTTTACTCCATCTGCCTTGGGTCCTCATCTGTAAAATGAGTTGGAGAAGGAAAAAGATACCACAGTATCTTTGCTGAGAAAATCCACCAAAATGGGATCACGAAGACATGACTGAAATGATTCAACAGCAAATTGTTAGGATTATCTCTGGGAGCCGGGGCAGAGGAGCCACAGAGGGGCCTTCGAACCTCCGGCTTCCTGCTCGAGCTTCCCCCTGCCCCCACCATCTTCCCTCCAGGAGATAGCCTGACATCCAAAGCTGGGGCCCCCTCTAGCCCCGCATTCCACCCCGGAGAAGACGCCAGCTCCCCTCCCTCTCCGGGTTCCAGATCCCAGAGTGAAACCAGAGACCAAACAGGAACTGGCCTGCCACCTCCAACTCCCCACCAAGCTGTAAGCAGTGGAGCAGAAAACCAGATTATTCTCAGCTGTTGCCTTGCTTAATTTAATATTTCCAATGAGCTCCCTCGCCCTCTCCTCTGGAATGGAATGCACAGTCGTGCTATGCTACAAGACAGCAAAGCCTTCCCAGCAATCGGCTTCCCAGCGGTCATCGGTGAGTGTGCGCCAGACTCCACCGAGGCCAGGGCACTGCACCAAGGCTGGGGCACTCCACCGAGGCCGGGGCACTCCACTCCACCAAAGCCGGGGCACTCCACCGAGGCCGGGGCACTCCACCGAGGCCGGGGCACTCCACTGAGGCCAGTGGGGCACTCCACCAAGGCCGGGGCACACGTTCCAGCTCCTCCAGAGAGCAAACTCCCCACAGAGCCAAGGAGAACCCAGGGATGGGAGCAGGGGCTGCAGTATCAGCAGAAGCAACCATCGGGGCTCAAAAGGGAGTGCCTCTGTCCTGGGACAGCCCCCAGGTGGTGGACACTGGCTACTGGGAAGGGCAGTTGGCTTGGCACCATGGATAGAAAGCTGGGTCTGCAGTTGGGAAGACTTGAGTTCAAATCTGGCCTCAGACCCTTAGTAAGTATGTGATTTAACCTGTTTGCCTTAGTTTCCTTATTTATAAAATGGAGATTACAATAGCAGGTATTTCCCAGGGTTGCTGTGAGGATCAGTTGAGATAATGTTTGTAAAAGTACTTATGTGCCAGACACATAGTTAACACTATATAAATATCTTATTATTATTTTCCTGGGCAAAGGAAATATACTCCAGCCTTGACCAAAGGTTAACAGTCAATTTACTTTAAAAGGCGAAATATCTTTGTAAATTTAACAAACAAGACTTGTTTGTTTTCCTATTTTGAGTCTTCTGAAGGGGCAGCCATGGCAAAGAAGGCTCAGAAGCTCCTTGAGGACAGACAGCTTCATTGGCATCTTTCTGTGCCTGGTGCCCATGAGTGGCACAGGTCCCAGAAAACATTATTTAACACTCCTCTCTGCCAGGTTCCCTGCTAGGCCCTGGGAATACAAAGACAAAAGCAAAAGTCCCTGCCCTCAAGCGGTTTAGATTCACCTGCAGGAGGAAACAAAATGTATATAGTTAAGTAAATGTAAAAATATACACAAAGTAAATACAAAGTGACATTGGTTGGGAAGAGCAGTAGAAGGGCAAGATGGAAGGAGGGAGGGAAGGAAGGAAAGAAGGAAGAAAGGAAAGAAAGAAAAAAGGAAAGAAGGAAGGAAGGGAGGGAGGGAGGAAGGAAAGAAAGAAGAAAGGAAAGAAGGAAGGAAGGGAGGGAGGGAGGAAGGAAGAAAGGAAGCAAGGAGGAAACTGAGGCAGACAGAGGCTGAGTGCCTTGCCCTGGATTCCATAGCTGGGAAATTTCTGAGGCCACATTTGAACTCAGGCCATCTTGACTCCAGGCTATGCACTCTTGTGTACCATGGACCCCCTATCCACCTGCCATAAGTGACAATAACACTTTCCTCACTCCAATAATGTAAGAATTCAATGAGATATTTACAAACCTTTAGCTGCCATGGAACACCAGTCATCACTATCACTGACCTCATGTCAGCTTGCTTCACTACCTTTAAGCCTCAGTTTATTTACCTGTGAAATGAGAGTTTTGTCCCTATCATGTGTCAGTTCCCTTCAACCTCCAGCATTCTCCCACACATTTCACATTCTCTGATCTCTTATAAGCCCAACCCCCTATATGCCATGTTCTAAGAAACCTGACCATGTCTGGCACTCTATATTCTATGTTCTAAATCCCCTTCCAGAAGTACAGAGCTCCCCTATCACAGCTCATACCTGATAGAGAATCCCTCTGTTATATTGCCCATAAGAGGTCAGCTATCAAGGCTTTGGTAAAAGACCTACATGGATGGGAAACTCTAGTAATAGCCGCACAGTGTTTGGGGATCTCCATCCATGAGGGCTGATGTTCCACAGTTTGTGACCTGGACACATATGGTGATCTTTGAATCCACCTCTTCCTGGTGACAAATCTAACACTTTGTCTACTCTGACTTAATGTACAAGATGAGAATTACTAATACCAATGGCCTGAAGGTTACCTCTGAAGAGATTGCATTGCCCAAGAAACATGTGCTTGTCCCAGCTCCTGTGCTCACTGGCTAGGTGGTCTTAGATGTGTTATCAACTTTCAGTGCTCCTATTTCCCACTCTATTAACCTGCATTAGTCCTTCAATGACTTGTGAATTTGGTATTATTGTCATCACACAACACTTCCTCAATCATTTGGGAAATGTGTTCCTGTGTAGTTATGTTCCATAATATATTATACCTAGAAATGGAGCCAAGATGGTGGAGTGAAAGCAAGGACTCACCTGTGACCTCCCACAAACTCCTTCAAACACCTCTAAAAAGTGGATCAGAACAAATTCTCGAGAGGCAGAATCCACAGAGAGACAGTATAGCAGATTTCCAGCCCAAGACACCCTGGAGGGCTGACAGGAAGGATCTGTTGTCCAGAGCTGACAGGAAGGATCTGTTGCCCAGGGCTGATAGGAAGGATCTGTTTCTGAGGGCTGACAGGAAGGATCTGTTGCGGAGGGCTGATGGGAAGGATCTGTTTGCGGGGGGCTGACAGGAAGGATCTGTTTTGGAGGGCTGACAGGAAGGATCTGTTGCCCAGGGCTGACAGGAAGGATCTGTTGCCCAGGGCTGATAGGAAGGGTCT
>NW_027187465.1:5855906-5863387 GCF_028583685.1 Petaurus breviceps papuanus | reverse complement strand
CTGACAGGAAGGATCTTTTTTGGTGGGCTGACAGGAAGGATCTGTTGTGGTGGGCTGACAGGAAAGATCTGTTGTCCAGGGCTGACAGGAAGGATCTTTTTTGGTGGGCTGACAGGAAAGATCTGTTGCCCAGGGCTGACAGGAAGGATCTGTTGCAGAGGGCTGGGAGTGCAGCTCAGTCTAGTGCACAGGCTGCACCAGTGTGGACTCGACCACAGCAAAGCCCAAGCAGACACTGTGGGAACTCAGTAAAAGAGAAATGCAGTGCTGCACAGGGCCTAGGGCAGTGGCAGCAACTGCTCCTGGGACTGTCAGCCCACAGACTAAATGTCTGAAAGTCACCTGTTTAAACTTCTGGGAGTCAATCTGGCAGAGTAAGCAGTAAGTTGCTCTCACCCTCCCTTGCTGACCTTGAAAAGCCCAGAGAATATTGCCCCAGGAAAAATCCTGGAGTGGTAGAGCCAGCAGAAAGACAGTTATGGCAGTCTTTTAGCTGGGGAGACTAGAGGGATTAATGGGAAAGGTCCCTCTTGCTGTGGCTGAAGGGAACCAGTGACGGGAGGCATCCCAGAAGGCCGGTGGCAAGCCCCACCTCAGCAGACCAGTGGGGGATCTTGAGCCCCAGGGTGGAGAAACAGGCAAGCACTAACACAAGGCACACACTACCTCCAGCTCAGCACCAGGTAAGCTGCCAGACCACTACAACATCCAGCAGCCAACACCTGAGGCCCCAGCACAGAAAACCAGTAACCAGACCTCTACTCCCATCATAAGAATTCTGCAACAGTGTCTCCTGGGCCCCAGAAACAGAGATCAAATTTAAAAGCCAGGAAAAAAAGGCAAACAAGATGAGAAAGAAGAATTTTTCTTAAAAAAAATAAGCACCTGGGAGGAATACAAAAAGGTCCCCTACAAAAGACTAGATCTGAGACCTGTCTTAAAGGAAGCCAAGGAAGCTAAGAATCAGGTAAAAAGCAAGCACCATCCCGGCATGAGGGACAGTCATTGTAAAAACAAAAGGGTCTGGAGATGATGTTGTCAGTCCACCAACAAACATTTTTTAAAAGCACCTACTATGTGCCAGTTACTCTGCTACAAAGAAAGTCAAATGGCAATCCCTAATTCTCAAGGAACTCACAGAAAGAAGGGCAGTGGAGGCTGTACAGTTTGAGGAGGGGGATAAGAGTTAAGAAGAATGGAAATGCTAGAAGGGTCCAGGTTTCAAAGGGTTTTAGTTGTCAAATGGAATATTTTCCACTTGGTCCTGAAGGTACTAGGGAGTCACTAGAGTTGATTGAGTAGGGAGGTAATATGGTCTGATTTGTGAATTAGGAAAATCACTTTGGCAGCTGAGTGGGAGAAGAATTGGAGTGGAGAAGACAAAGCAATCAGAGAGTTCAACTGGAAGGCTCCTGCCATGACTAAGAGATGGTGATAGCTTGAACTGTGTGAGTCATGACTGTGTGAATCAAGAGAAGGGGACAGAGACAAGAGATGTGAAGGTGGAAAAACAAGATTGGGCAATCAGTTAAATATGTGGGGTGAGGCCAAGTTCTTGTTTGTCCTTCATTCTGGAAGGGGACCACGACATCAAAGAGGTCATGCCATGACTTGCAAGTGAATTGGTTTTAAGTGAAGGAGGGCTATGCAATGTCACCAGCCTCACTTGTTCCTTCAGAGCCCTCTGGGCCCATTGGCCAGATCAGGACAACTGGAGATGGACCCTGAGTCCAAGTGAGGAATTGAGGATAACACCAATGTTGTAAGCTTTTTTAATGATCCATCCTGGAATTTTCCCAGAATTCAAAGTACAGATAACTAGCTTAATGCTCCCAGACTCTGTTGTCTTTTCTTTCCTTTGTCGTTGTTGGTTTTTTTTAATCAGAACATTTGCCTTTATCCAATCTTGTGGCACTTCTCCTATTTCCCATCATCTTCCAAATATCATTCTCTTGCTGTCTCCTTATGAATTTTGAGTATCAACTCCCCGTTGATATCTTTCCATTCTATCCTTTCCAGCATTCATTTTCCATTGCAGAGAACACAAAATTAAAATAAAAATTGATTATCAGCTCTACATTGTGTGTTCATTTGTCCGTGTCCTATCTACCTCCAAACACAGGTTCTAATCCAATTTGATACTGTTCTTTCCCCTCTACAATATAGCTTAAAAACAACAATGCTTTAATAACATTTAAAAAAAACAAGACCAACAAACTTTTTTGGTGTTCTTAGATTATTCCACCAGCCTCAGCTTTTTTGAGCATGCCATATTCATCACAAATCATATGACCTTACTTCCATCTTCAGTATTTTTCCTTCTATTTGTTTGTTTGTTTGGCTTTTTGCTTCTTAATGGGTGATTGCTTCAGTGAGTTAACATCCCATTCTTTGCGAGATGAACAACTTCCCGCTTTTCCTGGAGAATTCAGTATTTTCCTCTCTAGGAGGAGCTTCTGATGTGTTTTTAAATTTCTAGTTGTGTCGATTACAGAGTCTCGTTTTCTCCTCTGTGTAGCACTCTTTGTTCTCTGCCACCTTGACATAGGTCATGGCTCTGGTGCTTTCCTTCACAGCCCTTCTTTTTCTTAGTGAATCGCCAGTAGGCTCCTTTAGTCATTGGGGAAGGGGAGTGCCATTTATACCCAAGCACTTGATGAAAACATTACTACTTCCCATTAAATCAACAATGCCACTCAACTTCACAGTCATGTATCAACCTCCCTGCTGTTTCAACAGTTGTCCCACTCACCAATTCACTTTCTCCATTTACTTTATTCTCTAGTTTGTTTGATGAGGTATGGGCTCTGAAAGCCCCCTCCAGCTCTCCTAGAGTCCTTGATGTACAAGCTCTGGGAACCTCCCTTGGACTCTGATTAAATCGTCTCATTTGATGAGGCATTTGCATGAGGCAATAAGCCTTACATTGTGGCCTCTAGCCTAGTTACTACCGTGTTTCCCCAATAATAAGACCTATCCCGAAAATAAGCCCTCCCCTTACTGTATAAGATTCCTCTAAAATAAGCCCTCCCCCAAAAATAAGCCCTATTGAGATTGCTACTGTAGTGAAGGTGACCCCTGCGCTACACGCTACATTACGGTACCCTCTGTATGCACCGTTCCCCCCCCCGCCGTGAAACGCACGCCACGCTCCGAGCTGCATCCAATCAGAGCTGCAGCAGTGAGCGCGTCATCCTGTTCTTCCCCAGTGATTTGCTTATTGAATAAAGGTACATTTTTTTGTTCACATTTACCTGTTTATTAAAATTGCTGTCAATGTTCATTAAAATAAGCCCTCCCCTGAAAATAAGCCCTCTGGTGTTTTTCTGTCCAAAAAAAAATAATAAGACAGTGTCTTATTATCGGGGAAACACGGTAACTACTAACTAGCCTAGTTACTAGCCTAGCCCTCCACTGTTCATCTACTTCCCACCCTTGAGCCCATCAAAATATCAATACACACTTGAACAGGCCTAGTCCACCACTGTCTATAGCCTCCAGCTACTTCCCCCACTTAATCACTCATTGATCTCATTAACTCCTCCTGAAGACCCTCCCCAAACTCCTCCCCAAGAACACCCCTAGATTCCTCCCTCACCCTTCTGTATATAAGACCCCATCCTGTCTTCATGTTCATGAGAGCACCATAGAATGCCACAGAATAGTGAAAGCACCATAGAATGCCATGTGGGTGAGAGGGCCATAGAATAGTGAGAGCACCATAGAATGACTTATCACAGACTTACTCAGTGTCTAATGCAAGTGAACTTTTAACAAATTTTACTTTTCTTTGGCTGAGAAGATTTGAGTCGAATTCATTGGGCAGGACCTGGAGTGTTGGTATTTTGGGGTCTGCAGAGCAACCGCAACCCTCTCTGTGGGTAACCTCTTCAAACAGTAATGTATCAGCTTCCCTGCTGTTTCACTCGTTGTCCCACTCACAAATTCACTTTCTCAGTGTATTTTATTCTCTAGTTTGTTCTTCTCACCTTTTCTCACTTGCCTTGGCTGGTCTTGCCAACTACCTTTTCCTTTCTCTCGAGTCTACCTTATTGAGTTCTATTCCCTACTCATTTTTAAAAATCCTTTTGAATTATTTTTTCAACCTAAAATTAGAAGTGAGGCCTGTTCTTCTTTAAATTTTTGTTATTTTTTTCCCCAAAATTTCTCCTCAAATTGACACATTTCACTGGTTCAAACCCCTCCAAATCACCAACCTCATTTCTTCCTTTTTATTTAGCTTAAATCTTTTTCTCTTTCCCTATTCCTTCTCTTATAAATTATATGTAAAAATGCCAGAAGTAGTATATTCATTCTATGTTCTAAGCCCCTTTCAGTTTTTTTTTCCTCTGTTCTATGCCCTAAGGTCACTTACAGTTGTAACATTCCATGTTCTGTATGCTAAAGCCTCTGACCCTCTTCTAACATTGTATGTGCTAACCCTTCCAGGTCTTCGATCCTATATTTGAATATCCCTATCTGGTTTAATATTCCATGTTCTATTTTTGAACATTCTTTCTTGCTACAACATTCTATGCTCTATATTCTAATGTCCCTTTCAGCTGTATCTTTCTATGATCTGTATCTACTAACATCCCAGTGAAAGCCACCCACTAAGTACAGTGGGCCAGGCTACAGGAAAATAATCTCCTGATTCTACTATTTATCCTTGCCCTCTCCCTCCCACCCTTATAATAAACATCATAATACAGATCAATAGATGCCTGGGGTCCAAAGTGGCCTGCCTCCCATCAGCGTTGGGATTCCGGACTATTGTTTCCAATTTGGATGAGCTGGGCATCCAGGCTCCAAAGGGTGGCATTGTGGTGGGGGGCACTGGGGTCAAACACTTCTTTGGTTTCCCCATGACTCCCTCTGATTCTGGGCTTTCATTAGCAGCACCAGCCGGGAAGCTCTCACAAAGGCAGCCAGCATCAATGGGGCTAATTAATTGGATTAATGGGAGGGCAGTGCAAATTAGGTCTGGCTTGGATCACTTCAATGGAGGCTGAATACCAGTCTCCAAAGTCATTGGAATATGGATGAGGCAAATTGAGTTAAAAAATCCAGGAGACCAGGCTGCATTAGTTAGCCCGCCCACCCTCTGAAGTAGTTGTTTAATATGCAAACTATTAATATGCAAATCAGTGCAAATGGGAAAAAAAAGTGTGATTTTTTTTAAACTCTGCTGAGCACTGCCAGCTGCCTGATAGGAGAGGAGAGGCCCCTGGGCCTTGGGCTCTGAAAGTAGAACAGAGTGCCTGGATATTTCATGTCCAAAATTAATTTAAGAGATCACTGGGGTCTCAGTATACCTTTCTCAGCATATAGTCAATGAACTAGCATTTATTAAACACCAATTGTATGCCAGGCGCTGTACTAAATATTAGGGATGCAAAGAAAGACAAAGTCTCACATATTTTAAGGGCAAAGTCAATGTCAAAATAACTGGGCACATCCAAGATAACATGCGGAGTGGGGCATGATGTGAAAGACGGACGGACAAAAGGCGGGATTTCAAAGGAGCTTGGGAAAGAGTCAGAGGAGCCAGGTAGGGGAGGGGAGGCCGGAACATTCTAGTCATGAGACAATTCCTGCAAATGCCTGGAGCTGGAAGCTAGAGTGACCTGTCTGTGGGAAGCTAATACAGTTAGGTTGAAGAGTTTGTGGAGGGGCAGAAGGTATAATATGACTGGAAAAGTAGGAAGAAGGCAGGTTGGGAAGAGTCTGAAATGTCCTGGAGATGAAGGGGAGCCCTTCGGGCTCATTGAACAGGGCAATGACATGAAGGTGCATGAAGAGGTAAAAAAGGAATTGGATGAGGTGAGCTATGGGGAGGGAGTGTGAGGGATTGCAGGCCTACGTTATGGAGGTGGTGGTGGTGACCTTGACTGTAGTAGTAAAGTTCAGAAGTGGGAAGGAAAAGTATACACATTATTGGGACAAAGTAGAACTAGCTTGAGGAAAGGAAGGTTTTCTCATTTGATAACCGATTTGTTTGTTTGGGCCGGAAAAGAGCTGTGACCTTTAATATTGGCGTGACTATGAACAATTCATTTGAGTTCTCTGAACCTCAGTCTTCTTATCTGTTAAATGGAGAAGCTCCTACTTTCACCACATCCCTTGGCAGGAAATTAAGAGAAAATTGCTTTCTGAACTTGAAAGAGTATATATAAAAGAGCTATTTAACTTACCTCTGTCATCTTGGACAAGTGCTTGTCAACCTCTCTGGGCCTCAGTTGTGTGGTCTACACACTCTGAGGTCCATTCAGGCTCAAAAGCTAGGACTTGGTGATCAGATTATACTACAGCTGTTGCTGCTGCTTTCCTTCTTCTAGTGTTTATGGATTTGAAAGGATTTCCAGTTTGGGTTTCCTTCTTTTCCCTACTTCTGCCAAAGAAGGATTATAGGGTCAAAAATTTAAAGATGGAAGGAACTAGTGAGGTCCTCTCATCCAATTTCAACCCTTCATAGGTAAGGAGATCACAGCTCAGAGAGGAAATGCAATAGACCCAAATTCACAAAACCAGTAAATGGCAGGAGTGGATTCTGAACCCAGGTCCCTAAACTGATATTATTTGTCTTCCCAACTTGTGGGATTCTTTCAAAGTTAAAATGAGCAAGTGAATGTAAACTGGTATATAAATGGAGCTATCTTCCTCATTTTTATCCTAAGCCAAGGGAGGGGAGGCTCATTTGTAGGCTTCCAGGGGCCTATGGGGGAGGGAGAACACCAAAGCAAAGAACTAAGGGAAATTATTCCAAATGTAGTATAGAATTTCAAGGGGTGTGGGGGGAGGGGGGAATCTTAGAGATCAGGTAGTATAACCCCCTTATTTTTAGAGGAGCGAACAGGCCCAGAGTGGTGAAGCAGCTACCTTAAGGTCACACAGTAAATGGGCAAGGTCAGGATTCAAACAAAGAATTTTGGGAAACAAATACCATACATTTTCCCCAATAGCAGGAGCAAGGTGATGGGAATCAACTGGGCAAAGGAAAAATAAACAAAGAAAAAATTCCCTGTCCCACTTTTCTATCCCTTTTTCTCTGTGCCTCACCGGAAGGAGGTGGGGAAGGGAAGTATGGCAATTTTCTCCTGATAAAAGAGATTGGACTAGGAAAAAAAATATTAAAGCTGAGGGGAGCATAAGAACAGAAAATCTCAGAGCTGAGAGAAAATAAAATGTGGTACAGTGGGGGAAAAATGTCTCTGAAGATAGAAGACTGGTATACAAATCCTTCTTGAGATGGTCACTGCCTCTGTGATGGTGGGTTAGGCATTTAACCTTCATAGTGTTAGATTCCTCAACTGTAAAATGTGATGGTTAGACAAGATGGCCTCTAAAGTCCCTCCTAGATGTAAATCTGTGGACAGATTCTTTCTTTCTCTCTTCTTTCCTCCCTCCCTCCCTCCCTTTCTTCCTTCCTTCCTTCCTTCCTTCCTTCCTTCCTTCCTTCCTTCCTTCCTTCCTTCCTTCCT
>NW_027187465.1:5855177-5855506 GCF_028583685.1 Petaurus breviceps papuanus | reverse complement strand
TTTGATCTGAATTCTGGGAAGCCGTTGTTGAGAGTCCCCCGGCTTTGAAAAACCCAGATGTGGAAACCCAGATGTTGACTGGGTATGGATGTAATGGTTGGACAGTTTGGAAAGCTGTCTACTTGATCTGTTAATGTCTTGATAATTCTGTCTGTATATTTTGAAGTTTGGGGTGCTGACCTTTTTCCCCTGAACAAGGTAAACGATATATGTCTGACTGATTAAAGTAAGCTTGTTAACCCATTTTGAGTTGCTTTCCTTTAACAAAGCAGATCCAAGAACCTGTATGGGCAGCAAACCCTGAGGACGCACTTGAGGTGCTTGCTGCT
>NW_027187465.1:5842910-5855077 GCF_028583685.1 Petaurus breviceps papuanus | reverse complement strand
TTCCTTCCTTCCTTCCTTCCTTCCTTCCTTCCTTCCTTCCTTCCTTAGCTATTTTTCAGGGTACCACATTTGCAAAGAGCTTAACTTAGTAGAAAAAAAAGTCACAATTTTCATCATGCAGTGTCCATGAATTCAGAACTTCAGAGCCATCTATTTGTTTTACTATGGTAATGTTTCACCTGGTTCCCATTATGCTCCAGCAATTTCAGAACAAAACATGAAACCATTTTGAAGAAAGACAGACTCCCTCTGGGTGTTGGTCAATTTATATGGATAAAATGACTGAAGTTCAGGATATGATGTGTACTACAAACTGAGGGAACTTTCTAAGAATTAGAAGGATATAGAATAAAAGAGAATCATCCAATGGATACTGAGCTCCTTATCAGAGAAAGTATGCAAGAGTCTTGGGTGACTCTTTCAGGGATGGAATGGAAGGGATTCCTGATCTGAGAGGATAATTGAGGTCAGGTGTTATTCATCTTGTTTCTATCATGGACCTCTTTGGCAGTCTGGGGGAGACCCCTCCTCAGACTAATGTTTGTAAATGTATAAAATGCAGAGGAAATCAAGTATAAGGAAATGCAGTTATACACACATATATACATACATATGTGTGTATATATACATACATATGTGTTTGTATATGTATGTGTATGTGTGTATGTGAATGTGTTATGTATATCTGACCAAGGTCTTTGATACTGTTAGTCGTGAGGGCTCATGGAAAAGTACATCAAAATTTGGTTGCTTGGAGAAGTTCATAAGCATTGTACGTCAATTCCATGACTGCATGCTTGCCCGGATTCTAGATAATAGACAATGTTCTAGGGCCTTCCCAGGAACCAGTGGAGTGAAACAAGGCTGTGTTCTTGCTGCTATGCTTTTTAGCATGATGTTTTCAGCCATGTTGTCAAATGCCTTCAATGAGGATGAACACGACATCAAGGTCAGCTACCGCACTGATGACTCTTCAACCTGAAAAGGCTACAAGCCAAGACCAGAGTGGAAGGAGGGCTGGTGCATGATCTTCTTTTTGTAAATGACTGTGCACTCAGTGCAGCCTCTGAATCTGAGATGCCACAAAGTGTGGATCAATTCTCTGCCACTTAGGCTAATTCTGGCCTAACAATTAACACCAAGAAAACACAGGAGCTCTATCAGCCACCACCACACCATCCAGAAGTGGAATCATAAGTTATAGCAAATGGAGAGGTTCTGAATGCTGGATAAGTTCACTTCCCTTGGCAGTGTACTTTCCAGGGATGTACACACTGATAATGAGGTTGATGTGCACATTGCCAGAGCTGGCTCAGTGTTTGGGACGCTCTGAAGGAAAGTATGGAATAGAAGGGTTATTAGACTGACTACCAGACTGAAGGTCTATGGAGCTGTGGTGCTGACCTCATTGTCATATGCCTGTGAAGCCTGGACATTCTACCAGTGCCAGGCCAGGAAGCTGAATCACTTCCATTTGAATTGTCTTAGGAAAATCCTGAAGATCACCTGGCAGGATAAGGCACCAGACACTGAGGTCCTTACTTGAACTACACTGCCAAGCATTCAAACTCTGCTTCAGAGAGCACGACTGATGGGCTGGTCACGTTGTTCGAATGCAAAATGTAGGCTTGCCACAAGCACTGTTTAATGGAGAACTCACACAGGGCATCATTCACATGTTGGTCAGAAGATGCAGTACAAGAACACTCTCAAGATCTTTTATCAAGAACTTTGGAATTGATTGCGTGACATGGGAGGCACTGGAATAGGACTGCTCAGCCTGGCGTGCCCTCATCAGGGAAGGTGCTGTGCTCTGTGAGCAGAGCAGAATTGAAGTAACTCAAAAGAAACTCAAAAGAAAAGAGATGTGAAAATTTCTAGTATCTACCTCACATGTTTCCATGGATTGACTATTTGTGCCTGACTCTGGTGGAGCATTCTGCACTTGTATTGGTCTGATCAGCCACAGGCAGACACATTGAAACGTGACATTAACATAGTGAGGTAATTTTGGTGTTCGTCGAGAATTAAGGACAACAAGCGCCATGACCACCAACCACCATATGGATATGTATATGCAAATGTGTTCACATACCCCAGGTCTAGACAAACTCTATGCCCCATACACTTCTGAAAATCTGCATCTAATGGGCTATATTTCTGTGAACAAATCTTTCAATAATTATTTGGATCTGAAAAAAAAAAATCTCTTATTCTAATTCAAGTCAACAAACCTTTGTAAACACTTAGTCTGTGCACTGTCCTATCATAAGTACTGGGAGTGATTCAAATACTCCAGTAGCTCTATGATCTCATTCATTCTATTGGTCCCTTTAAGCATCTCATTTGTGTTTGGACTTCCTTTTCATTTCTGTTAATTTGTCAAATGCTTACTGTGGCAGAGACAGGGAGGGGAAGGTCCATCGAGAATGCTGGAGGTCTTTCTTGCATTCTTCTGGTGTTCAAATGATACAGTGAAGCATAGTGTCTGTCAATTATGTCTCAATTTTATTATACAAGCAATTAATTAGCAAACAATTATTAAGCACTTACTATGTGCCACTCATCATACTAAGCACTGAAGTTTTTTTAAAAAAGTAAAAACAGCCCCTGCCTTCAAGGAGCTAACATTCAAGCACATGCCTGCATATTGTAGGTTCTAATAATTCTTTTTCTGTCTTCTGGTTTGTCATGATTTGATTTTGTTCATTGAAAAAAGTATTAATTTGATTTTCCACTTTCTTTTGAAGCAGATTGGCTATATGTTAATCAATATTTTAATTTTTCAAGCCTACTACTTAGCAGTTTGGCTATCAGTGCATTTGGTTTGTAATTTATTTATTACTTTTCTAATTTTCAAAATTTCCTCTTTTTTGTTTATTTTGGGCTTTTTTGTTGTCCTAATTTTTAAAATGCACGTTCAATTCATTAATGTTCTTCTTTCCCATTGTTTTAATGGGTTTTTTGCTTTATATATATATGTTTTTTTCTTCTTCTGAGAAATTATTTAGCTGCATCTCAGAAATTCTGTCATGGTGTCTTACTGCTTTTATTACTTTAACATAGTTATTGATTGTCTCTATGATGTTTTCCTTGGCCCAGTTGTTTTTAAAAATCATTAAGGCTTAATTTAGGCCCCTGTCGTTTGTTTGCTTGTATTCCTGGATTAATTACGATTTCATCACATTGTGGCTTGTAAAGAATGATTTTATTGTGTATGTGTGTTTAAACATTTAGTTCCTATTTATTTGTTCCCTAATACATGCTTTATTTTGGTAAAAATGCCATATGGTAATTAAAACTATGTATACATTTTTTTGTCCTATTCAGAATTGTCATAAATATTTTTATTCTAAATTCAACAACAGTTTGTTTAGGTCTATATTTTCCCTATTTTAATCTTCCTATTAGACTTGTCTAACTCTGAGAGAAGAATATTAAAGTCCACTACTATAATTTCACTAACATTTACATCTCCTTATAATTGAATTGTTTTTATGCCATTTGGTGCATATTTATTTAATACAAATTGCTTCATTTTCTGTGTTTCCTTTAAGTAAATGTGATTTTGATCGTTACCTGTTGATAGTGAATTTTTATATTCCCTTTTTCTGAGAACGTGATTACAACTTGTGATTTTTGTATACAGCAGATGCACAATAAATTTAGTTTGAGTCTCTTGTTTTGATTCTATGGGCGTCTCTACTTTTTAGATGGGTTTCTAGTCAGCGACAGACTGTGGGTTTTCATTTTCTTATTCATTCTGTCACTTTCTTTCATTTTATTGAATTCTTTTATCCATTCACATTTATTGTTATGGGAGTCAGGTTTATGTTTTCCTCCATTTGTGTCTATAGTATTGCTTTTAAAAAAATTTCCCCCTTCTTTTAAGTCGATGCTTTGTCAGTACAATGAATTTTGCTTAAATGACTTTGATGTAGGAGCTTATATCCAAACAGGAGAGATAACATGCATATAAATAAGCATACCCAGGCTATATACAGAGTAGAAACAAGGTAATCTTAGAATAGAAGGTGGGCATTAGTAGTTGGGGGAACTGGGTAAGTTTTCCATAGAAAGAAGGGAATGTTTGAGTTGAGCCTTGAAGAAAACCAGAGATGCTTGAGAGGTAGAGGGGAAGAGAATGAGCATTCAAGGAGACAGAAACAGCTTGTACCAAGGTATGGAAATGGACATTGGAATGCTATGTGGGAGGGACTGCAAGATTATTGATGGCATCCTCTCCCTTGCTTCCATTTCATAACTTGTAGTCTATCATGCATTACAGCCTGCTCACACACCCCTACATGCTTCTTTCTTTCCCTCTGGGAGATACTCATTTTCAATTGTTTGAGAAAAGTGGTATTTCATGCCTTGCAATCACATAACAACATCAGAAAAAAAACAAAAAACAAAAAAAAGCAAAACAAAATGTAGGCATCCAGCACACAAAGACAGAAGCAAAACCCTCCAAACTCCCAAGGGAGGATGTGGTATTAACCATAAAAAAATAGATGTTAAGTTCTAAGTGATAGCGATGTGAGAGAAATCAGAGTAAGAAGTCTCTAGAAAGTCTGACATTGGGAAGAATGGAGAAAACTGGGAGGAGCTGAGACAGCTGGGTGGGAGAGTAGATGGAGTACTGTGTCTGGTGTCTGGAAGACCTGAGTTCAAATCCTTCAGATACCTAATAGCTTCTGTGACTGAGGAAAGTCATTTAACCTGTCTACCTCAGTTTCCTGAACTGTAACATTGGATAATAATAGCAGCTACCATCCAGGGTGGTTTTGAAGATCCACTGAGATAACATGTTTATAGTGTTTTGCAAACCTTAAAGCTATTTTATGGTTGTTAGTGATTGTGAAAAGTTCCGTGGTAGAGGGAACCCCTGGGCTGAGTCTTGGAAGGAAATAAGGATGATCAGAGGAGGTAGAACATTCCAAGCATCTGAGGTCCTCCAGGCCTGGGCTACCATGGCGAGCAGTTCCCAGCACTGGACAGATGTGCCTAATGATTTATGCCACACATTCCAATAACCTCAGCCCTACATTTTCTAATGAGGAAAAAGCAGTGATGGATATGAAAAATGTTTTCTGAACCTGTTGGAAGCAACCCAGAACTGAGACTGGCTTCAGGCCAGTGTCCCTCTCTCAGGTCAGGTGAAATTTGAAGAAAAAAAACAAAAAAAACACATGCTTTCTTGCTAAAATTGTTTTACATTTTTTAAGTTATGACAAATATCATTACTTTATATCAAAAAATGTGTTAGTTTAAGAGAATTAGTTCTTATACTGATGGAACTAATGCTTTTGCCATAAAATCCTAGGTGCAACGGGAACACTGATCTGAGTAGACCTGGGGAATAACAGTCATAATGTGACATTGGTAATTCACTGCATGAGTTTGAATGAATAGTTACCTCTAGCTGCCTCAGTTTCCTCATCTGTAAAACTTAGAAAGCTATTCTAGAAGGTCTCTAAGGATTCTTATAGTTTGAACATTTAATTAATCTGACTTCTAAAGTCCTTCCTTACTCTGAAGTTCTAAGAAATGAAATGTAGTGTGCTGCATAGAGAAATAGATTTGGCATCAGGAAACCTGGGTTCTGGGGCTTCCTCTGACCTGTACTGACCATGTCACCATGGGCAAGTCATTGACTGCTTCAGCGTCCCCAGGCAAATCTCTTACATTCTCATTTAAGGAGAGTTCCAGGGCTACATTGGTGAAGATTGATTCCAGATTGGGTGTGCCCTTCATCATTGAAACAATGAGGCCAAAATGACCACAGGAAGGACCTTGCTAAGCCTGACGTTTCATGTTCTAAGTTTCCTTTTCGATATGATATTCTGTGATCTATGACTCTCAGGTCCTTCTCAGTCCTCACATTTTGTATTCTAAAGCAGTTGGACTAGATGGTCTGTAAGATACCTTCCAGCTTTGTTCTAAGGCCCCTCCCAGCTCTAAAGTTCCCTTTCTAAGATTGCTTCCCAGCTCTGTGGTCACCTATTCTGAGGTGCCTCCCAGTTCTGACATCCTCTGTTCTAAGGCCCCTCCCAACTCTGATATACATGTTCTATGGCTCCTCCTACCTCTGCCATCCTCTGTTCTAAGGTCTCTCCAAGTTCTTACATTCCCTGTTCTCAAACCTCTCCCAGCTCTGATGTTCTCTATTCTAAGGTCCCTCCTAGCTACAACAATCTATATGTTCTACAATTTTACCCATAAGCACCTGCCTACGTGACATCCCTATGATTCTAAGCTCCCTTTGGGCTCTACATTCTTTTGATTCAGAGGATCAACAAGAAGCCACGTCAGCAGCTTTTTAGCTCCTCGGTGACAGCCAGTAACTCCAGGAAAGTCGAAGAACAGGAAAACTTGGGTTAAGCCCAGCAAGAGCCCCGGGGACTTCTTGTCCTGCTTAATAAATAGAGATCTCTGTTGGGTTGTTTTTACTATCCTGAGATAATGATTCCTATTTTGTTCTGACCTCTTCAAATTAAAGAGAAGAAAATTGACTAAGTGTTATGAGGATTTTCTTCATAATTTCCCCTTTGGTGTCATTTATTTTTAGCTTGCGATTGCTGAGCTCACGCTGGAAAGGCCCCCTCCCAGAAATGTCGTGCTGTGGCAAGACTGACGAATGTGTTTCTCCTCCTCCAAGCCAGCTGCATCCTGAGGACTCATAGCGAGGTGACTGCAGCATTACGAAAAAAAGAGAGAAAAGCAAAAGGCCCTGGGTTGCTGCTGAAAACTGAGGCCTCATTGACCAAGAACCCCAGGTGCAGAGGATGTCTAAAGGGATGGCTCTTACCCCCCGTGAGCAGAGGCGAGGCCCAGAACAGCACTCTGAGGCTGAACAAATGCTGTACTGTTGATAGTAACTTTGCACAGAGCCTCCTTCCCAAAGTCCACAGGGAGTGTGAGTAAAAAAAGATAATTATGTCCATTTGACAGCTGGGGAAACTGAGGCACTGAAAGAGGGAGTTACTGGTCTAAGGTTCTACAGTAAGTGAATGGATAGGGCTGATCCCCTCAAGTAGGTATCCTGATGCAAGGATTCCTACACGGCATTAAAGAATCTGGGTGAGAGCTCTGAGCCCACAGGCCACCCACAAGCTGTCAGTACTTCCACCATCACCTGCAAAACCTTGACAATTAGCGTTATTGAGAGGGAACATCAATCAACAGACGTTTGTTAAGTTCCTGTACGTGCCATGGACTATTGGTTTTGGTTCTAGGTGACACAATTGAAGACAAACATCCATCAGTTGGAAAAGAACCCAAAAGAGGACAGTGAGCCCAGCGAAAGCCTTGGGGTCTGTTCTATATGAGGTCAGACTGCAGGAATTGGAGATGCTGAATGTGGAGGAGAGGAGATTCAGGGGAGACAGCTTGAAGGCTGGACAAGGAGGGCAAGCACTTGTCATCTTTGCTTCAAAGAATAGAGCTAGGAGCAGAGAGAGACGTTGCAAGAAGCCCAATTGCCTAACAATTCATTCTTGGAATGGGCTGCCTCCCAAGGTGATGTCTCCTCCTTTATTGGAGGGTTCATACATAGGATGGATGAGTAGCCACTTGTTAGAGGTGTGGAAGAATTCAATGGGTTGGGGCAGATGACTCTCAAATGCATTCACCCTCTGGGTCCATAGTAAGTTCTCTCTCCTCTCTGACATTCTATGTTTCTAAAGGTTCTTCAGGGCTGCTAATGGGTGCCATAGTTCACAGAGCATTGAGCCTGGAGTGAGGAAGACTCATCTTCCTGAGTTCAATGCCAGTCACAGATACTTACTAGCTGTGTGACCCTGGACAAGTCACTTCACCCTGTTTGCCTCAGTTTCCTCATCTGTAAAATGAGCTGGAGAAGGAAATGGCAAATTAGCCAGTATCTTTACCAAGAAAACCCCAAATGGGATCACAGAGAGTCAGACATGACTCAAAACATCTGAACAACAAAAATGGTTCTTCATCCTTTTTTCCTCCAGTTGGGCATCAATTAAGAGCCGCAAATAATCAATCAAGAAATCACAGATTTAGAGGTAAACAGGGCCTTAGAACAATTGATTTCAACTCCCTCATTTTATGGGGAAACTGACTCCCAGAGAGATCCGGCAACAAAGTCACACAATTTGTGAATGTCCAGGGCAATTACTGAGCCTAGATCTTCCTGACTCTGAGTCAAAATCATCTCCATTACATCCCATGCTGCTCCTGCCTTTGCTAAGTATTTAATATGTTCCAGTTGTTGGGTATACAGATACAAGGAATCAATAAACATTTATTAAGCACCTACTAAGTACAAAGGATACAAAAAAAGTCAAAAGACTGTCCCTGCCCTCAAGGAACTTATAATCTAATGGGGGAGAGAGCAATCAAATAAATATATACAGGTTACAAAACTGAGATCCTGCTATTCTCGAGGTGCTTATGTTCTAGGAGAAGAGTGAGATTTTTAAAGGAACCTACCCACGTGTGGCCTAGCTGGGGCATTCAAGCGTAGGAGGGTTCTGATCAACTCAGTCAGGAATTAAATTGCCCTCACTCTAAGTGGATTTGGGCATTGATTGATGGTCTCAGACCTTCTCCACTCTTCCCAAGACCCCTGTTTGTTTGTCCCGGCAGCCCCCAAACAGACATCCCAGGAGCCATCAGCTGCCCAGCAATGACCCCTCTCCTCCCAGCTTGGCATCCTCTTAGAGCAAACCAGCTCATCACTTTGTTTTGACTGAAGCCTCCCCTGCTGTTCCTCTGCCTCTGTCTTTCCGCAGAAGCCGCCGGAGAAATCTTTCCACTCCAACTGCTCAGTTTGCGCTAAATGAGATTACCAGGCGGCTCTTCCCAGCATTCCCAGGCATTTCATTTCCAATTAGGCCGTTTGCAATTTAACACTTGGGGCCCCTCCTTTTTGCGCACCGGGTTTGGAGGGGGGCCTGAAACAGGTGGCTTATGGGCCCGTGCCAGGCAGGCGGGGCACGGGGCAAGTGGGTCATGGGCCCCAGCTCTTGGCATGATTTTTGTTTCTCTTTATATTCTGATTATTTAAGGCAAAAAAAGATACCCTTGCCTTTCTCCCATGATGCAGATAGTCATCCACTGATGCATGGGGATCACAGAGTCACAGGGATTCTAGATTTAGGGCCGGAAAGGACGTTAGAAGCCATTTAATCCAACCCATTAATTGTACAGATAAGGAAACCGAGGCCCAGGAGGTTAACTGTGTTACTACACAGGTAAGAAGCATGAGAATTTGAACCAAGTACCATTGCATGAGTCAATGGGTTACAATGGACAAAGGACTGAATGTCTAGGCCTGAAAAATCTAGGATAGAATTTTGCTTTTGGTCCTTAGAACTTGTGTGACCTTGGGAAAGTCCTTAGCCTACTGAGCCTCTGTTTCCTCAACCACAAGATGAAGAAAACAAACCTCCCTCATAGGACAGTTGTGAGGGTCAACTGAAATAAAATTCTGTGCCAACCTTTAAAGTATCTCATAAACACCAGCTGCCATTATTGAATTCTATCACTCTGTCTCCCCCAGCTCCCCATACTGGTCTCTGATTGAGTAAGTGGCTGTTTGTAAGTGGCTGGGATGTTTCTGACCATGGATGGCCTGACTGGCTCCAGGACGGAGCTATTGTCCATGGGACAGTGGAAGACACTCCAGATCTGGAGTCAGGGAATCTGAGTTTGAATTCTACTTGAACTACTGACTAGCTGTGTGGCCTTGGACACATGTCTTCTCTGTAGCCCTCAGTCTCCTCCTCTATAAAATAAAGGAGTCGGACTAGATGACCACTAAGGCCCCTTCCAGCTCTGAATCCATGACCTTATGAAAAAAGAGTATGGGGGCAGGAAAAAAGAGACTGTGACTGACCATGAGGGTACCTGGCTTCTCCTCCCAGCTTCGCCACTAATTTTCTGGGTGGCCAAGGTCAACCCACTTCCCCTTAATGGACTTCAGTTTCTATTTCAACAAAATGGAAGAAATGATTCTTATCTGACTGGCATTGAGGGTCTATGAATTCTTTGAAGGTAGGAACATTTAAAAAATTCTTTTTATCTTGAGAACTTAACACAGTGTCTGGCACCTTGTAAGAGCTTAGCATATAGTGGTGGTACTAGTAGTAGTAGAAGTAGTAATAGTAGTAGTTGCTGTTATTGTAGTGGTGGTACTAATGGTAGTGGTAGCAGTAGTAGTAATAGTAGTAGAAATAGTAGCAGTTGTGGTAGATAGTGGTTGTAGTATTGGTAGGAATTGGTAGTAGTTGTCATCCTAGCAAAAATAACCATCCTTTATATGTTGTTTTAAGGTTTTCACATGACTTTATACAAGTTACAAGACCTGATCCTCAAGATAGCACTATGAGGCAGAACTCACAACATACCCGTTTTATAGTTAGGGTAACTGGGACTGAGAGAGGTCCAGTGAATTTCCCAGGGTTGCATGACTAGTAAGTGTCTGGGCCAGGATTAGAACTCGGGTCTTCTCCCTGTGCCCCCTGTTCCCTCTAGCTTATTATTGCAGATAAATTGATGATAACTGAAGAAGACATTGGGGACCTGTTAGATACTGCAATGAGGTTCCTGTAAAGCGTGTGAAGGGCAGCTCTTACTTCCATTGCGACCTTGATAAGGTTATCCTCAAGGTAGGGGACGTGTCAAGGGAAGACAAGGAGCAGGAAGGGTTCTTAGATACCATCTGGTCTAAATCTCTCAATTAACAGAGGAGGAAACTGAGACCTCAGAATGGGGGAAAAACATGCCTAAGGTCACATAGCTTATGTGTGGTAGAAATAAAAGTCAAAGACAAGTCGTGACTATGACCTCGCCACCTCTTGTGACCCTGGCAGCCAGGGAGAACATGTATTTAGAGCCAGAAGGGCCAGGTTCCAATTTTGACTCTGCCACTTGCGTCTCATGAGAATTGTCTCTTGACCTCAGTATCCTCATCTATAAAATGGGGAGAATAATCCTCACGACACTTGACATCTTGGTTGGGAGGGGCGGGGTGGCCAGAAAAGCACCGTGCTAATGTTAGCATTTCAACACGCAAGAACTGGGAGTTTTTGTTTCAAATAGAGCTTCTAGATTCCAGATCAAGGCCATTATTATTCCTTTTGGTATAATAAATACATTTTAAAAAAAACAGATGCAGGAACAGTTGGACAGGAAGGGCCCAGGCATGAGAGGAAGAATCTGGTTTGCAAAATCATCTTTGTTTGCCAGAAGGCGTGCAATATGGCACCGCTAGCCAAGTACGCCACTGGACAGTGATTTGGGTCTGCTCCTGCCTGGCCGGCCAAGTGCATGGAATAGGGTTTTTCAGGACTGTTTTCCTTCTTTTTAGGAGACCTGGGCAAGCTTTCAACCATCCTTAGAGGCAGCAGACAGAGCAACAATGAACACCAAGCTGGGAGTTAGAGGGACTTGTGTTAAACACTCAGTCACTTACTGTCTGTACATGGCCACAGTGCAGAAATCAGAGGTCCGCTAGACATTCTCATACCAGGATTAAAGCTGGCTTCCATTATTCTGGGCTTCACTAGCCTATCTGGACTCCTGTCTGGTAAGCTGGCTGACCTTCCTTCTGAGCAGAACCTTCTAGTGTATCTGTGCTTTGTCTAGACCTCAGCTTTTCCCCACCCCACCCCATATGGGTGTTGTCTTTTCCTCATTAGAGTGGAAGCTACTTGAGGACAGGTGTTCTCTGGTTTGCTTATGGAATGAGTTTGAGGAGGGAGGAAATAACTTTTTATTAAGTGTATACTCTGGGCCAGGCATCATCCTAGGTGCTTTACCAATATTATCTCTTGTGACCCTAGCAATAACTCTGTGAGATGTGAGCTATTATTAGCCTTATTTTTGTTGTTGTTTTTCAGTCATTTTTTAGTTACATAAGACTCTGTTCTCCAGCCCATTTTACAGATGAAGAAACTGAGGCAAACAGGGTAAAGTGATTTGCCCAGGGTAACACAGCTAGGGAGTACCTGAGCTTAGATTTGAACTCAAGAAAACGAGTTTTCCTGACTCCAGGCCTGGTGCTCGGTGCACTATGGTGCCACCTAACTTCCTTTAGTTGTTTGGCATATATTAAGAGCTTAATAAATACTCCATCATCCATCCATCTATCTATCTATCTATCTATCTATCTATCTATCTATCTATCTATC
>NW_027187465.1:5839172-5842900 GCF_028583685.1 Petaurus breviceps papuanus | reverse complement strand
TCTATCTATCTATCTATCTATCTATCTATCTATCTATCTATCTATCTGTCTGTCTGTCTGTCTGTCTGTCTGTCTGTCTGTCTGTCTATCCATCCATCCATCATCTATCTATCCATTCATATATCCATCATCTATCTATACATCCACCTATCTATCTATCTATCTATCTATCTATCTATCTATCTATCTATTTATCATCTATCTATCTATTCCATGTTTCCACATCAAGGGAAAAAAGAGTTAATGAAATCTTCTGGCTCACTGGGTGGTTGTGAGGATCACTTGAGATAATGTATGCAAATATTTTGCAGAACTTAAATCACTTTTAAGTGTAGTTTATTATTATAATGACTGATTGGAGAGGCAGTGCTGAATAATGGATTGAAAACTAATCTCAGACTCAGGAAGATGTGGATTCTAGTCTTACCTGTGTTATGTCCTGACTGTAGAACCTTGGGCAAAGTACCCTGGGTGATTTTCTAAGGCTAGGTATGACAGAGATCTTCATCCATAGAGGAAGTTCCTTATACAGTGACATCACAGCTCTAGTACCTATTCCTATAGTTGTAATTGTGATGTATTATGTCCTTGCCTGAAAATGGGGACAATAATACCTATATTGTTTACTTAATAATTGTGTTAACATGGGAAAAAATCAGAAGGGGGGGAGAGAGAGAGAGAGAGAGAGAGAGAGAGAGAGAGAGAGAGAGAGAGAGAGAGAGAGAGAGAGAGAGAGAGAGAGAGAGAAAGGGAGAGGGAGAGGGAGAGGGAGAGAGAGAGGGAGAGAGAGAGAGAGCCATTTATTGTTTACTATATGCTAAATAGTAGTGATATAAATATCCTCAAGAAATTGGACTGACATTCTCACAGAGGAATTCAATAAATGAAAGTGGGAAAAAGGGAGGGAGTGAGGAGGGGAGACAGTTCCATCATGGGGGCAGAGCTGCTGGTGAAGAGGTAAAGTCTAGAGAGTGAGTAAAGCTGGGAATGAAATAGGTATCACTGGGGCCTCTTATATGTTGGTGTTCATGGCTCAGGACTCACCAATCACTAGTACTAATATTAATATTCTAAGGTCTCTTCTAATTATGATGCTATCTTATCTGAAGCCCTGTCTAACTTTGATATTCTGTGTCCTAAGACATCTCTCTACCATAGTTCTGATATTTTCTAGTATAAGTCTTCTCCCAGATGTGACATTCTATTTTCTAGGGTACATTCTAGCTCTAATATATTTTATATTCTTCCAATACTATTTACAATAATAAGAAAATAAGGTACTCTTCTGATCTGTTTCTCTGATGCAAATGTGGTCTTGATACCTAAACCAGGTAGAGACAAGGCAGAGAAAGAAAACTAGAGGCCACTATCCCTAATGAACATTGATGAAAAAATGAATATAGGATAGTAGGAAAAAGCAACATGTTAAAAAGATTATACACTATGATCAGGTTTCATTTATATCCAGAATGCAGGGTTGGTTCAATACAAGGAAGATTATAGACCTAATTAAAAATCATATTAATAACATAAAAATAATAATAAAAACATACAGTTATATCGATGCTGAAAAGACTTTTGAGAAAATCTAGCCTTCTTTTCTATTAAAAACAGTGGAAATCAGAGGAATATATGTACCTATCATTAATAAAGTTAATAGCATTTATCTAAATCCAATTGCCAATATTTTAGGTAATGAAGAAAAGTTAGAAGCCTGGAATAAATCAACGTTGCTTATTACTATGAGTGCTATTTAATATGGCTCTGGGAACATAAGGTATAAAGGCAGGAAACAGAAATTAAGGGAATAAGCACAACTAAATGAGAGTATGACTAAAAAAGGAACAGAAAGGATCACAAGATAAAATGGACAATTTGGGTTATTTTAATATAAAAATATTTTGCACTAAAATGATAAAAATTATAAGGGAAAAAGGTAATTGGTGAAGAAACTCTGCAATATGTTTCTCTGACAAAGGTCTCATTTCTTGCTCTTCAAATTCTTAAGACCAAGAGCCATTCCCCAATAAATAAATGGACAAAGAATATGATCAAAAATATTAAAAAAGAATATGAAGAAATGTAAGCTAACAACATTCATATAAAAATCTAAATCACTAAATAATTAGAGAAATACAAATTAAAGTAATTTTTAATGTCTACTCTATATCTATCAGACTTGCAAAGATGACAAAGAATGTGACAAAATTTGGAGGGGCTACGGGAAAACAGTCACACTAGTAGACTGTTGGCAGAACTGTGAATTGTTCCAGTCATTCTAGAAAGCAAATTGAAACTGTTAGGTCCTTTGGCCTAGTACCAGGATCATATCCCAGAGAAACCGAATAAAGGAGAAAACACACACACACACACACACACACACACACATTTATGTATGTATATATAGCAATTCTTTTCATGGTAACCAAAATTTGGAAACTATTGGGATATTTTCATATTGGAGAGTAGAGTATGGTATATGATATGGTATATGGTAATGGAGTTTTTGTTTCATAAGAAATGATGAAATGAATAATTTCAGAGGAAACTGGGAAGGCCTTTATGAATCCAGGGAGAAGGAAGTGAACGGAATCAAAACAATTCATATTGTGATAACATTATAAAAAAAGACAACTTTGAAAAAAATTTTCATCCTCTGATTCATGCAATGATAAACCACAAGTCTGAAAGAATGAAAATAAACACACTGTTCACCTACTGACAGAGAGGTGATGAACTTAAAATGAAGAGACATACATTTTTAGACATGGTTAACAAGGGGATTTGTTTTGCCAGATTATATAGAAATTTGTTGGAAAATGTGTGGTTTTATGTTTGTTTCTGCTCCGTTGGGAGGGGCTGGAAACACAGACACACACATACACACATACATGCATATGTATATACATATATATTTATTATTTTGTATGTTAAGAATCAAACATGATTCAAGCCAACCTCCCCAATCCCCCTTAAAAATATATCGTAGCATAAACTATCTGAACCAGAAGGGACCTGGAATTGATCACTCCAATGTAAAATGGAAATCCAGCTTCATGTAAGCAAACTGAAGGCCAGAGATAAGAAGTGATTTGCTCAAGTCTTGTCCAAAAGCTCCTTTTGGAATTAGTGTATTTTTTTAATAAGACTTCCTTAAGAAGGGAATAAATTTTTTAAAATACATTCTATATTCTAAAGCCCCTCCTCACTCTGACATTCCCTTCCCTAGTCTAATGACCCTCCCAGTCTTGACACTTAAGGTCCCTCTGAGTTCAGACATTCCCTGTTCTAAGGCCCCTCCCAACTCTGACATCCCCTCCTCTAGGGTTAGGGTCTCATCCAGCTCTGACATTCCCTGTTCTAAGGGCCCTCCCAGCTCTGACACTGAACTGGGCACAGTATACATTTTTCTTGGTGTTGCCCTTTTCAATAAATACTGACTGATGGATTGAATGAGTGTTAGGGCTGGAGGAGGGAAACATAAAAATTGACTTGCAGAAACATGAGTCTGCTGTGCCTCCACTCCGATAATCATGCTGAGTCCCCACATCTGGGGACTCTTTTCATCTGATTGCACAGTCAGAAATCTCTATCTTGTGGAATACATTTCCGCTTTCTAGAGGACCTCGGTGACATGGTGACAAGGAGAATCACAGTTTTTCACCTTTTCTAAGGTGTCCTGGCCCCACAGCTTATAGGGATGGTAAGTGGTCTCTGGGGGCCTCATT
>NW_027187465.1:5817773-5839162 GCF_028583685.1 Petaurus breviceps papuanus | reverse complement strand
AACAGTGTCTGATGTTTAGGGGATCATGAAAGGGAAAGGACACTGCTGATCTGAATACCTGGCTATATGGAGTGAACCCTGTGCTCCAGCTTCAAGAAGGCACAAATATAAATACGTCATGGTCCTTTGGAGCTTGCATTCTTTCATTCTTGAGACTTCATGAAGGCATCATGGCTTGTCAGGAAGAAAACTGCATGTGGAACTATAAAGGTCTGGGTTCAAATCAAGGCTCTGCCACTTTCTACCTGCATAACCCTTGGAGAAGTCTCTTGGGATTATAAGCTTGAAGTGCCATTAGAGACCATTTTGCAGATGGGAAATTCAGGACCAGGAGGCTAAGAGGTAATTAAGATTGTTGGATCATTGTTGTTCAATTGTTTCAGTCATGTCTGACTCTTTGTGACCCCATTTGGTGTTTTCTTGGCAAAGATACTAGAGTTTTCCATTTACTTCTCCAGCTCATTTTACAGATGAGGAAACTGAGACAAGCAGGGTGACGTGACTTGCCTAGGGTCACTTAGCTAGTAAGTGTCTGAGGCTGGATTTGAACCCAGCTCTTCCTGATTCCAGATCCAGCACTCTATCCACTGAGCCATCTATCTGCCTAAGATTACATAGATAGCAATCAACAGAGGCAGGATTTGAACCGAAGTAGTCTGACTCTGGATCCACTGTGCTATGTTTCTAGGACTCAGTTTCCTCCTCCATAAATGAAGGGATTGAATGGGGATAGGCTTAGTTCTAAATCTATGATTCTATGAGTCAAAATTATTTTTTTCCATTCATTCCACATATGAATGCTTATAATGAGAAGGGAAGGGTGATGCAAAGTAGAGATAAGACATAGGCCCTGCCCTCATGGAGCTCAAAGTCTAGTAAGAGTCCAAGACCTCAAATCCAAGAACTCCATGGCAAGTGCATTAGAAAGATGGAAATAAAGTGAGGGCTGAGGATGATCATTGTCAACATCCTGGAGACTCACCAATGGCTTCCTGGAGCAAGTAGAACTGGAGGAAGATTTTAAAGGATGGATAGGAATTGAACAGTGGAAGCAATGCAGGTATTCTAAGCACCAGAAGGTAGAATCATAGTATGAGCCTAGACATCAAGCTGGAAGATGTAGCCATCTATTCCAATTCCCAAATTTACAGATGAGGAAACTGAGTTAAAGGAAAAATTGGATCTTTGGAAACAAGCCAAAGTCAACCAGTTCTGACCAAGTGTTGGAAATAAGCCATGATAAATATGATGGGTCCAAACAATATGGCGGAACATCAGGAGACCTGGCTTCTATGTTGAGCCTTATGGCCCGTTATTTTGTGAACTTGGGCCAGTTTCTTCTCTCCAGGCTTTAGTTTCCTTGCCTATAAAATGAAGTGGTTGGATTAGATGAGTTCTTTTTCTTCTGTCTTAGACATTTAGGGGTAGTAGGGTAGTATGTAAGACAAAGAACCCAGAATCAGAAAGACTTGAATCAGAAACATGAGTTATGTGACTCTGGACAAGTCATGTTACTTTCTGGGCATATTTCTTCATCTGTAAATTGAGGATCTAATCATCTGTGAGGTCCTTTCCAACTTTAAATAAATGAATCAATGAATCCAAGTTCTGACTGTCTTTGTTCTAAGGTTCCTTCCAGTTCTAAAATTTCATGGTTCAGTAAAAGGAAGCGCGTTTATGAAGTAATGAAACCTTTCCCACTGTGGCTTGTAGACGGGCTCCTAAGGCAGTTCCAGAAACAGACAATTTCAACAGCGGCAGCTTTGTTGGAAGAAGGACAATGCTCATTTGGATGTCTACATTCCAGGCTGTTTGTTTAGAAACAAATTGGTCTGGTTTTATTGTTGTATCTCTTACAGGAAATGTTGGATCTGGAAGCAACGTCGGAGACAGGAGACACACGGCATGGAGGAGAGAAGGCGGGCTCCAAGCTGGGCGATGCAGGTTCAAATACCACTCCTGTCATCTGAAACTTGGATGACCTCAAGCAAGTCACTCCTCCTTCATGGGCCTCACCTGGAAAATCATGGTGTGGGACCAGATGGCTTCAAAGGATGCTTCCATGTCTAGGTCTATGACCCTAGGATCCTAGGAACATAAAATGTCAGAGTAAGAACAACCCATGAGTATAGAACACACAGTGTCAGAACTTGAAGGGGCCTTAGAACAGGGGATGTCAGAGCTGAGAGGGGCCTTAGAACAAGGAATGTCAGGACTGGAAGGGGACTTAGAACAGATAATGTTAGAGCTGAGAGAGGGTTTGGAACGGAGAATCTCAGGACTAGGAAGGCCTGGGATTGGGAATGCCAGAGCTGGGAGGGGCCTTAGAACACAGAACAATAAAACTTGAGGAGTCATTAGAGTGTTTAGGACTTAGAACAAAGAGCATCAGGTTTAGAATAGCTATCAGAGTGTAGAACATAGAATGGGGGAGCTAGACAGGACCTCAGAGGTTATAACATAATGTCTTGTTTTGAGGGGTTCTTGAAATCTAGACCATTTTAGTCAGAAATGAACTCAAAGATCATGCTGCTATAGAGTTGCAGATTATGGAATGGGAGGCACACTAGATATCATCCCTTATTATACAGAGGAGAACAATAGGTCCTCCAGAGGGGAAGCACCAGCCCAAGGTTACTTGGTAGTAAGCAGGAAAAGCAGGGACCAAACCAGCTCCTCCCACTCTGAGCTACCTTCCCGTTCCACTAGACCACCTCCCCCAAGCCCCTTATGTTACAGAAGAGGATACTGGGGCCCTAGAGAGCAAACGACTTGGCCAAGGTCATTGGGTTAAAGGCAAACCCTGGAGTTTCCCCCCTCATTTTCACTGGAAGCACAAAAGCCTTCTCATCACATCTGCCTCAGAAAGGGAAACTGCAGGTAGGAGAGAGACTGGAAGGATTTGATCAAAACCTCCTTTGATGACGGGACATGTTGAGTGATTAGAGACCCAATTATCCAATGCACGGAGAAGCCAGGAAGAGCAATTCAGAGTTTGCTTACACATTTTATCATATCAATAAGGGAACTTTGCAGCAGCACTTCTAATTGAAAATCCAGTCACGGTACTGCAGTGACTTAGGGGTTGAAATTAATTATGGCCAGGCATGCCTTTGTAAGGAAAGCAAAGAACGTATTGACTTTGGTGGTTCGATATAATTAAACAATGCGTTCTACTGCAGAGGAGAAAGTGGGCCTATCACCAGGGTTGGGTGCCTTGGACTGTGCCCCGGGGCCCTGAAATTTAGTTCGTACTTGAAGCCCTTCCACTCTTCCACCCTCAGAAAAAAGCAAAAACAAAACCCCCCAAAATCGTGCCACACCTAATTAGCAATCCAATTCAATTCAATTCAACAACCATTTCCTTCTCTACAAAATGTGTATAGTTATGGACTTCATTTTCATTGGAGAATCACCTCATTTGAGACCTGAAAAGGACCGACCTTAGGAGACATCAAGCCAGATCCACACCTCAACATAGTCCCCAGTGTGACACAGTTAGTGTGTGGTCTTCCCAATCTGTTAGGAATCTCCAATGAGGGGGAATCCATGGTTACTCTTTGTCCTTAGATCTAGGTCTGCAAGCCAAGACCAAAGTAGAGGGAGGGTTGGTGCATGATCTTCTGTTTGCAGATGATTGTGTCCTCAAAGCAGCCTCTGAAGCTGAGATGGAACAAAGTATGGATCATTTCTCTGCTGTTTTTGCTCATTTTGGCCTAACAATTCATACCACAAGTGCTCCGTCAGCCACCACCACACCATCGGTACAGGGGACCATGAGTTACAGCAAATGGAGAGGCTTTGAATGCTGGCTAAGTTCACTTCCCTTGGCAGTGTGCTTTCCAGGGATGTACACGCTGATAATGAGGTTGGTGGACACATTGCTAGAACCAGCTCAGTGTTTGGGAGGCTCCTAAGGAAAGTATGAGAGAGAAGAGGTATCAGACTGACTAACAAACTGAAGGTCTATAGAGCCGTGGTGCTGACCTCACTGTGTGTGCCTGTGGAACCTAGACAGTGCCAGCGCCAGGCCAGGAAGCTGAATCGCTTCCATGTGAATTGTCTTAGGAAGATTCTGAAGATCACCTGGGCAGGATAAGGCAACAGATACTGAGGCCTTTTCTTGAACTAAACTGCTGAGCATTCAAACTACTGCAGAGAGTGCAACTCGGATGGGCTGGTAACATTGTTCAAATGCAAAACATACACTTGCCAAAAAAGACTATTTTACGGAGAACTCACACAGGGCAAGCGTTGACATGGTGGTCAGAAGGAGTGATACAAGGACCCTCTCAAGAACTCTGGAATTGATTGTGTGACATGGGAGACACTGGCACAGAACCCATCAGCATCTCATGCCCTCATCAGAGAAGGTGCTGTGCTCTATGAGCAGAACAGAATTGAGACAGCTAAAAGGAAATGCAGAATGTGTAAATTTGGAGAATCCACCCCAAATCTTCACATGGACTATTTGTGTCTGACCTGTGGTAAAGCATTCTGAGCTTGTATGGGTCTGATCAGACACAGCTGGACACACTGAAGCTTGGCCTTAGCATAGTGAGGTCATTTTGGTCTTCTTCGAGAAGGAAGGACAGCAACCAATGGGTTGTCAGGAAGTTCTTCCTGGTGTGAGGCCCAAATTGGGCATTTTGTAACTTCCACCTTTGTGCCTGGTTCTGCCCTCTGAAGCCCTCTGAATCCCACCTCCCCAAGAAAGTCCCTCAAATGTCTGAAGGCAGGTCTCCCGTCCCCTTATCCAAAGAGTTTCCTTTTTTCAGTCTAAACACGCCGATTCCTTGGAGGAATCCCTATGACATGAACTCAAGGCTCTTGATCACCTTGGATGCTATCCTCTGGGTCCTCTCCATTTTAGCAATGCCCTTCTTGAATTGTAGTGTCCAAAACTGAATGCCAGATTCTGGATGAGGTTTGATGAAGGCAACAGACAGTAAAACAATCACCTCCCTACTTCTGGAAGCACAATCCCTCCTAATGTAGCCAAAGACTGAAGGAACTTTTCTAGCACTCATAGGCTCCATAGTCCACTAAAACCATCAGATCTTTCTCAGAACAACTGCTGTCTAACCATGCCTCCCTTATATTATACTTGCAAAATACAATGCAAAACTGATTTTTTAAAAATACACAGGTGACCTGAGTTCAAATCCAGCTTCAGACACTTACTAGTTATGTGACCCTGAGCAAATCACTTAACCCCTATTTGCCTCAGTTTCCTCTTCTGTACAATGGGGATAATAATAGCACTTATCTTTCAGAGTCAATCTCAGGATTAAATTAAATGATATTTATAAAGTACTATGCCTGACACATAATAAGTTCTTAATACAGTGTACACATATACTGTACGAATACTGTATGCATATGTATATAAGGACAGTATAGACATATGCTCTATGAATACATATACACTATGATAATATAGGATACAGTTGTGTAGTACATAACATCATATGTAGTACATATTGTGATGTGTATATATTACATATGTGTACACTCTTTATGTGTGTGTGTACATATGTATCTTTAAAGTTTGCAAAGTGCTTTACAAATTTCTCTCATTTGATCCTCAGAACAAGCTTGGGAGATAGATGCCCTTATAGTCCCCATTTTACATATGAGGAAACTGAAGCAAAGAGGGGTTAAGTGACTTGCCCAGGGTCACACAGCTAGCAAGTGTCTGAGGTTGGATTTGAACTCAGGACCTCCTGACTATGGGCCCACCCAGTCATGTGTCCACTGTACCATCAGCATCCTCTATATTCAGAGCTAAGTCTCCTGACTCTGGCTAGTTTCCATTTTCTCCATTCTTTCTGCATGCTCCCTAAGGCTGCTGTGTTCATTAAAGCAGGTAATAGATATGTCACTTTATTTATTTTTAAAAATTTCTATCTTCACTTTTTACATTACCTATGTCCTACTTGCCCAATAGAACCTTCCTGTTCCTAGAAAACCATGTTGTCTGATGGGAAAGGGAGGCAAAGAGGGGAAAAAAGAAAGCTCTAAGATCAACAAAGCTTGACATTACATTTAACTTTCTACACCCATAGTCTCCCAACCTGTGCAAAGAACAAAGGTTTCTTTACATGTCTGTTTTGGCTAAAAGTTTGGGCATTGTAATTTCACAGGATCCCACATCTATGGTTTTATTACTTTTCTTTTCCACTTATATTATTGTGGCAATCGAGGCTGTTGTCTTCCTGGTTCTCTTTGCTCCGCTTGGCATCGATTCATATAAGCCTAATCTTACCAGGCTTCTCTGAATTCCTCATTGTTCTAGGTCAGGCCTGAATAAGGTCAGTCTTGTGGGTAGGGCTTGGGACAGGATCAAATGAGATGCTTTAGAATATCTAACATTTATCAACATGCTTATTTAACATTTAACTAATGCTTATCAAAATATCTGCTTAGCAGTAACATGGAAAGACTTGGACACAGCATTGATTCAGTTGGGCATGGCCCCTTTGTTTCTGCATTTATCATGGACATGCGCCCAGTCAGAAGGGTGCACCAAGTCTGAGGAGCCCTTGACTACTCATGTGCTGGGCTTTTATACGTAGGCAACCAGGAAGCAACGTCAACAGTTTGAGCCTTGGTCCCCTGGACCAACTAAGCCTTGATAATAGTTGAATTGAATTTTAAGGGAAAGACAATCTAGCCTGGTCTAAGTATGGTATTTGCTGCTCTCACCACAATCATATTCAGTGTATCTTATAGCTGACTTATATCCTATTACATTCATTCACAGAAATTGGTTTAGCCATTCCCCCAATCAATGGGTGCCCCCTTTCATTCCAGTTCTTTGCTATTTCCAAAAAGTGCTGTCATAAATACTTAAGATTTTTCTTTCTGCCTCTGATCTCTTTGGGGTATATTTGCAACTGTGGGATCTCTGGATCAAAGCATATGGACATATTAGTCACTATACAGTGACCTAACAACAAAATGGAACATGTAAATGTCATTTTCTTAACCTGACTCGAGTTATCACAAATTGGTTTAGTATTCATGCCTCAAAGCCCTGGTTCTCTGCCTTTAACCTCAAATCCGCTTGAGGAAACACTATTCCTCTCCTCCCAGGCAGTCCTGTTTTCAAGCATAAGACATTTCCCCATTAACTTCTCTGGTTCTTTCTTTTCTCTTCCCCTCTCAACAATAAGAATTCCACTTACCACCAGTATGGTGGCATCTGTGGCAAGAATCAAAAACTATGTAAGAGAAAAATGGTGGTATGGAGCTTAACCTTAGTTATGGAAGTTTTGGGAGGGATAAAGAAAGGAGATCAGGAAATCAGCTAATACTTTCTATTGAAAATTTTATTTTTTTGCTAATCAAATTCCAAATTAGATTGTTTTTACGCTAGTGAAAGATACCAGGACCTGAAGATTCTCTCTAAAATTCATGCTCTGGGATAAAGCATGAATTGCCCCACCTTAGTTACAGATCTTATCATCTCCTCCAGCTAGGTTGCTTAGATAAAATATCATATCTAGATGACAAAAATATATTTGCCCTTCTCTTGGTAGCTTATTGTATGGTACATGGAGTACTGGAGTGAGAAGAAAGCTTACACATAAAGTCTAATTGCCCAAGAATACACAATTGAGGTTAGAATGAGACCTGGGACTATTGACTCCCACCACACAAAACTGTCTCTTTAAAACATCATCTAGTATTTCCTCCTGGAAGTTTAACTAAAGGAAAATGGGTATTTCTCATAATAGAGCCTAGAATGGTTAGTCTTTTTTTAATCTCTGGAATTATACCATAATAAAAGCTGTCACCTATACCTTCCTTTTAATTTAGTAAATGACTTTATGTTATCGCATTTGAGTTTTTCAACAAATAAGATAGGGAGTGTAGATATTCTTTTTTTTTTTAAGCAATTGGGGTTAAGTAACTTGCCCAAGGTTACACGACCAGTTTTTTTTGTTTGTTTTTATTTTATTTATTGTGTATGTGTGTGTGTGTGTGTGTGTGTGTGTGTGTGTGTGTGTGTATTAAGTATCTGAGGCTGGAACCGATCCCGGGTCCTCCTGACTCCGGGGCTGGCGCTCTTACTCACTGCACCACCTAGCCCTCCCTGAGTGTAGATATTCTTACCCCCTTTCTCAGAAATGTCTGAGACTGAGAAACAGAACAGTTCTGTATTTCTCATAGAGAAGCATAAATGAGAGTTCAATATCTGCTTGGAGGTAAATCCTGATTGTAGCATCTCAAGTGTCCTACAGGGATCCCTCCTGACTGAAATCATATGATTTCAAGAATGTTTCATAAATTCCATGAGATTTGGAATGGAAATGTTCCATAGAAATCATTTAATCCAACCTCCACTTCTTATAGATTAGTTGCAAAAAATGAGGCCCAAAGAGAGAAAATAACTGCCCCAAGGCCACACAAGGAGGACGGGATAGAGCGGAGACTTTGCTCAGCTGCACACGGCCCCAAAGTTGTCCTTCTCTGCACCCAGTTAGTTATCCTGTGGCAAGAGGGTTCCCAGCTGAGCTGAGTTTGCTGAGAACACCTGGTGTTCATGGGGTTGAATTATCCAAAACTCTTGGCATTTTTTTCCTTAACAGATTTCCTTCCCTTGCAAACAATAAGCAAGATTATCCATCTGGCTCCAGTTATGGAAAAGTGGGATGATTCTTTGGATACAGAAGGTGAATTTCATATGGTGTTTTTCTCTCTCTCTCCCTCTCTCTCTCTCTCTCTCTCTTCTCTTTCTCTCTCTCTCTCTCTCTCTCTCTCTCTCCCTCTCTCTCTCTCTATCCCCTTCCCCCATCACTCTCTCCCTGTCTTCTGTTTCTTGTCTTTCTCTTTCTGTCTCCCCCATCACTCTGTCTCTATCTCCTTCTTCCCTCATCATTCTGTCTGTCTCTCAATCTCTTTCCCTCTCTTTCTCCCTCCCTTCTCTCTTTCTGATAGAACATTGGTCTAGCTCTTATTCTAGTCCTTAAGGATTGGCCCTCCTTTTCTGTGGTGACAGAAGGATCAGTAGCTGCCAAAGTGATTTTACTTAAGCACAGATCAGACAAAGTCATTCACCTTCTCAATAAACTCTGGCGGCTCCCTATTGCCTCTGTTCTACAATAATCCAATATAAGTTTCTCTGTTTGGCTTTTGAAAGTCTTCCCACCTTGGCCACAATCAAACTTTAGAGCCTCATTACATACTAATAGTTCTTATCCTTCACTCTTCAACCGATCCATTCTGATCTTCTCTCTGTCCTTTACACTGAGAGCTCCTCCCATCTCCATATCTTTGCTTTGTGGGGAATGCACTCCCTGCCTACTTTCACTTCACAGAATCTCATTCTTCCTCCCAGACTCAACTCATGAAGTATGAGCTCTCCTTCCTCCCCCAATGACTGCTGCGCCCTCTCCCTAACTGCTTTGAGCTACCTTGCATTTAAACACCTTGAATTTGCCTGATATTTATTCTGTATATAAAATCAACAGGACAGTGTGGGCCTTGAGAACAGGAATAATTTCATTTTTTTTAATCCCAAATACCTATGACAGTCTGGAACATAATCCATGCTTAACAAATGTATGTTGGTGAGTTGATTGATGGAGTAAAGAGTTTTGGAGATGGAAAGGGTCCAGGAGATTGAATCCAGAGCACCAAGTTAGGGGGGACCTATGATGATGATGGTGGTAATCATTCCTGACATTTTTATAGTGCTTACTGTGTGTTAGGCACTGTGCTAACAGCTTTTCCATTATTGCTTCCTTTCATCCTCATACATCCCTGGGAGGTATGTACAAGTGAAAAAACTAAGTTAAAGAGAAGTGAAGTGATCTGTCCAGGTTCACACAGCTAGTAAGTATCTGAAGTTGTATTGAACTCAAGTCTTCCTATCAGACCTGAAAGACATTGGAGAACAGAGAACAGAGAAGGATAAAAACAGGCCCTCTGATATTCTAGAATGTCAGCACCAAAAAAGGGTCTTAGAGAATTCTGTTTAGCACTGGAGGGACCTTAGAACATGAAAGGTTAGAGCCAGGAGGTGCCTTAGAACAGGGGATGTCAGATCTGAAAAAGACCTGCCAGTGTTCTAGAACACTGGAGTTGAAGGGACCGGGGTTGGGGGTGGTAATGTTTAGAGGTGAAAGTACCCTTAGTACAAGCTCTTTATGTTATAAATTAGAGTCCTGAGTCAGAGATGGTGAGTGACTTACCCCAAATCACCATTAACGGCAGCTCCAAGATTTGAGTCTAGGGTTCCTGACTGTAGTTACGATTCTCCCTCCTCCCCTAGCTCAGTCCTCTTAGTTCTCAGAACAAAGAAAAAAAAAACAAATAAAAAACAAGGAATCACCAGGGACTGTTTCTTTTATAACTTAATGTTCAACTGAACTCAATCAAATATGTTTAAAGTGGTTTGTTTGGCCCATTGTCCAAACCTAATAGTGTTTCTGAAAGTCTATTGATGAGAATGCCTGGTGTTCCTGGGGCTGTTAGTAAAACCTGACCTACATGTGGCCTGAGTTTCCTGTTAGAAACAACCAATTCCTTAACAAAGTTCTCTTGTTCTGACAGAGACCCAAGGATAGCGACAGGTAGTATATGTATATGTATATGTATATGTATATGTATATGTATATGTATATGTATATGTATATGTATGTATAATATAGTATAAATTACAATGTATTATTTTTAGTTACAGTGTGTTTATTTTTTTGCTTTTTGGAGGGCAATTGGGGTTAAGTGACTTGCCCAAAGTCGCATGACTAGTAAGTGTGTCAAGCATCTGAGGCCGAATTTGAACTCAGGTCCGACTGACTCCAGGGCCGGTGCTCTATTCACTGCGCCACCTAGCCACTCCAACAGTGTGTTATTAATGTATTGTTGACATAATATATAATGTATATAGAAGATAGATATGTGTTTTCAATTAATCCACTCAGTGACATCTACTAATAAAATCTAAAAGGAAGGAGAAAGGAGAGACAGACAGAAGAATAGAGACAGAAAGAATGGGAAAGAGAAAAAGAAAGAGGCAGAGAAAAGAGGAGAGAGGGGGGAGAGAGAGAAGGAGAGAAGAGAAGACAGAGAAAGGGTGCAATGCCTTTGGCTTAGCAGGTGGGGGAGATGCCACCCCTCTCTGTCTCTAGCTCATTTCCAGTTGGTCCATCCATCCCAAGTGATGCTGGGAAGATCCCAGACAAGGTAGTGAGGGCGTGGGAAGGGGAGGGATCTTAAAATGACATCTGGGGCAAGGAGGAAGATAAATCCTAGTAACTACAAAATTAAGGCAGCCCAGGCCCCAGCCACCCTTGGCCCTGCTGTTCAGTGCCCTCTCCCCACTGTGCAGAAGGTGCCAGATCAGATTACAGCCCACAGTTGCCGCATTATCCTTTCTCGACTCCACTAACGCTCATTAAGCTCCGAAAATCCTTTTTATGGTGTTTATCACACCTCCAGAGGAGTTTACTGTGCAAATATTATTCTACCATTAAATCCTGCAACAAGGCAACCGTCAACAAGTGGAATTTGTAATGGGCCTGTGGAGAGGCTGGGTGACCTGGGAAGGCTGGCCAGCTCCGACAGCAGGCACACGGCTCTTGGGCTCCACTCCGCAGTGATAAAGCACTCCATTCTGATGCCCTAAATCTGCTACCACCTGGGCCTGCTTCATGTAACAGGCCCACCGAGACACCAAGCTTGGGCCTAGAGTCAAATGAGCCACGGGGAGCCACTTAGCACCACAGCCTTTCCCCAGCCAGCCGGCATTAGCTGTTTAACCTGGCTAATCTAGAGGGGAAAGTGGAGGGCAGGGAATAGGGGGCAAAACACCCTTGCGAGCTGAACAAGGAGTCAGGGTTTCTGTATGGTCTGGCCCGTCAGGGGGCCCCAGCCCAGGGATGATCCTTTTCTGGGCTCTTTTCTACCTCACTGTCCTTAAGACTCTGCCTCCAAACCAGTTTAAAGAGAAGGAGCCAGGACTGGATCTGGAAGATAAGGAATTCATTGTGTAGAAGGAATGTTTCTGATAAGGCACAGAACAGGAAAACATACACACACACACAAAGACACATATACATACACACAGCCACATGGAATCAGATGGGCTGTCTCTGTTCTAACACTTGCACTCAATTCAGTCAATTTCTTTAAAGTGGCCCCTGTTGGACCATTTTCTGAATCTAATTATGTTTTTGATATTGTCTATTGATGCTATATCTGCCCTATGTATTTTGTGAGTTTCCCATCTCTGGAGATATGTGAGCCCTGGCCGGACAAATGGTGTTCAAGTATGTCTTAAAGAGGGATGTCACAACACACCTGGAGACTTGATGATGTCCCTTCCAGTTCTGACAACTCTCTATGGCTCCTCCTAGCTCATCAGAGTCTATGCTTTAGCAAGAATTCTTATTTTGGGGTTGGGGTCGGTGAATTTGTGGATTTTTTTTAGTAGATAGATACATTGAAGGATGGATGGATGAATAGACAAATGGATGGATGGACAGTCAGACAGACACACACACAGATGGATGGATGAATGGATGGACAGACAGACAGATGGATGGATACACAGATAGATGGATGGATGGATGGATGGATAGATAAACAGATGAACAGACAGACAGACAGACAGACAGACAGATAGATAGATAGATAGATAGATAGATAGATAGATAGATAGATAGATAATGTATAGAGAGATGATAGGCAGATATTTCAATATAATTGGTTTCCTTTGTAATACAATGCATTTTTTTAATCCATTTAAAAACATTAGTTCAAGACTGGGTGCTCAGGCTTCACTAGATTGCCAAAAGTATCCATGACACACAAAAAGGGCAAGAAACTTTAGTGAAGAGGGAAAAGACAAAACCTTGAGAGACACCAATGCTTAGTAGATGTAAGGTCAATGACTGAGCAAAGGAGAGAAAAGAGTGACTCAGTCAGTTGGAAAAGAACTAGGAGATTGCAACTACACAGAGAACAAGGGAGGAGAACAAAGTCAACAAGACCTAGTGTTCAACAGTGTCAAAGGCTGCAGAGGTCTAGTAGAGGAGGCATTGAGAAAAGGGCCTTCCCAGCTCTAACATCTCCTCTTCTTAACCTTCTCCAAGCCTTGACATTTCACGTTCTACGTCCCCTCCCAGCTTTGACATTCTCTGTTCTAAGGCCCTCTCCGCTGACACGTCATGTTCTAAGACCCTTCCCAACTCTAACATTCCCTGTCCCAGGGCTCCTCCTAGATCTGACATCTCTGTTCTATGACCCCTCCCAACTCTGACATTCCATGGAATATGCTTCTTCCCAGCTCTGATTTCCATGCTTGATGTTCAGTTTTCTCTTCTGCTTCTGCTTCTATATCTTTGCCTTTGACTATTGGAGGTCTGGAATTCATTCCTTTTAATTTTACCCAGTCAGCTCCCTTGCAGATTATTCACATATTGTATTTGAATTGTATGTACATATATCTATATGTATGCACATACATGTATATGTAGCATACACACATTAATATTGCATATATACAAACTATATTGTGTGTATATATATATATATATATATATGTATGCAGATTATAACCCACCCCATCCTTGTCGCCATTTTGGGAACCACATTTCAGCAGCGATGTAACAGTAGCCGGTTCCCATTCCTTCAATTTCTTCATGTGAAACAAGACCCCAAAGTTGGCCTCCCTGCTCTGATGACAGTCTCAGTCAACACAGGGATGACCATTTCTACAGTTCTGCCTCTCTCACCTCCTTCACACCCCCTCCACTCCAGAACAATCATAGTCAACCCCCCAACAGACTTTACCCAGTGACATTTGAATAGCCAAATTGCTGCTTCGTATTGTAACACATTAATACATGAGCTCTGCAATAGCCATGACATCAAAGAGGGGCCTGGAGAGGCCAAGCCTCCAGCCGTCATCTCCCTCCATTTTATTGGGGATCTCAAAGGGTCCTCGGTTGGCACAAATTGAGCCCCTTCTGAATATGCCACCCTGAAAGGCCCTCATGGTAGAAAACAAATTAAGTACACCATGTTCTCTGGCACCAACGGCCAAGATGAAAAGATTTCCATCAAAGCCAAGCTCAAGGCCCCAATTATCCTGACAAGGAGGGGTACCGGAGTGGGCGCAGGCATTGGCAACAAAGGGTTTCCAGGCTCAGTCGAGGCTGCTCCATTCAAGGAGCCTATTCTTAGGAATGAAGGGAGCTGCTTTGGAAAGAGATGGCTGGGACCGAAGGCAGAGGACCAGGGTGTGGGTAGGGGGGGTGGGGGTGGAGGACAACCTGGTTCAGGATTAACCCTCTGAGACTTTCTCTTTCCTTGGCATTTTTCTCCTTCCACTTTTCCCTCTTATTTGACCACAGACACCATGTAGTTATATGACTTTGGGTGATCCCTTCCCTTTTCAGACTCGGTTTCCTCACCTGCATAATAATAATTTTAAAAATACATGTATAGTAATATATAATTACTATAGTGTATGTAGTAATAGAATAACAATACCTAGCATTTATATAATTCTCCCAATCCATCAGACATAATGCTCAGCACCTTTCAAACATCTTCACATTTAAGGCTCCCACCCACCCTGGGAGGGAGGGGCGGCTATTTTTCCCAAACACGGATAAGTGACAAGCAGAGTTAAATGATTGCCTGGGGGCACATTGCTAAGAATCTACCTGAGGGTAGATTTAAATATTGCTACCATAATAATTTAAAAAGTAATGATCTAGGTATAGGCATTTATAATTATTTAATATTATTAATTTGATAATAACAAATCTATCATTATGTAGCACTTATGATCTGCAAAACATTTCATATGCGTTAATTCCTCTGATAGCCACCACAGTCTAGGGAGATAGGCGATTCCCATTTTACAGGTAAGGAAACTGAGGCAGACAGCATTTAGGTGACTTGCTCAGACAACTAAGACAGTATTTGATGCTGGATTTGAACTCAGGACTTCGTCACTCCAAATCTGGCAGTTCATAGACTGCATCAAGGAGCTGCCTAGTAATAGCTACACTCAGCTCACCATGTGGTTGTGGGATGGGGTGAGATGCATGAAAGCACATATCAGTGCTAGCTTATTGCCCCCAATGCTGGGGGCTTTGATGGAGTCAGGAGACAAGATCTCCAGTGCTTCCATGGGCATTCAATCAGCCTGGACATTTGGACTTTATTCCCTGAGGTCCATTTATACGTCTGCCAGTGGAGAGGAAAGAGCTCACACTACCAAGATGGTAGAATAGTCTGGACCCCATGTAGATAAGAGGCAGTGGTGGGGTTTCCCTTGACATCCTGGACATTCTATGTGGCCAGTATGGAGTCTTGGGAGCAACGTTGGGTTTGGGGTAAGGGGGCCTGGGTTCGTGTCCAAGCTCTGTCACTTCTTACTGAGTTCATATTAAACAGTCCATTTCCTCTCTTTCTACCTCAGTTTCCTCATCTATAAAATAAGGTGGTTGGGTGGAGAACCTGAGGTCATATGTGGCTTTCTAGGTCCTTGGGTGTGGCCTTCTTACTGAGTCCAGGTTTTACAGACCAAGTCCTTTTATGAAAGGGATTTGTTCTGTGAAGCTCAGATGCAGTCAAAGGGCCTTGAGGTCAAAGTTTCCCCATCCTTGGCCTAGATCATGTCCTAAATCTATGATCCTCATACTCACCATTATCCTTCTCCCCTTTCCCAAGAAAATTCTCTTCATCTGGAAAACTGGAAAGGATTGTGTCTCCTTCCTACATCATTTGAAAATGTCTTGTACAAAGTAGAATATTAATGTGCCTTTAGAAATAGCAATCACCGCTGGCATTTCTATAGTGCATTAAGGTTTTCAGTGCTTTGCAAGTATCATATAAGTTACTCACAAAAAACCCTGGAAGGCAGGTGCAGAATAACATTTAACATTGAAAACATTACAGGTGGGGAAACTGAGGCTGAGAGAATGAATTAATTTGCCCAGGGTCACACAGAGCCTGGGGTGGGCTTTAAACTCAGTTCTATCCTGACTCCAAGGCCAGGGCCCTCTTACCCCCTGTGCCATCCAGCAGCCCCAAAAGGGAGGGCAGGAGTTGTATGAACAGATGCCAAGAGAAGGCAGAACCAGGACATGACCCCAGTGACCACAGTAACAGAGATAAAATAGACCCTAAAAGGGAGCTTCAGTGAACAGTCTGGGTCTTAGAGAACAGAGGTGGAAATAGAAGGTCTCTGAAGTCATGAGAGCAGAATTCAAATCCTGCCTCCCAGTGTCTGCGGTTGGATTTGAACTTCTGGGGCCAGAATCCTATCCTGCAGGCTACCTTACTCCCTCCCTGATGCAGGCCAGTGTCCTCATGAAGGGGAATCCCTCCCATCCCCTGTGTGACCTTCCACACATCACTTAACCTCTGAGGCCTTATCTGGAAAATGAGGGGATTGGCCTTGAGGGTGTGTGAGGGTGCTTCTGGCTCAGTTTTGAGGCTGCCCTCTGTCCCCTCTCCTTCTCTGTACATGTCAGGGGAGATAGGAGGAGAGGAAGATGGGGCCAGCTGGTGCATGCACCTCCTCCCATCAAAACCCACCAAGCAATAACTCCCAGGGTACAGAGCTGAACAAACCTTCCTGTCCCCATGGCCTTTATCATGTACACTCAGCATCACATCACAATGAAGCAATGAGGTATTTATCATTGAGCCCATTTTACAGGAGGGGTAACTGAGGATCAGGGAGCTGAATTCACACGGCAGAATCCAAGCAGAAATTAGTCTCCTTCTGACTAATGGTTATCATTCCTCATCCCACTGGAAATTGTCAGGGGCCCTAAGGCCACTCATTCTAAGGGGATGAATTGAATCTCAATGCCTTTGCTGCTTCTGTGATTTTTGGGAAGGAGTTTGGGGTAATTCTATATCTGATGTGCTCTGTGTTCTGAGGACCCTTCCAAATCTGCTGTCCAAGATGTCCCCTCAGTTTGACTTTCTCTGTTCTAAGACCCCTCCCAATTCTGGCATTCCCTGTTCTAAGGCTCTTCCCAGCCCTGACATCCCCTGTTCTAAGTCCCTTCCCAGCTCTGACATTCCCTGTTCTAATTCCCCTTCAACTTTGATATCCCCTGTTCTAAGGCCCCTTCCAGTTCTGACATTCCTTATTCTGAGTCCCCTCTCAGCCCTGACATCCCCTGTTCTCAGGCCCATCCCAACCCTGACATCCCTTGTTCTGAAGTCATTCCTACTTCCAATGTTCTCTATTAGAAAGTCCCCTCCACGTCTGTGATTCTGAGTTGCCATCTAGCTCTGATGTTCTCTGTTTGCAGGTCCTTCCTCGTTCTGGCATCCTATCCTGTAAAGTCCCTCCCTGCCCAGATATTGCCTCAGTGTTCCATCCCAAGCTGTGTGACACTGTCCAAGGCCCCTGAGCACCCCTCTCACATCGTGGGGCTTCACCTTTCTCCTCTGGAAAATGGTCATAAGAACCTTAACCCTTTCCTTGCCTAGTGTACCCTAGAGCAGGATAGAGCTGTGACCCAGTGTGACTGTCACTCCACCCCTTCTCCCTTTCCTGCAAGTGGACAGATCAGAGTCCAAACAAAAGTAGACCTGGCATGGTTCCTTTATCCAACCCCTCCTTCCTCCCCTCCAACACATACACACACACATACTCACACATGCACTTACACACACTCACATTTGTATTTACACATATACTCACACATGCACTTATACGTACACACACATACACTTACACAATCTTACACATATGCACTCAAATGCACTCACAATGCACTTATACATACACACTCACACATACACTTACACTCTTACACATATGTACTCACACACACTTACAATGCACTTATACATACACACATATACTCGCACACATGCACTCTCACACATATTCCCAATGCATTTATACAATTCACACTTGTATTTATGCACACATGCACTTACACTCACACATGCACTCACACACACACTTACACATGCACTTACACACACACTCACAAAGTACTTATACAAATACATACTTATACATATGCACATATACTCACAATGCACTTAGACACACTCACAAAGCACTTATACATACACACATTTACACGTGCATACATGCATACACTTACACATATGCACTCACACACACTCACAATGCACTTATGCATATACACATATACTTACACACATATGCACTCACACTTGTATTTACACACATACTCACACATGTACTCACACTCACACATGCATTCACACACACTGACACATACACTCACACTGACACATGCACTCACACACACACTCACAATGAACTTACACACACACACACACACACTCTCTCTCTCTCTCTCTCTCTCTCTCTTCTCTCTCCTTGGTCCTGTCTCTTTAAAAGCTCAGACAGGAGCAGAGGCTCCCAGTGAGTCATGGGGCAGGAATGTGGGAGTTCTCCCATTACTCTGCCTCTAAGAGCCTTTTAATTCCAGTTTGGTGATGAATGGGCCAAGCCCCTGAAATGAAATGTTCGAGGCTCAATGTTCCATTCCTCCTGCTTGTAATTATTTTTGTACAGAATATGTCAAGTGTCGGCTTCAGAAGAGCCCCTTTCGCATGCAAACATTTTGTGATTAAGTGGGGCTTACTTAATTAAGCACTTTGTAATGACTCTTAAACCAAAGAGTAGTGGATTAGTATGTCCTATTTGTGTCTGCCGTGTGAAAGGCGCGCTAATGACAGGTTGCGGCAGACAATTAGGGTTAGGCTGGAAGGTGGTGGCATGCGCTGAGGCAGCCTGGGAGGACCAGACAAGCCCCCTGTGGGATGGGGGTGGCCTCCCAGGAGGGGCCCAGAGCAGGGGAAGCCTGGATTCTGGCAGAGATGATGCCATGGGGGGACAGAGGGAAGCCCTGACCCCCACGGCTTAGCCAGGGTACCTTGGGCCACAGATGTGGTCTCTTAAAGCTTTGGTATCCTTCTGTGCAAGATGGGGCTATGGGAGCCCTGCCTATCCCCCCAATCTTTTGTGTGGAGCCCATGAGGTAATGGAGTAAAAGGACCATTATCAAAAGAAATGGCTGGGATGCTGATAATGGTGTATGGGGTGGGGGGGGGGGGGTGGAGGAGGGTATTTCAGCTCCAAGGGTCCTGAGAGCTGGTGATTATGAGAATGGAATCTTGTATCCTGGGAATATCATTTGGCTTCAATTGGTTTACACTGGGCTCTTCTCCCCTGTGGTCTCCCAAAACCAAATAGAGAGAGGGGATAAGGACAAGCCACCTCTGTCCAAAATGAAGCAACGTGGAATGTGATAATAGGGCAGTGGCAAGGTGGGCCAGTGGATAGAGGGCCAAGCCTGGAGTGAGTTCCAATCTGGCCTCAGACACTTCCTAGTTTTGTGACCCTAGGTCACTTTACCCTGTATGCCTCAGTTTCCTCATCTGTAAAATGAGCTGAGGAAGCAAATGGCGAATCACTCTGGTTATCTCTGCCAAGGGAACCCCCAGTGGGTCCATGGAGAGTCAGACGTGACTGAAATGACTCAAACACCACAAAAGAATACTCTATTAAGTTCCATGTGCCTCTAAGGGCTGTCCAGATTTGACATCCTCTGATATAAGGCCCTTTCTGTCTCTGCTCTCCCATATTCTAAGACCTCTCTCAGCTTGAATATTCCATGTCCTAACGTCCCCCTCAGTTCTGACACTCTAACATTCTATTTTCTATGTTAAGTCTCCCTCCACCTCTTCAAGCCTGTTCACTAAGGTTGCCCCTAGTCCTAATCCATGATTCTCCCCATCACAACTCCCGGAGGACCTGGGAAGTGAAAAGCTTTGCTGCCCGGGGTCAGCATTAACTCCCAGGCTTTGGTTATGGTCCTTACTATGATAGAACACAAATGGATGGTTTTAGGGGGTCCCAAGGGACAGCTGCTCAAATGTCATTCTCCCACTGGATCCTAGGGAAGGCATCTATTCCGCCTTCGACTCTCCCATCGGCTCCCTTGCCATTGCAGGCAGGTCTTCCCATGGCCATTCCTGGGGTTGGCTCAGCTGATCTAGCCAATTGTATAGGGGAGCTCCTGTTGGAGGCAGAATCCCTTCTGCCTCCGATTAGGAAGGATATGGCAGAATTCAGGAGCCAGAGAGGGCCTTAGACTGCTAGAATTTCAGGGGTGAAAATGACTTTTGACGTGAGCTGGTCATAGAGTCACGGAATATTGGAGTAATGAGTAACCATTTATCCCAGCTCACGGGCTACTCCCTGCAATGGAATTCCTAATTTAATACATGAACTTACATAGTGCTTTAAGGCTTGCAAAGCACTTTATGAATATTATTTTATTTGCTCATCACAACAGCCCTGCAAGGAAGGTGCTGGTAACAGTCTCCATTTTACAGATGAGGAAAATGAGGCAGACAGAGTGACTTGATTCCAGGGCAGCTAGGTGGCACAGTGGTTAGAGTGTTAGGCCTAGAGTCATAAAGAGCTGAGTCTAAATTTGGCCTTAGACACTGACTAGCTGTGTGACCCTGCACAGGTCACTTAACCCTGTTGGCCTCAGTTTCCTTATCTGTAAAATGAGCTAGAGAAGGAAATGGCAAACCACTGCTGAGAAAACCATCCCCATCAGTTCATTGCACTTTTCTGTAGCTCAGATTGTCAGGAAGATTGGTTTTCTTGTCATTGTGTGTAATTTGTTGCTGTTGTCAGAGGCACAGGAGAAAGGGACAATAATGATAAAAGCCAGATTTGCTGTCCATAGGAGAAATTAGCTCAACCTGCCAGTGACACAATAAACCCCCTTCTTCACCTTCTTCAATCCGCACCAAAAAAGAGGGGTCAGTGCTGTTAATATTCCCATTTTACAGACCAGGAAACTGAGACACAAGCAGAAGCAATCTGTTGAGTCAAACAGATTGTTTCCAAGGCAGAATTCAAACCTAGCCCTTCCAGATTCCAAGTGCAGCCTTCCAGCCTACGTAACAGGCTGCCCTTCTCAGCGACTGAGAAATGTCTTTGGATAAATACAAAAACCATCAGCAGCCCCCATCGGGGGTTTCCTGTTCCTGAACAGGCTGAGAAGGGTTGTTTGTGGAATGTCTCCAGGGAGCCTTGGGGCAGGACCAGCAGCCACCCAAACTGATGAGATTACCACTTGGGTTTGGGGCCCTCAGGTGTGTCTGCAGGCTTCGGCCCAGGGACCACCTTCTTCTTGGGCACCTCCTCAGCTGCACCTTGGTTTTACCCTTGACTCTCTACTGAGGCCATTCCATGTACTGCAACAGGAGCCACACCTGGAGCTGGAAGTCCAGAGTTCAAATCATCACTGCCTCTCTCTCTCTCTCTCTCTCTCTCTCTCTCTCTCTCTCTCTCTCTCTCTCTCTCTCTCTCTCTCTCTCTCTCTCTCTCT
>NW_027187465.1:5802503-5817763 GCF_028583685.1 Petaurus breviceps papuanus | reverse complement strand
TCTCTCTCTCTCTCTCTCTCTCTCTCTCTCTCTCTCTCTCTCTCTCTTTCTCTCTCTCCTCTCCTCTCTCTGTCTTTCTCCTCTCCTCTCTCTGTCTGTCTCTCCTCTCTCTCTGTGTCTCTCTGTCTCTGTCTCTCTCTTAACTACCTGAGTGACCTTGAGTAAGTCGATTAGTATCTCTCACCTCCCTCTCCTTATCTGTAAAAATAAGGGGAGTTGGATTGGATGGCTCCCAAGTCCCCTTTCTGTGATGCTACTCGTATCACCTTGGCAAAGTCATTGATCCCTCTGAGCCTTGGTTTCTTCATCTGTCAAATGAGAGAATTGAACTAGATGATCCCCAAAGGCCTCCTGGGTCTGGATGTGGAATCCCTTGTGGTTCTACACTCTTCCCATCACTCTGGTGTTTGTGCCTTATCTCCCTAGGCCTCTGTAAGACCCGTGTGGGCAGGGGAAGGGTCATTTATATACTCTGGATCTCCTAGTGTCCTGCACAGCTCAAAAAGTAGCCCCTTAAAACATTTTGTGAAATGGATGCAAGTCAACAAAGTCAGATAGAGAACGTGACTGTCTAATGTGTGGGTGGAATTTCGGCAATGCTACAGGGATTTGGGAATTCAGGATTGCTGATGCTCACTCCACCAGCTAGGGCCATTTTGTTTTTTATTAAACACATGTTTATTCCACCTCTATTATATGCTAGGCACTGTGGGAATACTACAACCAAAATGGAACTCTCCCTGCCCTCAGAGAGCTTGTGGTCTAGCAGGGGAATGCAATACACATTTATGTAGCAGCTAAGTAAGGGCAGCTTGGTGGCGCCATAGTGCATAAAGCACTAGGCTTGCCAGGGTTCAGCTTCCAGCCTCTGACACTTACTGACTGTGTGACCCTGGGCAAGTCACTTCACCCTGTCTGCCTCAGTTTCCCCATATGTAAAATGAGCTGGAGGAGGAAATGGCAAACCACTCTGGTATTTTTTCCAAGAAAACCCCAAATGGGGTCACAGAGAGTTGGACACGACCGAACAACTAAACAAGAACAAAGTGGCACCTACTGTGTGCCAAGACACTGTGCTAAGTGCTTTATGAATATTATCTTACTTGCTCCTCACTCACAACAACCCTGCAAAGCGGGTGCTGGTATTATCTTCATTTTCCAGTTGAGGAAACTGAGGCAAACAGGTTAAGTAGATGCTGTGTAAGTGTTAGCTATTATTGCTAATATTTCAGGTTCACCAATGAGACTATACAAGGCCATTCCTCAAGGATGGTGTGGGTGGGGCGAGCTCTGGTTATTAGGAGCACTAGGCAAGAAAATAGTCATGTCTAGAGGTCAAAGAGAGAGCGACTCACACAACCCTCTCATTTCACAGAAGAGGAAGTTGGGTCTGAAAGAGGGGTCAGAAGATCCCAGACCTGCAGCTGGCAGGGACCTCAGGAGCCATCTCATCTAACCCATGTCCTTTACAGATGGGGAATCATGGGATCCTCTATGTAGCCCCAGAAGGCACCTGACTGTCCAGCTAACCCCAGCCCTTCCTGCTACAAAAGAGAAAACTGAGCTTGAATCCCATTTCTTTTCCCTACCCTTTCCCTTTGTAAAGGAAGGCATTGGAAGGAATTTGGTCCTCCAACATCCAGCCCTCCAAATGAAGGGAGAGGAGACACTGAAAGAGCAGATAAAGGAAAACTGAGGCCCAGAGGGGGGTCACAGGAATCATACACCTTCAGAAAGTTGGAAAGGACCTGAGAGGCCTTCTCATCCAAGCCCCTCTTTTATCCCTGAGAAAACAGAAGCGTAGGTGGGTGAATTGATATGTCTAAGAAGACAGTCTTGGGAGTCACTATGGCCCCAAACAATTCATCTGGCATTGGCAGATAGAGCTATTCTAGACCTGTAGGTCCGAGCCTTGTGGGTGGTCACTGACCCAAAGTGGAAACCCTTCTGGCTGGGTCAGACCAGCCAGAGCTTGTGTTCTTCTGGAAAGAGCTGATGGGAGCCCAGGGTCACCTCTGTTGTGTACAATGAGGTATCAGAGAAGGATTCACTGGAGTTTTTTTTTTAATAGATTATAAAAATAGGCCGATGGGTCCATCTCTAAGAATGGTTCTCCATTCCCCCCACCCCATCACTAACGATGTGTATCTATAATAGGACTTGGGTTTCAGATGGTGCTCCTGGCCTCAGGGCCCCGAGGCTTTGGATTCATCTCAAGGAAGCAGACCATAGTCCCAGAATAGCCTCTGTATTAATTCAGACAAATGCTCCCAGGGGGTGGTGGTAGAAAGAAGGCATCTTGTCTGTCTGGGAAGCCCAGCAGGAGTGGAACAGGACAGTTATAGGATTCTGGATCCAGAGTTAGAAGGGATATTAGAGGCCATCTCTTCCAACCCCATCACTTTACAGATGAAGGAACTGAGACCCAGTGAGGTCCCGTAGGGGGTAAGGAAAAGAAATGGGATTCAAGGTCATTTCTTTTGGGTCTGAATTCTGTGGCACTCTTTTCACCCACCCAGACATCCCAGATTCATTTGCTGTTTCTCAGCTTCCAAGATCTTGAGTGATATTCTTGCCTCCCTTCAAGCCCCAAGTCAGACCCCTCTTAGACCAGCTCCCCTTAGTGCCTCCCCCCCTGAGAATACCTCCCATTAGACTATTAGTTTCCTGAGGGTAGGGCCTGCTCCTCTCTTTGTGTCTGCTTGCCTGCCTGGTTCTGACTTCCTGAACAAGATGGCACTCCCAGAAGAAGCTCGTCGCCTCTCAAGCTGCCAGTTAAAGACTTGACTACCATGCATTCTCTCAGTCTCCTCACCCATCATTTGGAGGGTTGGATGTTGGAGGACCAAATTCCTCCCAATGACTTCCTTTACATAAACTGGCTTTTCAGCTGATTCCACTCTGTACCTTCTGGGGACACCATGGAGGCTGGTACCTCCAGCCCTTTTCTGCCTCCTGTGTTGGCTCTCCTTTTAGACTGTAAACTCTTTGAGGACAAGGATTGTTTTGATCTTTCTTTGTACCCTCAGTGCTTAGCACAATGACTGGCACATAGTATTAGGCTTTCAATAAATTCTTTTTGACTGACTGATCATCTAACTTCCTGGGTATAAAGTGTCACCTAAAATTAACAAGGATGGGGCACTGCTTGCCCTGGGATTCAGCCATTAATCCTGGCAATCAAGGCCCTTTATAACAATTCCAATATGGAGTGGTGACATGTTACTGTGGAAATGAGGAGTAAAGACTATGTATCCATACGTATTTGTTAATCTCTGGCCTCCATGAATTTGTTTGCTCTGTTCCCTAGGCCTGGAATGCCCTCTGTCCCATCTCTGTCTACACACTCCCTTCTCATATGTTAAGGCCCAGCTAAGTCTTTCCTGTCCCAGAAGAAGGAGAACTCCCCCTCCTCTGCATTCAGCTAGGGGAATAGCTGAATTCCATTTCAGTGGAGGGAGTTCAAGGCCTGGTATCAGGAAGACCTGAGTTCAAATCAGGCCTCCGACACTTAGTAGCTGTATGACCTTGGGAAAGTCACTTAAACTTCAGTTTCCTCACCTATAAAATGAGGGTGCTGTAATGCCAAGCAAAGACAACTTCCCAAGGTTCAAAATACCAGCATAGCTGCTCTCCATTTTATTCAATGACAAATTAAGAACAGAGAAAATCAAAATATAGCATAATTCAAAATACAACATTCACCAAGTGTGATTTAATCAAGTACTACTCCACCCCTGGACATTACATTCATTTAATCAATCACAAAATCCCTCTTCTAAATACTACTCCACCCCCAGGATGTACATTCATTTAGTCCATCACAAAGGCCCTGTTCTCAAATGGAGATTAGTTTGCAATCATAAGTAAAGTACATTCATTTGTTTAATCACAGAGCACAAAAAGGTCAAAAGTTCCCCACCCTTGTATCACAACTGAATCTACCCCAGAGTTACAACAAATTTAAGCACAGCATTTAATACCCAAAGAGAGATCTTTTCTTCATCTTGACCAGGGGCAAGGTCTCAGTAATCTTTGTTCCTGGGGAGAGAAAGCTTAGCAAGGCCACAAGATACATTGCCAATCTCTTCATTAATTCATTCTCTGTCTGCAGAACAGAACCTGTCCTAGAACCCCTGAAAACATTAGTAAAACCCTCTTCCAGGATTTCTGTAAACATACAACAAGAAAGTCCTTCTTCAGGGTTTCTGAACCAACAGCAATGTTTCAGAACCTCTGCAACAACAGCACTGTCCTTCACCAGTGGACAGAATTCACTCTCTGCAGAACAGTCTCAGGAGCTCTGAACCAACAGCAAGGTTCCAGAACCTCTGCAACAACAGCACTGTCCTTCAACAGTGGACAAATCTGGCAAAACAACATCAAAACAGACAGACAAAGTACCAGCATAAAAGCCATGTCTCCTCAGTCCTTGGCAGCTCTGGGTGGCAGCTCTCCAAAGTCCTGGGCAATTCAAAGTGGCCCTCAGCAATCCTCTCTGTCTCTCTCTGCCTCCAAGGTGCTGCTTCCAAAAAGTTCTTCTGCCTCTCTCTTTTCTTGTGTCTCTCTAAATTTATGTCACCAGCTCCTCCCACTTCAGCACTCTCTTTTCACATCAACAAGTCCATCCCACAAGTGGGATTCACAAGCTCTGGGTTTTAACACAACAAATCTGGAAACCAAGCCAATACAGGGGGATCTTGAAATTCCATTACTATTACAGGTGCTAATAGCACCTACTTCCCAGAGTTTTTGTCAGGATTAAATGGCATGATATTTGCAAAGAATTTGACATGGTATATGACATACAGCATAATACATAATATAACATGATATACTATAACATAACACAAGATAATATATGATAATGTTGTATAAGCATTAGATTATATATACTTATTAGTACTAATAATTAATATGCCATTTTCTATTTCTTTTTTGTACTTGTCATTCTGTGTTATAAAATAATAATTTATGTATGTTTTTTTTATTCCCTATTGCCTGCTACACGCACACGCATGCACACACACACACACACACACACAGGACAATAAATACTTTTAGGACAGAGATAGGCTTATAGTCCTAGGGTGTAGAGTCCAATGCCTTCATTTTACAGATAGACAAACCTAGGCCAAGGGCGGAGATAAGTGATTTGTCATGTAGGTTATCCATCTTGAGCTGGAAGGGATCTTACAGGTCATCTAGCACAACCCTCTCATTTTACAGATGAGGAAACTGAGGCTGAGAGAGGTCAGGTAATCTTGTTCAAGGTGGTGAGTCTAGTCCAGACCCTCTCACTCCAAAGTCAGTGATATTTCCACCATACCAAAAATGTCTCTCCCTCCCCCCTCATGGAGCACTGAACCCTGCACAGATTAGGGGCTGAGTCAATGTTTGCTGAATTGAGTTTATTGAATTGACTCCCTAGACAGTCCCTCTGCAGAAAGATCATCCTTCAGTCAACTTCTCCTGTAACCTCAGAGTCCTCCCCGACTCTCCCATAATCCATCATCTCCAATACCCAATCAGTAGCCCACTTCCCTCATGTCGGTCTCCATTTCTGCCTCTATCCCTTTCACTCCTCTCACTGGACGACTGCCCTACTTTACTCTCTCATCACCCCTCAAGTGGGGGACTGGTAGAACCACCTGATTTGTTTCCCTATTTCCAGTCAGATTAGTGTATTTGCTGTTCCCTAAATTCACCAATCCATCACCCACTTCTATGCATTTGTATTGGCATGTCCCACACATCTGAAATGGACTCCTTTTCTGCTTGCTGGATTCTTTCCTTTGCTCAAGGCCCAATTCAGGTGCCATTAGTTATGGAAATGCCTTCCCTGATCCCCTCTTTATCAGAACTCTCTCTCTCTCTCTCCCTCTGGCCTTGGATTACCATACATCTTCTGATCTGCCTCTAAATTTTCTACCTTCCAAGAATGTGATCTATCTGAGGGCAGGGATTGTGTGGATTTTGTCTCTGTCTTCGCATCACCAGTCTAGCATCTGAACCAGAGTGTAACCGGACAATTAACTCATTCTTTTTGGATTAAATTAGATTGGACACTTGGCCCATATGGAGACAAAGAGGATAAATGTCCAAATAATGATAATGATAAAAAAATAGGTCACATGTATATTTAGATAAGGTTCATTGTACTTTTGTCTCACAACAAACACGAGTTACCCAGTTCAAGTAGGAACGACTAATATTAATGAGTTTTCTGTCAGTTTGTTTATCTGAACTTTGTCACCCAAACTCAGCTGCTATCTTACCCTGACTTCCCTCAGCATTCTTGAATATCCTTTTTCACCTCCAACCTTCTTACTTTCCATGCTGACTCTCTTCTCTTATTGAGGAGCTAATCTGAGGGCCCCCATTTTGGGAAGACACATAGGAGGGCCAATCTTTATTCCTTTTCAGGGTCTACTCCTGACTTTCCAACATTAGCACCATACTCCCAAGCTTTTTGACTGACTGACCATCTAACTGCCTGGGTATAAGTCTCTAAGGTGCTACCTAGATTAAGAAGGATGGGGGTCATTGCTTGCCCAGGGACTCAGACACTAATCCTGGCAATCAAGGCCCTTTGTCCCCGTCCCACTCTTCTTTTCAACCCCCTTTTGTGTGATTTTTTCTTCAGCTAGCGTGTAAGTTACTTGAGGACAGGAACTATCTTTTTTTTGCTTGTATTTGTAGCCTCAACACTTGGCACCGTGCCTGAGACATAGTAAGAACTTAGTAAATACTCTTTGCCTTTGTTTGTCTTGTTTATCTCAGATGAAAAAGTTAAAACTAAGAAAAACCAAGAGATTTGCCTGAAATCACACAGCTAATCTCAATTCTGAGAAGATTTGGGTTCAAGTCTTCCTTCAGACTCATCTTATGGTTGTGGGACCCTGGGTAAGAGATTTAGCCTTTCAGGGCTAGAAGCATATTTCTAAGACTAGTTGTAAAGGAAGAGTTAACCCAGGGGAATTTCTCCCCTGGGACCTTCCTATGCCAATGAAATCACAGGTTCATTCATGTCCCCTATCCCTACCCCCCTGACTTTTTAGGTCTTTCTGCATCTGAACACTATCAATTGACATGTTTGCTTTGCTTCCAAGTTTCCTGTCATCAACAAATTTGACCAACTGACTCTCAGTCCAGGTTATATGAAGAAAAGTGAAGGAAATGGAAATGTCTGACATGGGGAAGAGAAGACTCAAGGAAGGAACACTTCCTGGAGTAACCCCTATAGCTGTCATTCTGAGAATCATCTCCAAGGAAGATGCAGTTCTCCATCCTCACCAACACCAAATGCTGACCAACTGGGGCCCCTGGAGCAATAGGGATGCCAATACCACTGACCATTCTAAACTTCAAACGCAGCTACATATCATGTAGTCTACTCCCTTTCCCCCAAATCCCCACACTACTCAACCTGCTGTTTCGCAGAGGTTGGTTCATGGGGGCCAAATCTTAGACCACCCTCTCTAAGTGGCCTGTTCCCTCTTCTCGTTTTGATTTTGAGGCCAAGGAGGAAATAAAGATACATTAGGTGGTGGTATTGGTGGGTTAATACTTCATTCTTTTTCCCTCAAGAATGAGATTTTTTTTTACTTCTTTTCCCTCCATCCTCTCCCCACTCCCAACACACACACACACATTCACACACACACACTCACACACATTCACACACTCACACACACATTCACACACACTCTCACAAACACTCACACTCACACACACACCCATCCACAAATCTGGTGTCCTCAGCAGGTACAGAGTGGAATGAGCTGAGAGGTCAGTTTCTGTAAAGGAAGGCATTGGAAGGAATTTGTTCCTCTGCCATTCGGCCCTCTAGTTGAAGGGAGAGAAGACTGAGGGAGCTGGTGTCAGACAAGGCTTGAACTGGCAGCTTGAGAAGCCATGCCATTTGTCACAGAATGGGGCTGCCAGGAGGTCCTGGGAGGATGAGGTTTGGAGGAAGGCAATGATCCTTCCAATTCTCATGTCCTCTGCTTTGTTCTAAGGTCTTTCCAGCTCTGACATTCCATGTTCTAGGGACCCGCAAAGTTTTGACACTTTATATTTTTAGGTTACTTCCAGCTCAGTCATTCTCTGTTTTAAGACCCCTTTAGCTCTGAAAATATGTAAGGCCCCTTCCAGCCTTGACATCCCCTGTTCTAAGGTCATCTCAGCTCTGACCTTCCCTGTTCTAGGATCCCACTTTGGTTTTCCCATTCTGTGTTTTATATTGTAAAACTCCTTTTGGCTCAAAAATTCTGCATTCTATTGTTTTTCCTCAGGTCTCTTTTGGGTCTGACATTTTCATCCCTATGGTCCTTCCTAGTTCTGAGATTCTATGTTCTAAGTTCTCTTCTGATTCAAATAATACCAATCTTTTGTTGCAAAATTCCTAGCAGCTCTGACATCCTCCTTTTCTAGGAGAGTTCAGCAGTCTCTGCTCGAGATCGTGTCTCAGACTCACCATTTTCTTTCCCTGCTTTCATTGCTCCTCCTCTGGTTATGCCCAGATGGTTGGGCCCTCAGTCGTCCTGAGAACTCCGGCCACACCTTGTTATCGGTAGGAGGCCCTCTCTGAGACCTTGTGGATGGAATCATTCGCCTTTAGTCAAATTTAAAACAAAAGAAGGTCACATTTCATGAGGACCAAGAGGGGAAGTATCAAAATCCACCGCAATGCATGTCAAGATTCCCACCAGAAACTCTGGGGAGCACGGGGACCAGAGGCCCTTCTTCTGTTGATTCAGGCAGGCATCAATAACAGTCTGCCTACTTTCATTTTTTCCATTGGGTTTCTTTTGAGCTCAGGGACTCTTTATGCCATTTATCCCTCTATTCTGGCTCTATCTCCTCTGTGTTTTGCTCAAATATTTGCCCAAGAAGCAAAGTGCTTTTTGGAAACGCACAAAACACAAATACACTTAAAAGGGACTTGTCATCCCTATTCATACACAACACACACACACACACACTGATAATAACAGCAATGACAAAAGCTAGTGAATGACCTGGGAGTCCCATGGTCCTATCTATTAGAGTCTATTTTAGTCCCAGACCTGCCCTTCACTCGCTTTGGGACAGTCCTTTAGCATCTCTCCAATGACAATTGTATGTGAGGAGCATTTGACCATCTGGCGGACGATGGCAGTCCATGTAGATCCAACACTTTAAGGTTTGTAACAGCCTTCCCTAAATCATATGTCCCTTAATTCTCTACCACCACTCTGTGAGGTAAGTGCTAGTCCTATTCCCATTTTACATATGGGGGAACTGAGTCTGAGAGATGTTATGTGACTTGCCCAGGGTTGCATAGCTGATAGATGTCCAAAACAAGATTTGAACTCACATCTTCCTGCCCCCAGGTCCAGAGCTTTCTCTATTAGACCATCTTGATGAACAAGGATGGCTATTAATTTTCATTAGACCAAAAAGGAAATGAAGGCACCTAGAATTAAAATGCCTAACCCCAAAATCACACAAGAGGGGGAGAACAAAACCAGACCTTGAGCCCAGGTCCCCACGAAACAATGATGGAAGCTAAGGCTTGTTGTCATCCTAGAAAAATGGGACACATTCAAGGGAATCTAGAATTCTGAAATCCACTGAAGGGGTAGACGGACTTGTGAGTAGGTGTATTTTCAATTCAATTCAATAACCATTTATTGAGGGACAGCTAGATGGCACAGTGAATAGAGCACTGACTATGTAGTCAGAGGACCCGAGTTCAAATTTGACCTCGGACACAACACAAAAACTAGCTGTGTTACCTTGGACAAGCCATCTAACCCCAACTGCCCTACTTTCCCCGCTCCACATTTATTGGGTGCCCCCTATGTAACGAGCATATGCTAAGTGTTAGGAATACAAACAAAAAAGAAAGGCAGCCCCTGTCCTTAAGGAGCCTCCACTCTGTGTGATACCCTGATGTACATGTGCATGGCACAGTGGCGGTGTGTCTGTGTGTGATGGGTGTCAGCCTTGTGCGTGGGTGTGGCGCACACTTTTTGTGGGTCTTTGTATTGGCAGGGTGTGCATTTATGAGGTGTGTCTGCACAGTTGAAGAGTTTATGTAAGTATGGCAGTCCTGTGAATTGTGTGTGAGTTTTATGGGGATGTGTTACCCACGTTTTATAGCTTTGTGCTTGGCTCTGTGTTTGTTGTATGTGCCTGTCTGTGCCGTGTGTGTTCTGTATGTAACAGCGTGTGGAAGGTGCCATGTGGATCATCTGTGCTGTGTGTGTAGGATTGGCACACACAAGTAGTACTTGGGCTGGTGGAATCTCAGGTGATTTTTATTATTGTGCATGTGACAGCTCCTGGAGAGAACATGAATTGTGTAGGTTTTCTGTGTTCGTGCTGTATACGTTTTTGTGTTGGGTGGGTGTGTATGGATTACATGGACATGTTGTCTGGCTTGTTTATGTTGTGTAGGTAAGAGTTTGTATATACAGGCTAAATTCATGGCCATGCATGTCTTTTATTTGGGGTGTGTGTGTATGTGTGTGTGTGCACATGCACCCGCAGGGGTGCTTCTGTGATCTTTAACCTACATGTATGTGCAAATGTTCTTTGGGTCCCGTGTAAGCATGTTCATGGACCTTCATATCATGCATGTGTCTGTATGAACTTTTTCTTGGGTCTTTAAAGGAGTGCGCCAAGGGCAGATTCCCAGTGATAACGACTCTCTTTGGCAGAGTTTCCTGAACAGAACAATAAAGGGAGAGAGGGTCTCTGCATTTCACTTCCCCAGAAGAGCGGCCCTGGCTCGGAGCTGGGCCTTCTTTGCTCTACCAGGCGGCCTCAAACGCAGGGCGAGCTCCTCGGCCAACAGCTGTCCTATGACGCCGCCAAGCTCTTCCCAGGCTGGATCTGGGAAAAGGCTGCAGTTTTTAGGAACTGGAGGCCGTTGGCAGTTTAACTCTAAATCACCGAGTTAATCAGAAACACATTGTCCATCCTGTCAACACTTTGTTTAAACACCTCTATGAATTCAGCATTAGTGTTAAAAAAAAAAAAAAGATTCCGATTTGACGGATGAAATATTCAGCCTCCTCGGCAAGCCAAGCCCAATAAAACAACCTTAATAATTCACTGAAATAAGGCAGGAGACCCTTGACACTTGCAGGAGTGACTGACACTTTGATGGGGAGCCTCTGGTTGTAAACAGATGACCAGTGGGATGAGGGAGCCGCTCCAGACAAAACAAACTCACAAAAATACGAGAAGTAAAAGCGAAGTCAGGTAAGGGATAGTATTTATATCGTCCTGGGGGGTTAGCGCGGTGCCTTACAAATAGCATCTCGTGCAATGCTCACAACCACCCTGGGATGGAGGTGCCCTGATTTTCCCCATTTTACAGGCAAGGAAACTGAGGCAGACAAAGTCACCCCACTAGCCCATATCTGAGGCTGGATTGGAACTCCAGTCTTCCTGACTCCACTGGTGCATATTCTCCAGCTTCATGGAGTGGTAGGATGTTAAAGGTGGAAGAGATCTGAGAACATTGAGAACTATCAAGAGAAGGGACCTTTAATGTGGGCTATAGAACAGCAGAGTACAAAGGGAGAAAAAGCCTAGAATGGGAGAATGTAGAAGGAGTTTAGAACATAGAATGGTATCATTTTAGAAGGGCTTTAAAACATAAAATGTCTGAGCATGGAGGGCCCTTAGAACAGAGAATGTCAGAGCTGAGAGGGAACTTAGAACAGGGAATGTCAGAGCTGGAAGGGTCCTTAGAAGGGATGTCAGGGCTGGGAGGGACCTTAGAATAGGTAATGTCAGAGCTGGGAGGGGCCTTAGAACAGGGGATGCAGAGTTGGGAGAGGAATTAGACTCCATCTAGTTCAATCCTCTAAGTTTACAGATGGGGAAACTGAGTCACTGAGAATCCAATGACTTGGCCATGTTTGGGCACAGAGCATCGAGGTTATCCCCTTCCCATATTCCTGTTTGCCTCAGACCCAATCTAGATGGCTGTTTGCTTCTGTGCCTGGTGGGCTGTCCCCTTCCCTGCCTCAAACAGATGGGCTAGTGCTGGCTCCCTGGATCATATTCCCCAGCAATGAGATCATCCCCCAAGATCCTGCTGAGACTTGAATTTCCCTGGCATTCATTCGCTGACTTCTTCTTGCAGCCCTGCTCTTCTAGTACGTGAGCTGAGTTCCCCAATCCCTGCCTCTGGCACAAACAAGAGACTTTGGACACTTCTCTCCCCACAGCCCCCCACCAAGAGTTTCCATTCGGAATCCCAATCCCCTCAGCCAAATCACTGAGAGTTGTTTTTTCCAGCAATGTGAATTTAGAGAAAATTGTCTCACTCCCTGTACTTGGAATCTGTGAAATAATCACTGAGCAGCCTTAGCTTTCTTGGAAAACCCTTCAGAGAATTGGGCTGCCCTTGTTTATTAAACATGGTGTTTATTAGAACAGGAGACTTTGGGAGCTCACACCCGAGCACCACCAAAGGCCTTAGAGAGGAGGATTCTCTACCCCTCACTGCCCCCCAAGTCAGGTATGAGGGGTCCATCCCCATGCAACAGGGGAGGACTGAATGTCTCCCTGAGACTACCTCTGGTTCTGGGCCCACCTGGAGTGGGGTGGGATTAGAAAGATTGAGATCACTGAGAATATTCACTTTTATACCTAAATAGGTCAGCGGATGTAGAATTCCTTTGACCAATGATTTAATCAATAGACATCCATTACAAACCTATTATGGTTCAAGGCAGGACAAAGATGGAGTGCTAGGCCTGGAGGCAGGAAGACTCCTTTTCCTGAGTTCAAATCTGGCCTCAGACTCATACTAGCCATGTGACCCTGGGCAAGTCACTTCACCCTGTTTGCCTCAGTTTCCTCATCTGTCAAATGAGCTGGAAGAGGAAATGGCCAACCCCTCTAGTGTCTCTGCCAAGAAAACCCCAAATGGGGTCATGAAAAGCTGGACATGACTGAAAATGACTGAACAATATTGTTCAAGGCAAAAGGCACCATGGATGGAGAGCTGGCCTCAGATCTAAGAAGATAAATTCTCCTCGCCTCACTTATATGTGTTCTCCCCAGAAAACTAATTTTCATTCACTTTATAAATCACATATACATATTTAAGGGATAATGAGGGAGCATGGATAGGAAGCCAAGATGACCTGGGTTCAGATCCTGCCTCTGACATATAGGCAGGGTGCTGATCTGCATTAGGAGAAAGCATTTCCTCACCTGGGACTTCTCTTTCCCAATGAAATCGCAGCTCCAGACCCTACTCCTTTCCCTGTGTTCAAAAAACTGTGTTGGGTACAGGCCTCCCAGCCCTGGGACAGATATAAACAATCTCGATGCTATCTCATCCTCTGTGATTATTGGCTATTAATTTGGGTGGGTCAGAGAGGAATCCTTGATTCTGAGCTGGCCAGGAGCTTCAAGATCCCCTTCTTTTGCCTGACTACACAAAGTTCTTTCCAGGTCTGCCCTGCTCTTCCAGACAGGCTCTACCCACCCACCACCCGCAGTGTGTCACTGTGGAGCTGTTTCATTTTATGTCTGATTCTTCTCGACCCCATTTGGGGTGTTCTTGACAAAGATTCTGGAGCTGTTGGCCATTTCCTTCTCCAGCTCATTTTTTAGACAAGGAAACTGAGGCAAACAGGGTGAAGTGACTTCCCAGGGTCACCCAGCTAGTAAATATCTGAGGCTAGATTTGAACACAGGTCTTCCTGACTACAGACCTGGTGTTCTATCTACTGTGTCACCCAGATGTTCCAACTCTGGGGTAGATAGGTAGCTAAATTTTAAAAGTCTGACCATGTCACATCCTACTTACTCGACTCCCTGTCACCTCTAGGACCAGTTACACTCTCTTCTCTTTGACATTGAAAGCTCTTCACATACTGACTCCAACCTGTCTTTTGGGGTTCATTCTACAAGACTCCTCTTCACAATCTAGGGTTCAGATGAGATCAATCTTTGTGCTACTGCTCCCCCATGAGACCCATGCCCCATTTCCATGCCTTTGCACTCAATGCCTCTCTCTCCCCTTTTGCCCAGGCACCCCCTCCTCATATCCTTATTTCTTTTCTTCTACGTGAAGCCTTCCCTGGATTCCACCATCTCCCCTTTGCTCACCCTCCCCCCCAAAAAGCTGCTAGTGCCTTCATTCCCCAAACTACCTGGTTTTAATTTTGTGCATGGGCTCCCGAAACTTATATGTGTGTATGTTTGTCTCCTTCATTGGAATGTAAGCTCATTGAGGGCAGGGTCTGTTTCACTTGTCTGTGCATCTCCAGTGTCTTAAGCCTTTAATAAATGCTTTTAAATGGATGGGTTTATCAGATTATTCATGGATGCCAGGGGCAGTGATGGGGCTGTCCATCTGCCATCTCTTCTCCCATTTCTGCCATCTTCTGTTCCTGATTAGGCTCTTGGTACCATGGTGACCTACTAAACTAACATGAAGATGGTGTTTGGAAAATTACCAAAGCATTTTTATCCCAGCATTCCACTGGTAGAATGCATCATGTAATAATACCCATTTCACAGAGGAGGAAACTGAAGATCAAAGGGGGAAAAGGGACTACTGGTCACTAAGAGCTAGGACTTGAAAACAGGTCTTATAACTTGAAGACCAGTGCTTTCCCCACTTTATGATGTTAACTGAGATCTGTTGCTACATATGTGACCTTGGGCTGGCCATCTGAACATCCTACATCTCTTGCTTTCTCCTTGGCAAAAGGGAAAGGTTGAATTAGGGAATATTTGAGACTTTATGGTCCCTGGTCCTGACATTCCCTGTTCTAAAGCCCCTCCCAGATCTAAGATGTCTTCTAGCTCTCACATCCCATGACAGTTGGTGCATTCATTCAATATTTAATAAGCATCAATTAAAGCCATTGCGTGCTAAGGGCTGAGAATGCAAAGCTTGTTTGTTTGTTTGTTTTTGAAAAATGAAGAGTCCTTGAATTTCCTATGCTTGGACACTGTTGCTGTGTGGAATTCTGAGACAGTCTGTCCCAAAACGGACTCCAAGAAGAAGGAAAATTGGTTAATAACTAATGTCTTTGGAAAGTATGAATCTGATCATTTTTGTACGAGATGAGTCATGGTCAGGAGGGTGGGAGGGGACAGTGTCACAAGTCACTGGTTGAATAAATATTGACTGAGCACCTACTGTGTTCCAGTCTCTGTGTTAGACCTTGATAAGTGGGAGGGGTGGGGAAGGGGAAGAGTGGGGATGGGGGGTAAGGGGAGTGTGGGGA
>NW_027187465.1:5793379-5797503 GCF_028583685.1 Petaurus breviceps papuanus | reverse complement strand
CCCCTCCCCTCCCCTCCCCTCCCCTCCTCTTCTCTCTCTCTTGCTTTCTTGGTATTTTTCATAGCCATTATTCCTTATGGCAAAATACATTTTTCTTAAATTGAAAGTCTTGAAGCAGAAGACAAAGGCCAGTAGATCAGGCCTTGACCCACAGTCTCTAACTATGGACCAATCTAATAAACATTTATTTAGCACCAACTATTTTCCAGACCCTGTGCTAAGCCCCGGGGATACAATCAGTAAAAAAAAAAATAATACAGCCCCTGCCTGAAGAAGCTTGTAATCTCATGTTGTGGGAGGGGGCGCACAAAAAAGGAGGCAGAGAAGAGTGGAAGAGATGGGGGAGGGGGCACCTCTCATGGGGGGGGCTGGCTCACATTAAATGCCCCCCATATACACATCTCCCCAGGTTACAAATGAGGAAACCGAAGCCATCACTAAAGTGGCCAGCCCTTAGCACAGAGCTAGGCACACAATTGGTGCATAATAAATGTTTCTTGATGCTGAGACACACTTAAAAACCCAGAACTAAAGTCCAGCCTGCAGGACCTGGGACCCCAGGCCCTCCCTGCTGTGCCAGGACTCTTCCCAGCAGAGAACAGCTCCCTGAGATTGGCCTTGGGTGCTCCCTGTGAGCCGGGCCATGTAGGACCCTTGGCCCTTCACTGACCCTGACTACATCTGGCTTCACTTAACTCCAACCTTAAAAAGACTCCAAGGAAGATGGTAGGAGGCAGAAAGCAGTGTGGAGGGGCTGGCAGGAGGGGAAGGCTGGTTCCAGTTAAGTCAAGCCCCAAACACTGCCCCTGCCTGAGGCCCCTTCAGGTAGGGAGGGCGAAGGTACCTCGTCTTCCCTGCCATGCACTAGAAGACTGGCTCACCAGTCAGGAACGTGCCTGCTTTTTTGGCCTCTGCCCCTCCCTTTCAGGGCACATAGGGTCTTAATGGAACCTGAATGGACCTCAGAGGCCATTTGTTCACCCTGTCATTTTACAGATGAGGAAACTGATGCCTACAGAGGTAAAATGACCCAAGATCTCAAACTTGCAGCTGCCAGGGCCTCAGAGGCCCTTGTCCTCTAGTCCAGTCCCATGTCCTCACCTTACCAACAGGAACACAGAATTTGTCTTACCCTGGCTCATGTGTCTTTGGAGCCAGGTTTTCCTGACTTCGCAGAATCTGTGATTCTCCCATCTGCCATGCCTTGGTCTTTACAATGTTTCTTGCCAATGTCACAAGGCTTTGACTTGAGTCCTGGTCTGGGGGTCCCTGGAAGACCTCCGTTGTTGGGATGACCTTGGATTGCTCATCTCTTCCTGTTTCTTTGTCAAAATGGAAGGGTTGGATTCATTTATCTCTTAGGTCCCTTCCAGGTACAACATTCAATTCTTTCCAGTCAATTAAGTAACAGCCTTAGTTTAAATGCCTACTGTGTGTCAGGTATTGCATGGGGTGTTAGAGATTCCAAACCCCAAAACTGAGATAGCCCCTGCCCTCAGGGAGCTTACATTTGATGGAATGCTTCCACGTAGTTGGGAGGGCCAGCCATGGATCACACTGAACCACCTATATCCCCCACCTCCATCATGTGTAGGGTGACCAGACCCACAAATCTGCAATAATTATATGGTTGGCAAAAAAACTACCTGTATTTTTTTTTCATCAGATTGAGAGTTACATGGCGGTCTTAGGGACCTTCCAATCCAACTTCCTTATTTTACACATAAGGGAACTGAATGCCAGAGGGGTTGGACTTACCCAGGGTCATACAGCTAGTAAGCATCAGAGACAGGATTTGAACTTAAGTCCTCTGATTTCAAATTCACCTTCCAACATATTATGTTTCCTTGAACAATATGTCTTCTTTGCTGATTTAATGCTTAAACTGACAATCAGAAGCATAAGTTTGCCTGAAGGAGTAATGGGGGCCCTGGTGAAGCAAACCTTTCTCCACCTCAGGCCCTTTGTGAAATTGAGTGTGAGGTGAACTCCATCAGTGACAACTCATGCAGTCAGACGTGTCCTCTAGCAAGAGCCCAGGACCCCTCTGGGAGTGGAGGGCCAGTGGTTAAATCCATGCTCCCACCTTAGCAGGAGGCATAAAGCCTGAATGAAGTCAGACACTGTCAGAGATAGATGATGAAGTCAGAAATTCCGGTACCACCAGGGGGAGGCGTGGCTATACAGTCTACATTCTTTAAAAGAGCTGGGGGTCTCAGTGGACTGCAAGCTCACCGTAAATCACCAGCGTGACAGCAGCCAATGAAGCTAACCCACTCTTCATATCAGGTACTAAGGAAGCAGAGATTCTGTGTTTCTCTTTGTCTTCCTCCAGTGGCAGGCTACTCAACAAATGCTTATTTGACTGAAGTGACTATCTTCTCCCTGCCCCCACTCCCCCCTTCAGGACTTAACCCTGTCAGAGAATGGAATATCTCGTTCAGTTCTGGACAGAAGAGATCAGGAACAGCATTTACAAGGGGAATGAGGATGGACAAATCTGTTGTTGTTCAGGCATTTTCAGTTGTGTTTGACTCTCTGTGACCCATTTGAGGTTTTCTTGGCAAAAATACTGGCATGGTTTGCCATTTCCTTCCCCAGATCATTTTACAGATGAGGAAACTGAGGCTAACAGGGTTAAGTGACTTGCCCAGGGTCATCCAGATAGTACACGTCTGAGGCCAGATTTGAACTCCCAAAGATGAGCCTTCATGACTCCAGGCCTGGAGCTCTGTGCACTATGGCACCACCTAGTTGCCCCAGGATGAATAAAGGGCCTCAAGTTAATGCCATAATAGAATTTTTTGAAAGAACTGGACATAAATAGCCTGGAGAGAAGATTGGGGGATGAAAAGGGGGAGACAGATGAGCATTATAATTTCTTCGAAGTATATGAAGGGCTATTTCATAGGAGAGAGGGTCTTTCGCTCTTTGTGGTCCTAGAGGGCAGAACTAGGATAGAGGTCGGTAGGTGGTGAAGACGCGAAGCGGGGAAAAATGTCAGGAAACAAAACAAACAGACAAGATGAGCTGTCTCAGAGCTGTCCAAGAGGGGTTGCCTTGAGAGGCTCTAGGTCCTTCCTCACTAGAGTCTCCAAGGCAAGTCTGGGTGGCTCCTGCTCAGGGAGGTTACAGAAGGGAGTCTGGCCAAGGTAGGAGCTCTCTGGGTGGGGCTCTGAGCAGTTCTGAGATGCTGAGACTAACATAAAATAACCGTACCCAGATTGTATCCTAGAATACAGAACAAAGACTTATCAAGAAACTTAGAGTCCCAGAGGCTCTCAAATTATTAGAAACAGAATGAACCTGGGTCCCCGGGGAATTTCACAGATGAGGAAACTGAGGCCCAGAGAGCTTAGAAGACTCCCCAGGGTTACCCAGGAAATTTGCAGCTGTTTCAGAGTTGTGATTTCTTGCACCCTGGGTAGCCCAGACTTGAGAATCTCTGCCTTCCAGTCTTCCCTGGTCTTCATCAGAATCCTGCTGTCTGCCTATTTTTATCTCTATTGAAAAAGCAAGTTTTCTTTTTTCTTTTTTTTTCTCTTTTTTTTTTAAGCACTAGCTCAGCAGAGAACAAAAGCCCACAGAGCATTTACCCAAACATTTTATACTCTGACTGTGCAAACCCTCCTTCTGTCCTAGAGCCAAAATAAAATAAAATGAAATAAAATAAAATAAAAAGAGACAGAGAGAGATTTTTGACAAGCTTTTGTACATATCGTTTGACCATCGCTGGTAAAATAGAGACGTGTTGAAGTTAAAGTATGTGTTCGCCTATATGTGCGGGAACGTTTCTAAAAAAACACTTGGGTCACCTGAACTCACAGTCTCTGAAGCTAAAATATCAACAGGAACAGAAAACATTTGCTGAAGACCTACTATGTACTGGTATTGAGTTGGGGGGGGGATAGAGAGAATTGGAGATTCACAAAATGCTGGAACTGCAAGGAAGTTCATCAATTGATCGATTGCTATGAATGCAATTAATCATTGACTATGAAAGTCTGGGCTTCAAGCTGAGCCTCTGGCATACATTCTGTGTGACAGTGGACAAATCACGGAGACAGGGATTTTTATTGATGATGATGATGATGATGATGATGATGATGATGATGATGATGATG
>NW_027187465.1:5791087-5793369 GCF_028583685.1 Petaurus breviceps papuanus | reverse complement strand
TGATGATGATGATGATGATGATGATGATGATGATGATGATGATGATGATGCCTTACTTTGTGCCCCCAGGATTTAGTTTGGTGCCTTCAGACTGACTTACTGATCACTTCTCAATGTCCTGGGCAACCCCCTTAAGATTTTAATTTGCCAAGCTGGATTGATAGAGGAAATTCCATCACTGGGAATTCCTTCCATCAAGGAAATAAATCCAGTACCTCCCCTCCCCCACAAAAATGTATCAGAAACTATGCTAGAGGCTGAATATACAATTTTTGTTGTCGAGTTCTTTCACTCACATCTGACTCTCCATGATCCCATCTGGGGTTTTCTAGGCAAAGACACTGAAATGATTTGCAATTTCCTTCTCCAGCTCATTTTACAGATGAGGAAACTGAGGCCAGCAGGATGAAGTGATTTGTCCAGAATCAAACACCTAGTGTCTGAGGCCAGATTTGAACTCAGGAAGATGAGTCTTCCTGACTTTAGACATGGTGCTCTATCCACTGTGGAAGAGCTCAGGAAGATCTGAATTCAAATCCAACCTCAGAAACTCACTAACTGTGTGACTTTGGACATGTCACTTAGCCTCTGTCTGCCTCAGTTACCTCTTCTGTAAAATAGGGATAATACCTCTACCTCCAAGGATTGTTGTGAGATAATAAAAATGAGCTAATATTTGTAAAGTTTTTGGCACTTTGTTTCCTTCCTTTCTAAGATATTACATTCGGGGTCCCTCCCAACTCTGCCCTTTTATGTTCTAAGATCCCTCCCACCTAGGACATCATATATTCTTGGTTCCAAATATCTATATTCTAAGGCATGGAAAGAGTTCTGAGATTCTATGACCTGAGACACCTTCTAACATTTGGTATTCTATATGCTAAGGTTTTCTTCAGTAGAATGTAAGATCCTAGAAAACAGGGAATATGCTTTTATTTTTTATTCCTTTTAAACTGATATTTCCAATACTCAGGAGAGTGTCTTGTACATAGTAAATGTTTAATTAACTCACTTTTTCAATAAAAATTCCTTTGTTTTAATTTGTATATAGTCAATCAATCAATATTTACCAAAAGGTGCTGTAGAAGAGTGTGGATAAGCACTGGGGATGCAAAAAGAGACAAAAGACAGTCCCTTGCCCTCAGGGAGCTTACAATCTAGTGGAAGAGAATATGCAAATGAATATGTGTGAAACAAACTATATATGGGATAAATAAGGAATAATCGACAGAGGGAAAATATTGACATTAAGAGACATTGGGGAAGGCTTCCTGTGAGAGGTGGACATCTTAGTTGGGGCTTGAAGAAATATCCTTTTGATTTAGTTCCTTGTGTGCATGCATCCACAGCAGAATGTGAGGTCCTTGAGGACATCTTGTGTTTCCTGGTTGCCCTTGTGTCTCTAACAGGGTGCCTTGCACATAGTAGGGACAGTATGTGTGTTTACGGAATAATATTTGATCTGGCCTAGCTCTCACATTCCATGTCCAATGTTCCAAGGTCTCTTCTAGCTCAAATAATTCAGCATTTCTTCATCTAAGACATCTGTAGTTGACTGTCTCCAAGAATTTCATGGAATAAACAAAATAAAGTCACCAGGGGAAATTGCCCAGGTTCTCCCCGTGGCTTTTCTCATCCCGGTTAATTAAAAGGATTCTGTTTCAGCATCCTCCCAAGCCTAGCCCTTTCCACTGGGCAGGGACAATACTAGGTTCTCTGATTCCAGTCTGGATTTTCCCTAAGTGACTCCTGGCTCAGAATCTGTTTTGCCATTGGCTCAGGTTTCCCATCTGCCCTTCTGGCCAACGGGTCTGGCATTGACTGGCAACAGCCAAGGGCCTTCATAGCTGAGCCAAGAAGGGAGGAGAGCTCAGGGGATTTTGGGCGATGCCTGGTGAATGGCGCCATAAAGATGAAAGAAAAAGACTCTGGAGAGGCCAGTCTCCCTGCTTGGCTGGTGACGTTACCATGGTGCTCTCTGTACTCTTTCAATGGCTCCAAGGAGGTCCATGGGTCAGAGAAAGGCCTCCTCATTTGGAGGGAGGCTGGTTGTACATAGTGACTGTTACCATAGGTGGAAATTGTTACTCAACAAGAGATCTCTTTCCCTTGATGTATGTGAGTAATGACCATAAACATGAGCCTAGGGACTCAGACCAGCTGACTAGAGGCCATGGGGGCCATGGAATGATACTCCTGCAAAACCTTATCGAGAGGCAAAGGAGAGAGAGAGACAGAGAGACAGAGACAGAGAGACAGAGAGAGAGAGAGAGAGACAGAGA
>NW_027187465.1:5781014-5790987 GCF_028583685.1 Petaurus breviceps papuanus | reverse complement strand
TATATGACCCTGGTCAAGTCACAACCTCTCTGGGCCTCAATTTTCTCATCTTTCAAATGGGAAAAGTAGCAGCACATACCTTGCAGGATCATGGTGAGTTTCCATTGAGAAGATATATGCAAAGTCCTTTGTCAAGGACTAAAAAAAAAATCTCATGTAAATGTGAGTCATTCTTGTTATCATTAACATTATCATCAATATCTTTTTCATCATTTCTGCAGGCATAGAGCCTATGATTTTATCCATGTGGGGAGAAACCTCCCTCCTCCCCTGGAGGTGAGTCCACAAAGTCTTAGAAGGTAGATAGAGATAGGGATAGGGAAGCAATGTGAGTTTTCATTGGCATGGAGAGCTCCCAGTCAAGAAAACTCCTTCACCAATGCAGGCAGACTCTCTCTGCTCCATTTAAAGTGTGAGAGCATTTCCTAGCAGACATGAGAGGTTAAGGGACTTCCTGCCTCCGAGGTGAAACATGAACTCAGGTCTTCCTGGCTCTGAGGCCAACATTCAATTCATTACCAACTATCCATGTTGCCTTTCATTCTTATTTTGTCTTAACATCAGAAAACTTTGTAATAAAAATGTTATTAATAATATGATAATAATATGTTTATATGGTACTTCCTCACAATTACCCTTTGAGGCCGGTTGTTTAAATATTATTACCTCCATTTTACAGATAAGGAAACTGAGGCTCAGAAAATACTGTCATTTTAATAAATTCTTACTGATATCTTATGTTTTTCCATTGCTTAAATTTTCCCTTGTATATCTTATTCTCCCCCTCCCCAACCTTTATAAATGTTTAAAAGAAAGAGTCCCTCCCTCTCCCTGGCTCCACTAAGTCATTTTGACTCTTATAAATCCAGAAATTAAAAATAAAGGACATATGAAGAAAGACACTATCCGCAACCAAAGAAAGAACATATAAATAGATGTATAGAATAATTTTACATGTATACATACACACATATATGTGTGTATACCTATTTGTGCCTAGTGGTACCCATCTCTAGGGGGAGCAGGGCAGGGTGAGAGGGAAGAAAAAAAGCAAATTTGCATGATAACTTTATTATATATTTAAAAGGAATAGCAAGTTGTACATAATAGCTTTACAATTTCATGTGAAATCATCTGGTTTATTACACCATGTTATGGGAAATGCTTGTTTTAGTCTGTAAATTAAGAATAAAACTTTTTTTTGAAAGAAAGAGGAAATAGAGGTGGAAAATTAAAGACATCCAAAAAACTGGCATTAGATTCAATGTTGCAGTCCATAAACCTTCTACCTCTGTAAAGGAGTGGGCTGGGGGTGACTTCTTCTCCCATCTCCTCTTAGGGACCAAGATGATTGTTTATGATTTTGCCATGGTTTCTGTCCACTGTTAAAGTCATTGTGTATGTGCTTTTCCTGGTTCTGCTTACCTCACTCTGTTTCAGTTCATACAAGTCTTTCTGGGTTTCTCACTTTCATTTCTTATCTCATATATCTGCTATCATTTCTTACAGCACAGTAATAACCCTCTATGACAATTTGTTTAGTCATTTTCCTACCTCATCATGATGATTAATATGAACCTTGTGTCAAACCAGAACTGAGTCTCCTGGATTAAATAGAATCTAATCCCATCAAAACAATAGCGGAGAAAGCACTTAGAAAGTCAGAGTGGATATTTCTCTCTGGGTGAATATATTTAAGTGTCTGTAAAGGGGACAGAGGAGAGGGGTGGGAGAAAGGTCCATGTTTACTCATCTGGATATTATGCATTAGAGATAAGTGTGCAAGAATTTAGGAGCAGTTACTCTGTGTGTGTGTGTTGGCAGAGGTGAGGGTAGAGAGACGATGCCATCCCAGAGAGAGGCTGTCCTCCCAGCTCTGAAATCAGTGAGCCAGGCAGAGGGAGGAGGCCTAGAAAGGGAGGAATCCAACAAAAAAACCAATGACCTTCCAGGAATCAGAGATGAAACAGACAGTGCACTTGCCAGGAAGGCCAGGGGGAGGAGGGGAGCGGAATAGGGCCAGTGGAAAAGTTCATCGAGGAGCATCCCTATCCCCTGTCTCCCTACACAGTAAACATGATTGGGAGCTGAGGGGCAGCAGGTTGCAATAGAATCCCCAAGTGAGAATCAGGGGAGCTTTGACACCAACTGGACTCAATCTCTTCATTTGTAAATTGAGAATATTTTATGTTCTAACTTTTCTTACATATTAAAATGTTTTATGTTCTAACATCTCTTTTGGTTGTGACATTTTGGTTTGTTTTATGCTTTCATTGAGTTTTATCCTCCTATATTCTGAGAGACTTTTCCAGTTCTGAAATACTATGTTTTCTGATGTTTCCTTCTAATCTGAACATTCTGTATTCCATTAGAAAATCACAGAACTTCAGAATTGGAAGGGACAATATCACCCAGAGCTGAGAAAGAATCCCCATCTCTGCTTAAAAATCTCCCACGAGGGAGATGCATCTAGGTCCCTGGTTCACTGATGATGTAGGAAGGTTATGGGGTATGCAGCAGGGAGGAGAGGAGAGGGGAGGGGAGAGAATGGAAACCTACAATGGGAAAAGAACAAAGCCTGACCAAAATCTCCAAAAGGGAAGAAACTCTAGACCAATGACCTTGGCTTCCATTCCTGGGAACATTCTAGAAGAGACCATTAAAGAAATTGGTGACTTTTTGGAAAGGGAAGCAGTGACTCTGAAATAGCAAGGCTTTTTCCAGAACAGTTTATGCCTAACTAACCTCATTTCCTTCTTCAACAGGGTCACAGAGACCTGAGGAGAATTATGCAGTAGTTACACTTCACATATATTTTAGCAAAGTTATTTGTGTTGCAGAGAATACAGAAAGATGCAGACTAGACAATAAGAACACTGTATGAGTTTGTAACTGCTTCGGTGACCAAACTCAAAGAATAGTTCTGAATGGTTGCACCTTGATGTGGCAAGAGACATCCCTCTACAACTGAGACAATGAGGGGGCCACTGAGTCCAAATGGCTCAGCTGTGACCTTTACATTGTAAGGCAGGTATAGTATGGGAATCCTCTGCACCAGAGAATTCACACCCCTTCTATAACTAAGTAGTTAGACTTTAAGGAATTTCTGGAAACACTGAGTGGTTATGGGACTTTCAGGGATCATGCTGATAGTTTCAGAGGTGGCAGGATCTGAATGTCTTCTGACTCCAAGCCAATCTCCCATCACTTATGCCAGGCTTCTTCTCCATTATATTAGGCTTCTTCAAGGTCAGAATGCAGCAACAACTCATCTTGGTCAAGCCCTAGGGGAAACTGAGGAACCAAGACCAGTTAGTCAAAGGGAAATAAGAACCTACAAGGTCAGATGACCTACCCAAGGTCACTCAGTGAGTCTCAGCTCAGACTCTGGTCTCCAGGGCTATTTTCCCTCTACAATATGACTTTTCTTCTATAGACTCATCACCTGATACCTTTAAAAAATACATCTCCTTAAGGATTTGTAAGCAAGTGTGATAACGGGGCTGATAATATGCCGCAGCCATCAGAGCTGATGAGTATCTGGTACAGACCCTGAATAGGCCCTTCAATTTATTCAGGCCTGGAAGCAGAAGGACTTTGTATTTCAGAGTATTCATGGCTAAAGGAAATCAGGTCCCCAGTAGCATAGGGATCAGATAAGGGAAGACAAACATAGGATTTCAAAACTGAAAATATGTACCCCATTTTTTTATTATTATTTTTTAAGCTGTGAAGCTGGAGCAGTAACCAATCACGCCAGTCATCTTTGCCTTAAACCAAAGACTCCCGAACCTGGAAGGGCCATAGGCCTGAGTCCTGTGAGGATTAACTGGAAGAACAGGAAGGTTTAGCCTGAAGAAAAGGGAATAAAAATACAAAAAGACCAAGGGAAGCCGGGGGGGGGGAGGAGATTTGAAGGACACTGTCCGGCTTTTTGCCTTTCCTTTCTAGTTCCAGTCCCTAACACAGTGCCTGGCATGGTAAGCCTTATTAAATGCCCATCGACTGACTGTTTGTACCTTTCTTCTCCAGAATACCTCCTATTTATTTTGTTTTGTTGTTATCTTGTGTGTGAATTTAAGGGAGGCAAAGTCATCAGCCTCAGTCTACCCGAATCATGGAAGGCCAGTAGCAAGACAAACATCAAGAAGATATCTAGTCTGTATTCTACATGAGAGGCAAAAAGTTCCAGGCTTGAGGCCCTCTTTGACTCCCACTGCTTATGTAACCCGGGACAAGTCATATAATAACTCAGGGGGCTAGATAGGACCCCAAGACTAGAAATGACAAGGAAGGTTCCCACTCACATTGAATGGAACTCATTGGAAATTCTCTGTTCCAAGGAAATCACAGGTATAGTCCCTATCCTGATGTTCTCTATATATTTATGGAACAGATATTACCCTGGGCCACACTGAATGAAAGTCAAGGTTCTCCAGTACCCCTAAAGGGCTATGTATTCTCTGTTTTTGACACCAGCCCTTACCTGTTACGGACAGCTAGGTGGCACAGTGAATAGAGTTCTGGCCCTGGAGTCAGGAGATCCTGAGTTCAAATCCAGCCTCAGGCACTTCCTAGCTGTGTGACCCTGGATAATTTACTTAAACCTGTTTGCCTCAGTTTTCTCATCTGTAAAATAAACTGGAGAAGGAAATGGCAAATTACTCTAGTCTCTCTACCAATAAAATCCCCAATGGGGTCAACACAACCCACCCATTGTGTCATTGTGTTCATGAGGTCATGATCACTAGCCTTCAAATATCTATGGTATGTTTTTTTTTTTTATCAGGATTAGGTTTATTCTGTTTATTCCAGAAGCTAGAACTAGGAACATTGGATGGAAATTGCAGGGAGAGAAATTACAAGCAGAACTTTCTCCTAACCAGAGATGTTCTAACTATCTCATAAAGTAGTGAGTTCCCCATCACTGGTAGTGTTCCAGCTGCCAGCCAAAGACATTGCGTAGGGGATTCTGACAGATGAGGAAGTTTGTATATATCATCTGAGGTCAGAGATCACAGCTATAAGCACCTGAGAGATTATTTGGTCCTACCCTCCCACTTAACAGATGAAGAAACTCAGGCTTAGCAGACTTAAAGTCTCTTGCTCAAAGTTACCCTGATAGAAACTAATAGTCATGGGATCTGAAACCAAGTCTTTTGACTTCTCAGAGAATGAATTTTCCCACTTTATCACATGCCTTCTCATCATCTGGGGTCCTAGGGAATTCAGGCAAGAAAGGAAGGAGGCTGAGGGTTAGGTGCGGTGGTGGTGGCGCATTATCTGTAAAATGAGCTAACTGTGCTGGAACCAATGGGTAGAAACTATAAAGATGCCAATTTCGGAGGGACGTCAGGAATAAAAGCGTGCTGTCCCAGCGTGGGAAGGGCTGCCTCCAGAGGCAGCGAATCCCCCTCCCTGGAAGTGTTCAAGCAGAGATTGGACAAGCCCTTGTCAGGGAGGTTGTAGAGGTGATTTTTGTTCATGTCCAGCCAGGCTAGACTTGATGTGCTCTCTGCGGTTCCTTCCAGCTCCGTAGCTCGGGGATTCTGGGAATGGGGCTGAAACGTGGAGAACATGGGAGTAACACGGAAGACAAGTTTCCCACAGCACAGATTTCAGAATGTAAAAAGTGTTAGGAAATGGTGAACTATTTCATTAAAAAAAAATATTGCAGTGAACATATTGGTGGAGATTGATAGGAAAACTGAGTCCAAGCAGCCCAGGTCTGGATGTGAGCCAGAGCTGAGGAAAATCACATTGATTTCACTTGTTGGTGTTATCAGCTTCAGGTGGGCAAATCAGAGGCCCTGGGTGTGAGTCTGGATGAGAAACACTTGTCCTGACCTGGTGACACCATAGTTTCAGAAAGTTTCCTGGGTCTGAAGGCAGATTGAAGCCAACTGTTTGCTCTCTCTCTCTTCTGTTTTATTTTCTTCCTTCTTTCTCATTGTCCATTCCATTGGTTATAATCCTTCTTTACAATATGACTAATGTTTAATGGGAAGGTATTTATAGAGCTTATATGGGATTGCATGCCGCCATGGACGGCCGGGGGAAGGAGAACATTTGTAACTCAAAAGCTTGTGGAACTGAATGTTGTAAACTAAAAGTAAATAATTTTTTTAAAAGAAAGTTTTCTGGGGCACAAAGACATAAGTGATTTGTCCAGAGACAAATGCCATTACATGGCAAAGGCTAGATTCAAACTCAGGTTGTACAGGTAAGGTAAGAGGGGAGAGAGACTACGCTGTAGTAGACTGAGGGCTGACCTCCATGCAAGGAAGGCTTGGGTTCATAGGATGGTAGACTAGAGCTGGAAGGGACCCCAGAGGTCATCTAGTCTAACCCCTAATTTTCACAAACGAGGAAAATGAGGCCTATAAAAAGTAAACAACTTGGTCATTTTTACACAGTTTGTAAGCATCATAGGCAACATTGGAACCAGGGTTTCCTCAGTTTCTCCAAGTGCTTCTCAATGTCACCACTGATAAATGGGTGCGGTGTAACCCCCATTCTCTCAGCACCCAAAGGCAACTCTCTTAGGAGTAATAGTAACAGACAATTACCCATCTGAAGAGCAGTGGGGAATTTCTACCCTCAGATTTCCCCAGACTGATGAAATTACAGGTCCTGACCTCCCCTCCAAAAAGTACGTGCCCTGGGTGCTAGAATCAGTGCATCTAAGCTGAAATCCAGTGTCCCAAATATCAATTATGTGACTGACCAAATCACACCAGCATTCCCTCTCTATAAAATAGGTGAAATGTCCCTTGCTTGCCTGGCCTTGAAGAGTTTCTGTGAGGAGAGAACAGTGTGAGCTGAGACCAGACCGAAATGTAATCTTTTAATGATATCCCCCCCTACCCAGGGCTGGCCCCACATTTAGGCCAGAAGTAGGGGAGGGCTTGGGTCCCCCTCCCCATAGGGAGGGAGGGCAGGGCTCAGTCAGTGAGAAATTCCAAAGGGCAGCCCCCCAGTTTTCCTGTGGGGGAGTTGTCCTCCCCTCATTACAGACCTTCCTAGCCAATCTTTGGCCATCTCCCCCAGGTCTCCGCAGCCTCCTCTAAAGGCTTACATTTCAACCCTGGGAGTGGAGGGAGGCCCAGAGGAGACAGAGGAGGAGACACAGGAAGAAGCCGCCCCTCCCCAAGTGCCAGGATGAAATACGGAGGCCGATCGTAAACCCAACTTAGCCCATAGCCTAATCAGCCAGGAATTCAGGCACACCATTTTGGCTGTACTTATCTTTCCTTCGAAGTGTCTGAAACAGCCCAGTTCCTGTCGCTGGTGATCCATGGGGGTCCTAAATCATGGGGCTGCTCGGTCTTCTTGCTGAATCCTGCCCAACCTTCTCCTGCCTGGACTTCAGCCAGACTCCATCAGCTCCACATACCTCTCGGGATGTCAAGCTGCAGAGAGACAAATCTGGGTAGCGAATGACAGCGCCGATAGTCTTCTGTCCAGAGTGCTGGCCTGAGTGTTGGCAGCAGTGTGTGTGTGTCAGGGGGGGAGGGGATGTTGGTCAGCTCTGGGCCTATATTTGGGGAAGGATTGTCCTAGCTTTAGACTCAGATGACCTAGGATCAAATCCCTGATCTGAAGGGGGTTGTACTAACTGGCCGCTTCTGTTTTTCCACTTTCTTTCAAGGCTCAGCTTAGGCAATACCTCCTTTCCTCACTGCCCCCTCCCCAGTTAGTGCACTCTTCCCCATTACACTCTCTCTATTCATATATGTACATCTTACATCCTCTCTTCTTCCAAGAATGAAAAGTCCTGAGGGCAGGGACTGATTTGCTTTTGTCTTCATATCCTAGTACCATGACCCTTTTAAAAATGATCCATGCATCTTCATTGACATAATGAGCTCCAGGTAAAAAAATTCCCTTTGCCATTGTGAATCTACAGCATTCTGCAAAAGGCATTCTGTTTTGCCACTAAATCAGGCATTCACCAGCCCCAAATGGCTCCTGAGACCTGCTTATTAAATTTTCAGTGCGACTATTTATATCTCAGAAATCAAAAGGTTGGTTTATTGTTTTGTTGATTTTCCTAGACTTGAAAAATGATGAAGGAAATGTTGATGCAGATTAAATTTTAAAAGTTTCACATGAGCAATTTTTTTTCCTGGAGAGCTGGTTGTTAAATATTTACCAACATACTACTGCACTAGACTTGGACCCTTCATAACCTCTAGGTTTGCCCATTGACCTGGGGTTGTACTGGCTTCATCTTGATCTCAGTCTCTACTTTTAGCTCTAGTCAAAAAAAGCACAAAACAAATCAGGTATTGGACAGGTACTTTTACTCCCACACATAGAAAAGGAAATGCTAAGCAACAGAGAATTAGAGAATGATTGTACTCAGTTGAGAGGTCAGCATTTCAAGTTAATCATTGGGGTGCTGGCAACAAGGTTGTTCATTAGCTATTTGACCTCTAACTCAATCAACACCAAGTGGGTGCTTTCTTTTGGTGGTTTCTTGGTCTTGGCAGGCAACTTCCCTTTGGGGCCAATTTGCCACTGTTATTACTGTAATTTCTCTGGTTGCCTGTACTCAACTGTTCTGGTGCCCATGAAGAATGGAAAATGTTGTCTGTCTTTTGGCTTTTGAAATTTCTCTAAGGCTTGTACTAAGGAAGAGAAAATACAGACAGAAGAAGATGCCATCCCAGGGACAGGCTCACAGCCTTGATCAGATGGAACCTTTAGGGAATTCCTTGTCAGCTGGGTGATGGATTGCCTAGCATACGAATGTACCATTGGTCTCTTCTGTTGGGATTTTAATTCTGTGGTTTTGAAGAATGTATGTTACTCCAAGGAAACAGGTAAATGTTGCAGCTCTTAAAGAGTACAATTCAATGACTGTTAGGGATATTGAAGAGGCTGTTGGTGTGGAGAAGTCATGAGTTTCAAGGATCATTCAAGTTCACAATGAAACAGGATCCATTACACCAAAGTGCCAAGGAAAGCTGAAACCAAAACATATACTAGACACATTAAAAAAAAAAAAAACCTGGAGATGATAAGAATTGATTTGGTCAAGAAAGCAGAACCAGGAAAACAAGACAGTATATTCAATGATTTCTTGCTGTTGTTCAGTTAGGTCTGACTCTCTGTGACCCCATTTGGGGTTTTCCTGGCAGAGATACCGGAGGGTTTGCAATTTCCTTCTCCAGGCTGTTTTATAGGTGAAGAACTGAGGCAAACAAGTTAAGTGACTTGCTCAAAGTCACACAGTCAGTAAATGTCTGAGGTTGTATTTGAACTCACGAAGATGAGTCTTCCTGATTCCAAGCCCAGTGCTCTATACACTGTACCTCCTAGCTGCCCCAATATTCAGTGATTACAGTCAACATAAGCCCTTGAAATTTTTAATGAGAAGGTCCTTGGATATGGGTGTGGATGTGGATATGCCATGGATGTGAATGTTGCATATTATTTTCAGACATGTTTGATGTATTGGTTAGTTTGTCAACACTTTTTTTCTCCTTTTAAATATTAGTTATAATCACTTAATTCACCAACAAGTCTTTATCAGCCATTTACCATGGTCCAGGCTCTTTACAAAAAAGATGCTGGCCTCACTAAGACCAAAATATTCACAATCAATGTAATGTTAAAAAAATGAAATAGCTTTTAAAAACTCTTTGTTGAATGGAATGGAATTGAATCCCTTCCAAATCTAAATCCTCTGATCCTTGAAGTGTGGTTGAAGTACCTCCCTAAGCTATCTGACTTCTGCTAAGAGCCTCTGGAGCCGCCCAAGTTCAGGACCCATCCCTAGGTACGAAAGCCATGACAGATCTGGGGCACTGAGGATCCTGGGATGGGATGGCTAAGGAGGCCAGGGTGAAGGACTTAGGACTTTTCATCGTGATGCCTGGATGATCTCCACAGAGAAGCTGAGCCAGTTTTCCCTTAAAATATATATATATATATATATATATATATATATATATATATATATATA
>NW_027187465.1:5778523-5781004 GCF_028583685.1 Petaurus breviceps papuanus | reverse complement strand
ATATATATATATATATATATATATATATATATATATATATATATATATATTTAAATTCTAAAGTGCAAGGGGAAAAAATGTGTAAAAAACCCAAAACAAAACAAAACAGTCAGTGCATGTGTGCCCTAGTTTGTTGATAATAAAGGTTTCTCATAACTGACAGGAACAGCCTTTGAATTCTTCCACATGTTGCAAAGACCAAGTCATCTAACTCTTCTTGCAAGAAGCACTAGGAGGTATGGTGTCCTGGGGAGAGTTCTATATTTAGAGTCTGAGGCTCTGGGTTCAATCCCTGGCTCTGCTGTTTCCTGACTGAGTGGCCTTGGGCAAGTCACTAAATCTCAAATTCTACATTCACAATCCTATGCTCCTTATGACCTTCAGTCAGATACCAACCAACTCTGCCACTTACATTTTGGGCAAGTAATTTTTAATTCCTTGGGACTCAATTTCCTGCTCTGTAAAATTAGGGGGGTTAGACTAGGTGACCTGTGAGGTACCTTCCAGTCCCTAAACCAGGATCTATGATCCCATGAGCATTTGATTTTGAATCGAAATCATGGAACTGCCACTGATTATCCAAGAGACTTTGAGCAATCCTTCCTCCCTTGGTGACTCAGTTTCCTCACCTGTAACATTAAGATATGTAACTTATCTCTAAGATTCCTTCCTGATTCCAATAGATGGTGATTCTTTGACAAGCTGCAGTATAGACAGAGAAAGGCAAAGAGGATGATAAAAAGGATTCGAGTTCTATGACCTCTACATCTTCTTCAATGCCCTGGGATGGCACACAGCCGCCTCTATTGCATTTGCCCTGGATATAAGTATTTACTTGACTCCAAGGTCCAGGAGAACAAAGATTCAGGCTAACCCTTCTGGCTCTCCTGGTGCCCAGGGGACCTCTCTGCATGCAGACCATGCTTAATAAATATTTGTTAAAATACCAACTACAGGCTACCCAAGGAACATGAAACAAATGAAAATTAGCTGAGTTTTGCCTGGAGCTCTGATCAATTAGCCAAAGGAAGTTCCTTTAGGAACACCTTCCTCCCCAAACTTCTCACACTCAGACTAAGCTTCTGGTTCTCTCCTACCAGAGATGGAGAGATTCCTTCCAGGTCTCGTTAACAAGGGTTTCCAAGTTCAACATGTAGCTAATTGTAATGACCAATATTGGCCCCAGAGATAAGATGAAGAAATAGAACTCTCTTTCATCACTGTAATGGAGAGAAGGAGGTAGAATGCTGTGTGTGGGAGTGTTAAATGTGGCCAGCTTATTAGCTGGTTTTATTCAACTGACATTCATTTATTTTTGTACAAGGGAATCAATCAATCAGTAAACATCTGTTGTTATTGTTGTTGGGAAGTTTTTCAGTCATGTCTGACCCCATTTGGGGTTTTCTTGGCAGAGATACTGGAGTGGTTTGTTATTTCCTTCTCCAGCTCATTTTACAGGTACACCCTGAGGTAAACAGGGTGAAGAGACTAACCCAGGGTCACACAGCTAGGCAGTACCCAAGGCCAGACTTGAACTGGGAAGATGAGTCTTCCGGACTACAGGGCCACCCCTCTATCCACCTAGCAGCTCAATAAACATTTATTAAACACCTATTATATGTTAGGCACTAAGTGCTAGAGATAGGAAAAGAGGCAAAAGACAGTGCCTGTCCTCAAGAAGCTTACAATCTAAGGGGGAGAGGGGGGAGGTGACTTGTAAACAAATCTGTACAAAGTGAGCTAGGAAATCCTAGTCCCTGACTGTGTGACCTTAGGCTTGTCCTCTTTCTCTCTTTGGGCCTCCTTTACACCATAAGAAAAAGGAGAGTTAGACTAGCTGAGTTTCCAGCTCGAAACACTATGATAAGGGCCGAGGTCTGAGATGGGGCTGAGGTAGGCAGCCGTGGGGGGGGGGGGGGGTTCTCTTCTTCAGGCTTCTCATCTCAGATCTGAATACTCCCAGAGGGTCTCAGGACCTCTTTAAGCACTGGTATGTCTGCATTGGGGGGGGGCACATAGGATTCTCCCTCCACCCGCAGCCCCCCAGGGCTCAGGTGAGCTCTGACTGCCACCACTGTTTGTGGGGTGAGCTGCCCAGTTTTCTAGGGCCTGACCAGGTCCCACAGGGAGATCATTAGACAGGCAGCTAGTGAACCAGGACGGGAGGTTTGGCATTTCCCACAAGGTCCCTGTGAGAAAATGCTCTTTCAGCACTTTATCTTATCTGCAAGGGCTAAAGGGGGTACATGGGGGGGCTCATTCCTTTAACCCCTTCTTGTCAAATAAGATGGCTAAAGTGGCTGGCTGCCCGGAGATGATCACTGGAGCCTTTGGAAATGATGTGGTGGGGGTCCCACAGTAGATGCTCAAAGCTGGGGTTTTCTGTTTTCTGTTTCCTTTATTGCCTTCCTAACTCCTCTCTTTTCTCACTGTATATCTCTACCTCTCTCTCTCTCTCTCTCTCTCTCTCTCTCTCTCTCT
>NW_027187465.1:5756320-5778423 GCF_028583685.1 Petaurus breviceps papuanus | reverse complement strand
TCTCTCTCTCTCTCTCTCTCTCTCTCTCTCTGTCTGTCTCTTTCTCTATCTCTCTCCCTCCTCTCTTCTTTCTTCTCTTGCCCTCTTTCTTTCCCCATGCCCTTCTTCCCCACTCTCTCACTTTTCTTTTCTTCCACTGTCTCTGTCTGTCTCTCTTACCCATCTCTCTCTTTCCCTTTCCCTCCCTGATTAGAACCCCTGTTTTTTTTTCCTGTTGATTTCACTTAGAGGTCTTTGGGTAATTTCTTTATTCACTTTAGCTCATCTCTCTCTTTGTCCTTTGCTTTCTCCTTCTTTTGTTCACCCTTTATTTTTTTTTTGCTCCAGGCCCAGAGAGATTGGGTAGATTGTCCAGAGTCATACAGGTGGTAATTGGCAAAGCCAGGATGTGAAGTCAGCTCATGGTTCCTAGAGGCATTCTCTTTTCACTGTATCCCATTGCCACCTAGAGATGAGGGGAGGATTTAGAAGGAAAATTATTTGGGGTCAAACTGCAGTTTACTCCAACTCCACCCAATGATCTTATGTAATCCACATCACTTATTCTGGAGACAGCTAGGTAGCATAGTAGATAGAGCTCTGGTCCTTGAGTCACGAAAAGCTAAGTTTAAATCTTGTCCTCAGACACTTACTAGCTATTGCACCTTGAGTAAGTCACTTTACTTCATTTGCCTCATTTCTCTCAATTGTAAAATGGAGATGATATTAACAGTGGCTACCTCATATGGTGGTTGTAAGGATCAAATGAGATAATATTTGTAAAGAACTAAGCACAGTTCCTGGCACATAGGAGGGCTTATCACCTTCTCCTTGTCCAAAAGGATTACAAGAGAGAATTTATCAAAAACTTACTAAAGCTACGATATTTCCCTGATGTACTGGTCTAGGTGCTTTGTCAAAAAGAAGCTAATAAGATTATTATAGAGTGATCTGTTCTTGCTGAAACTATAATGCCTTTTTGTGGTTCCATATCCCTTTAATAATGTCCTGCTTTGTGACTGTTTCTCCTAGACCATCATTTCAAGAAAACCTGAGCCACCATGCTTTACTTTATTCCCTATTGATCAGACATTTCCTCATCAACCACATTGATGCCTGAAACCTGTTCATTACCTTGTCCCTTTCTATGTCTTCACTCCCCTCCCCACCAACTCCCAGTTCTGGAACCATAAGTCATGTTCATTGTTCCTGGACAGGATATATTGATCTGCTCCCTTTGGCCTCATTCACTATCCTCTCTGACCAAAATGTCTATCCCTGGGCACCACTCCCCTCTGTATGTTGTCTCTCCCATTAAAATACAAGTTTCTTGAAGACAGAGACTATCTTTAATCTTTTATTTATATTCCTAGTATGTGATAAATACTTTTAATTCATTCATCTATTCAATAATATTCTAGAATACTTTCCCTCCATTTAGTGAGACTCTTCTAGAGTGACTTTCATTTATTCATTCATCCACCCATTTATCAAAGCTCTAGAATATTTTCCATTCACCAATGAAATAAGACTCCAGAATTCTTTTTAATAATTCATTCATCCATTTAATAACACCCTAGAAAGCTTTCCATTCATTCATCCATTTAATAAGACTTTAGAATGCTTTCTATCTATTCCTTCATTTAATAAGGATCTAGAATGCTTTTGGCTTATTTGTTAATTTACTAAGACTAATCTAAACTATTGACAGAAATCAAAGACAAGTTCTCAAGCCTATACTTCACATCCACATTGTCTCAGTTTGCAAAACCTGGCATTCAGTAAATCCTGAAACACTACTCCTTGTTCTCTGTCATCTTGCAAAGATCATCAATAGTTGCTTCTTGGGAGGGGGGGGTGGAGGTGGAGCCAAGATGGTGGATTAAAAGCAGGAACTTGGCTGAGCTCCCACTTCAACCACCTCTAATACCTCTAAAATATGACTCTAAACAAATTTTAGAGCTACCGAACACATAAAGTGACAGAGAGAAACAAATCTCCCACTGAAGGCAGCCTGGCAGTCTGACAGAAAGGGTCTATAACACCAGGCTGGGAACCTAGTGCAGTCCCTCATGAACTGCCCAGGCCCAGACCTGGGCCAGCCCCAACCAGTGGCACAGATCTGCAGGAATAGACGTCAGGAGAGTGAACATCTATGGTGGTTTCCAGACTTCTCAACCCATAAATGACAGACAAAGTTAAAAGTCAGTAAGAACTCTGTTGGAACTGGGTGGAGAAGAGCTCTGTCCAGCTCCTTCCCCTGGGGTGAGAGGTGGAAGAGGCACTGTCACATGACTGCCTCTGCAGCTCCTGGCCTGCAGATCATAGGGGGACCAAGCAACCATTCAGAAGGTAGTTGCTTTTGTTTTGACCTGCTTGTATCTGGGTGGCAGTCTTGGGTGGTGGTCCTGGGGTGTGTGGCGAGTGTGCCAGAGCTTGTAGTGGCTATAGAGAGGGCACTCAACTCATAGTTCTGAAAACATTTGCAAAAACCCCAGCAATTTGGGACACAGCTCTCTCCACTCTGGAAGCAGGGTTCTACCATGGCAAAGAACTCAAAAGTCAAATAATTGGCTGGCAAGATGAGCAAGCAAAGGAAGTGCAAACAGACCATAGAATCCTTTTCGGGGACAAAAAGGATCAAAGCATGGAACCAGAAGAATTCAAAACTCCTACATCAAAAGCTTCCAAGAAAAATATGAACTGATTACAGGCCATGGAGGAGCTCAAGAAGGATTTTGAAAATCAAGTAAGAGAAGTGGAGGAAAAATTGGGAAGAGAAATGAAAATGATGCAAGAAAATAATGAAAAGTGAGTCAACAGTCTGCTAAAGGAGGCCCCAAAATATTGAAGAAAATAACACCCTAAAAAATATACTAACTCAAAAGGCAAAAGAAGTCCAAAAAGTCAATGAGGAGAAGAGTGCTTTAAAAAGCTAAATTACTCAGGTGTAAAGGAATTTCAAAAACTCACTGAAGACAATAATTCCTTCAAAATTATATTGGAGCAAATGGAAGCTAATGACTTTATGAGAAATCAAGATACTATAAAACAGATCCAAACAAATAAAAAATAGAAGGCAATGTGAAATATCTCATTGGAAAAACCACTGACCTGGAAAATACATCCAGGAGAGATAATTTTAAAATTATTGGACTACCTGAAAGCCATGATCAATAAAAGAGCCTAGAAATCATCCTTTAAGAAATTATCAAGCAAAATTGCCCCAATATCTTAGAACCAGAGGGCAAAATAGAAATTGAAAGAATTTGCCCATCATCTCTTGAAAAAGATCCCCCTAAAAAACTCCTAGGAATATCTTAGCCAAATTCCAGAGTTCCAAGGTCAAGGAGAAAATGCTGCAAGCAGTCAGAAAGAAACAATTTCAGTATTCTGGAAACACAATCAGGATAACACAAGACCTAGAAACTTCTACCTTAAGGTATGGAAGAGCTTGGAATATGATATTCCAGAGGTCAAAGGAGCTAGCATTAAAACCAAGAATCAGCTACCCAGCAAAACTGAGTATAATGCTTCAATGTAAAATATGGTCATTCAATGAAATAGAGCACTTTCAAGTATTCTTGTTGAAAAAACTAGAATTGAACAGAAAATTTAACTTTCAAATATAAGAATCAAGAGGAGCATGGGAAGGTAAACAGGAAAAAGAAAGCATAAAAAAACTTATTAAAATTGAACTATTTACATTCCTACACGGAAAAACAATAATTGTAACTCATGAGACTTTTCTCAGTATGAGGGTTGATGGGAATATATATGAATATATACATACATATGTATGTATAGGAGGGTGTATGTGTGTATAAATACATATGTGAGTGTGTGTATATGTGTGTACATGTCTACTTGAAGAGAGGGCACAGGATGAGTTGAATATGAAGGGATGATATCTAAAAAATAAAATTAAGAGGTGAGTGAGGAATATAATGGGAGGAGAAAGGGAGGGATAGAATAGGGTAAATTATCTCATATAAAATAGGCAAGAGAAAACTGTTACAATGGAGGGGGAGAGCAGGAAGGTAAAAGGGAATGGGTCAACCTTACTCTCATTGAATTTGGATTAAGGAGGGAATAACATACACACTCATTTGGGTATCTTACCCTACAGGAAAGTAGGGGGGAAGGGGATAATAAGAGTGATGATATAAGGGAGGGCAGATTGGGGGAGAGGGTAGTTAGAAGCAAACACTTTTGAAAAGGAACAGAGTCAAAATGGAAAACAGAATAAGTGGAGGGTGGGACAGGATGTAGGGAAATACAGTTAGTCTTTCACAGTCTAAATACTATGAAAACGTTTTGCATAACTACACATGTACAACATATATTGAATTGCTTGTCTTTCCAGTAGGGGTGGGTGGGGAGGGAATAAGTGAAAGAATTTGGAAATCAAGGTCTTAAAAACAAATGTTGGAAAAATTGTTTTTTTACATGTAATTGGGAAATAAGGTATATAGGCACTGGGCTATAGAAATCCATCCCGCCCTACTAGAAAGTTAGGGGGGAATGAGGGAGCATGTAAGAGAGCAAATTGGGGAAAGGGGTATTCAGTAGGCTTACTATCTTGGGGTGAGGCAGGGGAGAGAATGGGAGAAAATCTGTAACTCAAAATCTTGTGGAAATGAATGTTGAAAACTAAAAATAAATAAATAAAAGATTAAAAAAAAAGGTTACTTCCCCACCCTCTTTTGATACTCTGCCTTTGATATTGGTAGGTCACTGGGACTGTTTCCATGAACTCATTGGGCAAAGTTAGAGGCTGCCTCCCAATGACCTCAGTTCATTTTGATCCAGCCTTCTTACTCCAAAGACATTGATATAACACTTCAGGGTTCACCAAGAGTTTTATGATTACCCACAGTAATCCTCTGACTTGGGGTCTTTGTTTGTTTATTTGTTTGTTTTGGGAGCTTTCCCTGTGATTTCACTAGCACCAGCTTTCTTCTACCAATGCAAATCTGCACTTTTATGTAACTTTTTGTCTTGGAGGATTCAGAGATTACCCAGAGTTACACAGCCTATATGTGTCAAAGGCAGGACCTGAACTCATATCTCCCTGAATTGGGATGCAGCTCTCTATCCATTATACTACTCTGCCTCTTGGGAGGCATAATATTAAATCATAAATCATAGAACTTAATAACAATAAAGATATATTTTACTACAGTTATTTTTATTATTCCAATTATAAGAAACAGTAGAGTGTGGTAGATAGATAGCTGGCCTGGGAGCCAGGGAGAAATGGGTTCAAATCCTGCCTCTGACCTCTGCTTTATATTGTCACTAAACTCAGTGCTCTAGGTAAGTTCCCAAGGTTCTAGGTTTCAGAGAAGATGCTGGGAATTTTCTGTCTCTTGGAGTTCCCCATACCAATTAAGTCAGGGATCCCCTACCTATCCCTATCACTTTACAGAGGGGAGAAATCAAGGGTCATTTAATTTATGATTTCTCCAAGATCACAATTTCAGGGGTGGGGAATCTTCACCCACAAGGCCCCATGTGGCCTTCTAGGTCCTCCTAGCCTTTTCACTGAGTCCAAGGTTTGCAGAACAAATCCTTTTATTAAAGGGATTTGTTTTATGAAGTTTGGATTCAGTCAAAGGACTGCACTTGAGGACCTAGAAGGCTGCATGTGGCCTTGAGGCCAGAGGTTCGCCACCCCTGATTAGTGAGTGTCAGAGGTAAAGTTCAAAGTCCAATTTCGCTGACTCTTGGTCCAGAATTTTACCTATTACCTCCAGACCTGACATCAGCCCTTTCATGGTTATCTACAACCATCCTTGAGGGCAGGGTCTATTTCCACCTCATGTTTTCATTCCCAGCACTTAAGAGTTTTCTTGGCATAATTAATAGGTGATTAATAATTGATTGATGATCATCTCAGACACAATGAAAGGCTTTCTTATCTTGTCTTGGTTCTTACTCTCATCTCCCAAGCAGTTTGAAATTGTTGTTACTTTGGTTTCTACATTTTTTCTCCATCCCTGTCATTCACAGACAGCCACCAGGGTCACTGTGGGCTCCATCATTCCTGAGGCCTCCTTACAGGACCACACTATCTAAGTTTTCCTTGGGAACCTCAGTAACGCTCCCAGCTCTAAAGGAGGATATAGACAGCTTTCTCTCCTTCTGTCTCTTCTCCCCCAGTGTCTTCCTGTAGATACCTCTTAACTAGATTCTCCCAGGGGGCCAGAGGAGTAAGTGTGTAAGCCCCCTGTCCCAGAGCCCTGCTAGCTTTCCCTCCTTTGCCTCTCCAGGTACTTTGCTTCTAGTCCCCTGGGCAATCATGATATTCATTTTGATCATGTTCTCAGTGGGTCTGGGGAATGTTTAGCCTCATAAATCCCAAAGGGAGCATTTCCTGGCCATGTGATCCCAGAGGTCCCTGGTGCCAGTGAAAGCAGAAGAGAAAGCAAGGATAGAAACCTGATGTCTGGGGTGGGGATGGGGGGACTCAGAAGGGGAAGGGGATCAGGAAGGAAGCAGTTCCTTCTGCTGGTGCTTAAGGGAGAAGGGGCTTCCTATGTGTGCCTTTAGCCCCTGGTTCCATATCTTCACTAGGGAACAGGAGAGAGGAGTTTGAGGCTTACCCCTGTCTCACAGCTGTCTTTTAGTGAATTGTTGAGAAGTTATTTATTGAAATTAGTGAATGTTGTGGGGAAAAATGTCAGGCCTGAAGTCAGAAACACTAGAGTTACAATCTTCCCTTAGACAATTATTTACTAGCTGCATAACCAAGGGTCTCTTAAGAGTTTTGGCTTTTTCATCTGTAAAATGTGGGTAATTATACCTACCTCACAGGAGTGTTGTGAGGCTCCAGTGGGATACAGTATGGAAAGTGCTTTATAAGAAACATTCAAGTGTTATATATAAACTTCAGTTTTTTACTGTCATAATCATTGTTATCATGATTGGTAATAATACTCTCCAGCCTGTAGAAACTACAGAGTGTTATTGAAGAAAGGGTCTTTTAAACTATAATAGAGAATGCCTAGTTAACAAGGGCCATATTACCCAGACTATATAATACAGATTTGAAGGAGTTCAAATAACAGAGAAAGGCAAGGCATGGAGAGATTAGAAAGATCATTTGACTTATGAGAAAACTGAGACCCAAAGAAAGTAGTTGGCTCGCTTGAAGTAATACATTTGCAAGGTCAGTTTAAGCCAGTACACAATTTTTTCTACCTAAATGAGTGGTGTGGGCACTTTCAGGGAATGGGGGTGATTTAAGAAGAGACAAGGCCACTAAAGACAGTAATGTGTCTCAAAAGCATTAGAGTTTTGGGGAGAAGAAAGAGGGAGGAGAAGAGGAGAAAGGGAGAGTAAATGGAGAAGAGAGGGGAGGAGAGGAGTAAAGAGAAGAGGAAAGGAGAGGAGAAAGGAGAAAAAGAAAGGAGGTGAGAGGAGGGAAGAAGAGAAGAGGGGAGAGGAGAAGAGGGGAAAAGAGAAGAGAAGAGAGAAGGGGAGAAGAGAGTGGAGGAGAGGAGAGGAGAAGAGGGGATGAGAGAGCAGAGGAGGAGGAAGGGGAAGGAAGAAGAGAGGAAGAAAAGGGATGGTGGAGGAGACATATATGTCTTTTCTTTTTTGTTTAGGTCTTCCCATAGCTCTGTGCATATATTTATATGGTAGGTTTTTACCTTCCTCCCAAAGAAGGCTTTTTGATCTAAGTGAATGGCTTCTCAGTCATCAAGGTGAGGATGTTGGGAAGGAGAGGGGTGTGGGCTGAGAGAGTAGGGCTAGAACAAGATGGGGAAGAAGGTCTGGAAGACCATGAGGGCTCCTAATAAATCCTCAGGCCTTCAGGGGAGTAAAACGATCTGTATCCAGGCATTTGACCTTACCCAGACTCTGGCTGGAGAGAGCAGCTTAAGTTGGCTGCAGCCTCCTTCTCCTGCAGTGCAGAAGCATAAGGAGACCCATGGGGAAGAGGTGGGGGGAGGGAGAGTCTCCCGCTCTCCTCTGAGGGCCACACCATCAGCTCAGCTCTGGCAGACAGAGTCGCCTGTCCAAGGACAGAGGAGAGCTTGCTCTGGGCCACCTGCACCTCATCCCCCACCTGGTCCTTTTGACATGACAGACTGGAACTGAGACCAAACTGATCATCAGGAAAGCTAGTGTAGATTAGTGCCACAGACTGCAATTTGCTCCCTGTGTGCCCTTGTCCCTCTCTGGGCCTTTATTTTCTCAGCTCTAAAGTGAGAGATTTGCACTAGGTAGTTTCTTGGTCCATTCAAACAAAAAATCCTGTGATCCTATAATCTCAGTCCTCTGAACCTCAGTTTATCCATCCACCCAAGAGGGATAACAATACATGCATGCCCTTCTTATGTCACAGAGGTCATGAGAAAATTCTTTGATCAACTATAAAGAGTTTACCAGAATAAGTTACTATTTCCCTTATCACTCTCATTATGACCATTATTGTTATTCCCAAGGACACACACATGGAGATGGTTGGCCAGAATTCAGAATCATCCTGTGGCCAGGTAATAGAATACCACTAAAGGGCCCCTATGAACGTCATTCCCAATGACCTTGGCTTCCTTACTTCTAAATTCTAACCATGTGAGCTCACTGCTGATTCTCAGTAGAGAGAAGAAAATGGATTCCAGACCCTAGAAGGAACTTCAGCTTCTGAAGACCCAAGATGGGAAGGCGACCTTTCATTGAATGGGAAACCAGCCACCATCTTCCCAATGGGAACTTTGTTCCTCTCATTCCCCCACATTTGTAGGGGTTGTTATTTTTTTCATTGTAGAGTGGAAATCCAAACTTCTGCCTTCATCAGTGTCAGAAAGAGGCACACACTCTCCCCAACTCCTTCCACACTTACACATCTATCTATAACTTGGACTTTGGAAGTGCCTGGGTCACAGACCCAGGTTAAGTGGTGTAGAATGAGAAGTAGATTGGATGCCAAATTAGCTAGGATTAAATTCCATATAATAATAATTAATAATATTTACATGGTGTTTTAAGATTTGCAAAGTACTTTGTAAATATCTCATTTGATCCTCCAACAACCCTGAGAAGGATGTTCTATTATTATTATTATTATTCCCATTTTACGGATGAGAAAAACTGAGGCAAACATAAATTAAGTGACTTTCCCAGGGTCAAACAGTTAGTAAGTATCTGAGGCCAAATTTGAACTCAAATCTTCCTAATTCCAAGTCTATCACGCTATCCATAGGGTCATCATGTCTTCCCTATGACCTCACAGTATGTAAGAGAGGTATGATTTGAATCCGTTTCCCCATCCATGATACCATGTTGCTGTGTCTAATTGTTATTATTAGTACTACTGCTAATTCTGATGTCCATAGCATTTTAGTATTTATAAATAACTTTCTTCCCAGTGACAGTGTGAGGGAGGTTCAGTACATATTATTAACCTTAATTAAGCCAATGAGTAAAGCTTCGACCCCAACAGATGAAGCAAGTTGCCAATAGTTACACAAATTTTTATACAACTATATGTGTGTATGCAAATACAATTATTACACAATTTTTTTGGTTGTTCAGTCATTTCTTGTTTTTTCCTTTTTGGAGGGGGAAATGTAGGGCAATTGGGGTTAAGTGACTTGCCCAAAGTCACATGGCTAGTTTTGTGTTAAATTTCTGAGGCTGGATTTGAACTCGGGTCCTCCTGACTACAGGCCCTACATTATATCCATTGCACCACCAAGTTGCCCACACAGCCAATTAGTGTTCATCAGAGTGAAGATTAAATCCCAATTCCTCCTAACTTCAAATGAGACTCTATACATTCTGTTGTCTTATAATTATCATCTATAATTATGACAATTATTATTATGGTTATGGCAACAATAATAATTGCTATTTTAATGATATAGTGCTTCTAAATAAAATTTAGATAACAAAGTGCTTTTACCACTATTTTCACATCATGTCTCTGACATTAGTATCCTCATTTTACATATGAGGAAACTGAGTCTCAAGAAAGTGGTAACTGGCCCAAGAGAACATGGCATATTTGGGTTCAAAGCTCAAGTCTTCTCATTTTTGTAAGAAGTCATGGGACAGGGTGGAGGAGGGGATGGTGTAGGGGAGTAGGAGGAGAAAAGTTAGAGCCCAGACAGCATGTGACCTTGGGCAAATACTTAAGAGCAGTCTTCCTACCTCTGAGCCTGGGTGAAGAGCCTTCCCTATTGTGGGTCCTGGCAAAGCCAAAATCTTTTTGACTGAGAATCAAAGGAGTTGGTATTATGGTTATCTTCTCTGTTGTGTTTGAGGATACCAGTAAACCTGGGGAGCTATTACTTAGTCCTATAGAATTTCTAACATCCAAGATTTTTGCAAGCTCGGAAGCTGTAGTTCATTTCTTGGGCAGCAATGGGTTAACTTTGCCTCCAGGTGTTTGGATGTAGGACCTGGCTTTGGGTCCTTCAGGAAAGAAGAAAATTAAAATCGTTTTTAGGACTATGATAGAAAGTTACTGAGATCTCAGGGGAGAACCTTCTTGCCAACTATGTGTATGTTTCTGTGTGCATGTGTTTTGATCTCTTTGCCTATCATTTTCATCTGTTTTTATGGTCCAAAATGCTTTTAAGTACCTTGGGAAATGATTTTATATGAAGACATTTGCATATTTTCATTAAAATACTGTTTATTGAAATCTTTGAGTTCAGAGGGACCCACTCTACCAGATATATGTAAAACCAATCACGAGCAGCTCTCCTGAGGACTGCTGCTGTGAATAACTTTAAGGATCTAATCTCACAGTATAGTTAACTCTCTATTTATTCAACCATAAACTAAAACAAAACATTCAAGAAACTAAAGTACAACATTCTCAACAATGTAACATAACTTATTACTAAAGTGGTTACATAGTCTTAAATAAAGCATATCATTCAGTAAGCAACAATCTTATCAGTCTATATAGAGTACCCAAGTAAAGTCCTCTTTCATCTTGACTGGAGGCTGGTTCCCAATCATCCTTAAGTCAATTATCCTTAAGGGATAGTAGAAAGCACAAAAACCATCCACCCCTAGATCACAGTAAGTTACAATATCATCCATCAGCACTGAGTACCCAAGTAAAGTCCTCTTTCATCTTAACTCCAGTCTGACTTATCAGCACTTGCCTGGATTCACATGTAGGTAGCTCTCCACTTCTGTTTAATACCTCAGCTTATGGGAACAGCTCTTTGAAGTTTCTGTTTCTAGGAAGACAAAGCTTAACAGAGCTGCAACAAAATTCACACATGTTAAGCTTAACAGAGCTACTACAATATTTATACACATTGCCAGCACTATCATCTCAATTCACTTTCCATCTGACAAAGTAACACAAACCAACAGACAAAGCTTCTGTTTGAGAAATCAAGCACAAATCAACAGTAAAGTCCTAGGACTTCTGTAAACAGCAATTTTAAGTCCTCTTTCAGGGCTGCTGTATCAGCAGTAAAGTCCTCTTTCAACAGACAGAATGCTTTGTTCTGACAAAGTAACATCAACACAGACAGAACAGAAAGAATACAGACATCACAAACATTCTCCCTCTCAGTTCTGCTTGGTTCCAGTGTTCTGGAGCTTTTCTCCATTCTGTTCCTTCCTATTCCACCCTTCCCATCCCACTCTTTAGGCAAGATCCTCCCACCTTGGGTTCCATGTGATGACGTCAGGCCTATTAAAGGCAGGGAAGGTCTCCAAACTCCTTTAGGTACATTAAGAGGAACATAATGTATACTGTTTCCAACAAAGACTTGCCACAATCCGAGGTGAGGCTCAAAGGCACTTGAAAAGCTGAAATAAGCAACAAAGTACTTCTTTGCTTACCATTATAATATAGAATAGTGACCCTGACACTAGGCTCAAGGAAAGGAAACAGATTAACTGTATCTTTGTCACTTTCTATGTGACACTGGCCTAGTCCTTTAACTATATGGACTTCAAATTCCTGCTCTGTGAAATGACAACATTTAAATAGAACTTTTCTTTGGTTAATGACTGGCTTAGCTTTGAAGAACATATTTTTAAGGGGCTAACAAGAGTTAGAGGGCATTAAGAGATGTAAAATGTATAATTTCGACTATATCAAATTAAGAAAGATTTTGCACAAACAAAATCAATGCAACCAATATTAAAAGGAAATCAGGAAGATGAGGAAGAAAAAATCTACAGCATTTCTCTACAGTAAATCAAATTTATAAAACTATGAGTCATTCTTCAATTAATAAATGGTCAAAGCATATGAACAAGCAGTTTTTAGAAGAAGAAATCCAAGCTATCTATAGCCATATGAAAAATGTTCTAAATTACTATTGTTTAGAGAAATGCAAATTAAACCAACCCTGAGCTACCACCCCTCATCTATCACATTTTCTAATATGACAGAAAAAGTTTGGAGAGGCTGTGGAAAAATTGGTATACCAATGCATTGTTGATGGAGTTGTGAACTGGTCCAACCATTCTGAGAAAAATTTGGAACTATTCCCAAAGCACTATAAAACTGTGCATACTTTTTGGCCCAGAAAAAAAAAAACACTACTAGGTCTGTATCCCAAAGAGATCAAAGAAACAGGAAAAAGATCTATAGATACAAAAAAACATTTATAGTAGCTATTTTTGTTGTGGCAAAGAATTGGGCATTGAAAAGGCTCATCATTTGGGGGATGACTGTACAGGTTGTGGTCTATGATTGTGATGAAATATTACTGTGCTACAAGAAATGACAAGCAGAATACTCTCAGAAAAACCTGAAAAGACTTAGATGAACTGATGCAAAATGAAGTGGTAAGAACCAGGAAAAGAATGTACACAATAACAGCAACATTGCTTGATGATCAACTGTGAATGACTTGGCTGTTCTGAGCAACACAATGATCCAAGACAATTAAAGAGGACTTACAATGAAAAATTCTATCCACCTCCAGAGAAATGACTGATGGAGTCTGAATGCATATTGAAGAATACTTTCAAAATTTTCTTTATTATTCTTAGGGGGTTTTTTTTGCTCTCTTTGTGTGTAAGGTTTGCAACATGGTTAACATGAAAACATTTTGCATGACTGCACATGTTTATAATCTATTTCAAATTGCTTGTGTTTTCAATGGGGAAGGATGGAAGGAGAGAATTTATAATTCAAAATTTTTAAAAATGAAGATTTAAAATGTTTGTTTAGGGCATCTAAGTGGCACAGTAAATAGAGTACTGGCCCTGGAGTCAGGAGGACCTGAGTTCAAATCCGACCTCAGACACTTAACACAAAATGTAGCCTTGTGACTTTGGGCAAGTCACTTAAGCCTAATAACCCTCTAAAAAAACAATAAAATAAAATGTTTGTTTACATGTAATTGAGAAAAGTAACAATTAAATGTAAAAAAGAACATATTAATTTAAATTGTCACTTGAGTGTCTTTTCTTTTTGGAAATATAATGTTCCATTTTACTTTCTGATTTCTCATGAATGTGAAATAATCCTGTATTATTCAGAGAGGTGTCCCTTTGTTTTTGTAGGAATTTTCCCTGACCACTTTCAAAGATTTAAATTTATTATTTATTATTAACATAGTGAACTATGCCTATTTGAAGTTTAGAGTGTGTGTGTGTGTGTGTGTGTGAGACAGAGGGGGAGAGAGAGAGACAGAGAAATAGAGAGAGACAGACAGAGAGACAGAGACAGAGAGGAGGGGGGAGTAAGAGAGAGAGTGTGTGTCCTAATGGTGATGTGTGAACTTTAAGTTTTTTCTATGGAAGTTTTATTGCCTGTATTCAAAAATACTGGGATGTTTTCATGTATTATTTCATGTAGGATGGTACTCTGGGTTTTTTTGCTTGTTTTTCTGGCTGTTTTATTGTTTGGTTGGGCAGTTTTATTTCTTTATTTTTCCTTCCAGGAAACCTATGATGCTTATCTCTTTATATCCTATCTTTAAAGTCAGTCATATTGGCTTGCATTAAATTATGTTTTTAATGATGTTGCCTTTGGATTCTCTCCTAAATTTTCTTCTGTATTTTGAGATCCAAATCTTTCGTTTTCTCTTTCAAAGTCTCTACAACTTTAGAAGCAATATCCATCATTTCCTTTAAACTCTGTCCTCTACTATTGTATTGTTTTTTTCTAGTTCTATATTGACAGTGATGATTGCTGACCTAATTTAATTCCTAATACTCTATTGTAACAGTATTACGTTTTTGATCTATCCTGGAGTTATTGGCTATTGTTCTTTGATGAGTCCAATGAGATCATTTTTGGATTATGGAAATTTTGTTCCTTTTCCCTCACGATATGACACTTGTTCCCTGCATCTTGGCTTCTTTTTGAATACCTACTGTCTTCCTTCTGTTTCTCTGTTGATTTATTAGTTTGTAAGCTGGGTTTTTACTTAGACTATCTTTCTTGATAATTTGGCCTTTGAGCCTTTCTCTCATGCTCTTAGGTTTTTGTGTCTGATAGGTTCTTTGGTCCCACTTCTTTCTCTTTCTAGGATTCCTCAGAATCCTCACAGTGCAGTGTTTGGAGTCCTATCCCTGGTCTCTGCTCATGGTACATTCCAACTACAGAGTACTGGACACACGGAGTTCTCTACACCCCATTCTCTCTGATACAAATGGTTTTCCTCTAGTCCATCATTTTGCATTACCTTTGTTTTTCATTCATCCCCACTCCATTTATTCTCCTTTTCCTTTACATTACTGAGAAGAATCCCTGTCTACTCCCTCTTATGGGGTTAGATAGAACACTGGGCTTGGAGATAGGAAGATCTGAGTTCAAATATGACCTCAAATCTGAGACCATTAACTGTATGACCCTGAGGAAGTCTCTTAATCTCTGTGTATTTCCATTTCCTTAACTGGAAAATGAACATAATAATGACACCATACTTTCAGGGTTATTATGGGGGTCAAATGAGGTCATAGCTATAAAAGTGTTTAGCGCAGTATCAGGCACACAGTAGCTGTTTAATAAATGCTTGTTTCCTCCTTTCCTTTCCTTCCTAGAGAAGAAGTTTAGGCTAAGTCATTGCTATGGGAGATTCTGGAAGACTTCCCCAGCTGCTCTCTGAATCAAAAGCCTTTGATGTTGCTTGGGCTCACTGAACCCAGTAAGGGCAGTGGATAATAACACAGGGACGAACAGTAGGGACTCTGAGAATGCCAGCTATCTTACATTATTTCGTGAGATTTTTATCTTGTGCAGTGTTTCTTCCTCCTTATCTTGTATAATCAGTTTTAACTTCCCTATCTGGTACATAATTTCTCTTTTCTCTTAAAGGTTCTCTTTGAAGGTTTTGAAAAAGTTTGCAGAGAACAATTACTCAAAAATCCTACTAGTTATACCCCAGTATCACTCAGGAGATGAGCAGAATTGATTTTCATACTTATCTTCCTTATATCTCACTAGGTGCTTTGCACACAGTAGGGGCTTACCATGCGAATGTTGACTGGATTCAAAATGAGTCTTGAAATCACTTCCATTTTTATAATATTTGCTCAAATAATTCAGGGAAATTTCCTTTCTTTTCTTCCCCTACAAAATGAACACATTCCTAAGTATCTACTAAAAGTTTTTGGAAAGATAGATTTTTTTCTCACCCCTTGACACCCTCTTCACATACCCCCAAATCTTCACAGAGTGAGCATTAACTCATCCTATTCTCATTGTTCTAAGGATCATAGCTCTAAAGCTGGAATGGACCACAGGGCCATCTAGTCCACACCCCTCATTTTAAAGAGGAGGAAACTAAGGCCATAAAGGTGACCTGACTTGCCCAGGGTCACATAGCTAGTGAGCATCATAGATGGGATTTTATTTCTTGAAGAAAGAGATTTATCCTATGCTCAGGTCTAAGGAAAGTGTAGAAGGGTAGAGGAAGCCCCGGATCCAGGGTCTGGAGAGATCTGAGTTTGACTCAAAGGGTGGGAATAAACAAAGCATTTAAGTAAAATCTCAGAGCCTCAGTTTCTTCTTCTGTAAAAAACGGGGCTGATAATTCTTCTACATTGGTAAGGACAGGATTAAATGTTTTATGCATTCCCACCCCCCATCTCATCTTAAAATGAATGATAAGATACCAATCAAACAATTTTACTCATAGACTAGACAATTCAGAACTATGCCCAAAGGGCAATCAAACTGTGCATGATCTTTGATCCAACAATACCTCTACTAGGTCTGTATCCCAAAGAAATCATAAAAAAGGGAAAGGACATATTTGTATAAAATTATTTATAGCGGCTCTTTTTGTGGGGGAAAATAATTGGAAATCAAGGAGATGCCCATCAGTCGGGGAATGGCTGAGCATGTTGTGGCATATGAATGTGATGGAATTCTATTGGTCCATAAGAAATGATGAGCAGGCAGACTTTGGAAAAACCTGAAGATACAACTATGAACGGATGTTGAGGGAGGGGAGCAGAACCAAGAGAGCATTGTACACAGTTGCAGTCGCATTGTACAATGCCCAACTTGGATAGACCTGGCTCTTCTCAGGAATGCAAGGTTCTGAGGCAACTCCAAAAGGCTCCTGATGGAAAATGCCATCCACATCCAGAGAAAGGATTACAGAGTCTGAATGTAGATCAGAGCAGACTATTTGCTCTCTCTTTGCTTCCTTTTGTTTCTTCTTTCTCGTGGTTCATCTTATTGGTTATTATTTTTTTTTTACAACATGACTGAAGTGAAAATGTTTAATATGATTGTATATGTAGAGCCTATATCAGATTGCACCCTGTCATGGGCGGGGGCGGGTAAGAAGGGGGAGAAAATTTAAGATTCAAAAGCTTGTGGAACTGAATGTTGTAAACTAAAAGTACATTAATTAATACATTTTTTTAAAAAGTTCATAAGTTTGAAGAATCTTTGGAATGGGAGTAATGTTGCATAGAAATCATGTCTGGATAGGCCAAAGAAATACTATCATACCTCAAGAGTCACTTATAAATTTTCAAGGGGGTTATTTGAGAAGTTGGAACAAGCATGGAATGCCAACTAAATTACCTGAGGAGGAACTACTTGGGGAGGGGAAAAGAAGAGACTTCTGCACTAGTTATGATGCAGGCTTCCTCCCTCTCCCTTTTGGCTATAGGAGGACCTTGTGAGTTTCTGGGATTCCAGAAGATGGTGGACTTCCTATCTTCCTATTAGTAGCCTAGAAACATCCACATATCAACTGAGGGCAATGTCTCCATCCAGAGACAAGAAGAGAATAATTGTGATTTGTGACTTTACTAGGATCCAAGCAAAGAATCTTAGTCATGCCTAAGAGGAACGTCTTAAGCCCTCTATGAATAATATTTTTTTAAGTTAAAAAGAAGGAATATTCAGTTACCAAAGTTTTGAGTTATGACTTTGCCATATGTGCTACCTTAGTTTGGGTCTATTTTCCCCTAAAGTCTGCATGCAATTGTGGGAAAGTGTATTCTAGATTTTGGGGGAATTTTTGCCCAACTGTTTTTACTGTACTGCTCTAGTAAGTAACCTTTACTAAAAGGTACTTCAGGCTGGCTGACAAAATTGATTTTTAATTGATAATTTTATAAAGAAGCATACCAGTGGGGGCTTAAGCCAGTGGCATTAGGGAATCACCTTCAGTTTATCAAAGGATTACCCTAGAGCCATAGAAGGAGATGCTGTCTTTTCTTGGGAGGCCCTGAGATTCATCTATGAGAACTTACATTGAATCTATAGCCCATCATTCAGGCCTCTTTTTACTGTATCTAGGACAGGTACAATCAGGCCTTCGAGGCTATGATACAGAAGGAGAGTGAAGAAGGTGATTTTGAGTGGGAAGGGAGCTTTTGGAGATTAATCCAGTAACCTCAGTTTTTAGAGGAGGAAATTAAGAGAGAGAGGAAGTAACTTTCTCAGGCACAATGGCAGTAACTGACAGAGCAGAGGTTTGAACCCAGACCCTTGGACCAAGAGTCTAGTTTTTTTTCACCTAAAACACAATGGTTCCCTTCAGGGAAAGAGCCCTCAGGGTAGCATGTGCAGGCTGGGAGTTCTCAGGGATGGTACCTAGGAGTCATTAATCTTGTGATTCACAGGATGGGGACTGATCAGGAGGCATTTAGGGAGGAAATGTCACTGGTAAGTTTTCATATAGATGACCATGGTCCACAGAGTACCAGAGTGTATTTTGGCTTCCTGTCACAGCCTCATTAGCTGGCAGATGTGGGGAGGTTAAGGAAGGGAGGCCATGCTTGGAAGGCAGGAGGCAAGGAACTTCTTTGCTTCTTAGCACCATTGACTCATACAGAATATCAGGAGGGGCTTAAAATAGGGAATATCAGAGCCAGGAGGGAGCTGAGAGCAGGGAATGTTAGAGCTGGGAGGGAGCTCAGAACAGGGAATGTCAGAGCTGGGAGGGAGTTTAGAACAGGGGATGTCAGAGCTGGGAGGGAGCTTATAGCAGGGAATGTCAGAGCTGGGAGGGAGCTTAGAATAGGGAATGTCAGAGCTGGGAAGATGCTTAGAACACAGAACAGTTTAACCTCAGTTGTTTAAATGATGAAATTGTGCCAGGAGATGACAGGAGAACTGTCCAAAGTTACACAAGCTAGTGTCAGACAGGATTAGAATGCAGGGATCTTCGCTCCCAGGTCAGTGAGCTTCCCCCACTCACTTTCTTTTTCCAGCTTTCTATAATCTCTACCCTGGACATGCTTCCTATACTTCATCCTAATCTGCTGATGCCCAAAGACACAATTAAGTCATTCTATTTCCTAACTGCTTAGTGGTTGTTTCTCCCTCCTCCTCCACAAGCCTACACTGTCTTTATCTCTTCCCTTCTCTGTCTCTGTCTCTCTGTCTCTCTCTCTCTCTCTCTGTCTCTCTCTCTCTCTGTGTCTCTCTCTCTCTCCCCCCTCCTCTCTTTCTTTATATATCTTACCTATCGCTGTCTCTCTCCCTCTCCCCCCTCTGTTCTTTCTATCCTCTCTCTTTTTCTCTCTCCCTTCTCTCCTTTTTCCTCTTTGCCATACCTCTCTTCAAGAGTTAATCTTTGCAGGAGCAAGGGATTCTTTCTTCTACTGAGTTTTCAGTTCTGACATCATGCCTATGTTATGAGCCCTGGCAGGGATTCATGTTTCACAGCTGAATTTCAATTGCCATGAGCTCTCTCCATGTAATATGTGTATGCATGCACACATGTTGTGAACAGCAGACAATTTGGGCCAGGAATTTCAGGCCTATCAATGCTCTGCCTAGAAATGAGCGCCTATCAGGTAGGAACGGGTCATGGAGAAAGCTAGCGATGGTGATGGATGTGTTGTTTCCTTGTTGTGTGAAGCTTCCAATGAAGAATGTCCTTAACCACTGCATGCCAGCACGTTCTCTACAAAGTGACAACATAGAAAGCCGCCTAAGGTGATGACAGGGGAAATGACTCTGTACAGGGCTACACAGATGGCATGTGTCAGAGGCCTGACTGGCTCTGAGGCCAACTCTCTATCCATTGTGCCACACTGTCTCTCATCACACAGGAGGAGATGGAAAGAGTCTCCTGACTTGGCTCCATTAACACTAGACCTTGGATGAAATACTGCCTACCACTGGGCTTCAAATCTCTTCTCCATAAGATGGAATTGGAGTAGATAATCTCTAATGTCTTATTCAGCCTAGACATTCTGTGTTCTAAGTACCCATTCTAATTGCAAAATCCTGTATTTGAGGTCCTATTCTTCTCTGACATTCTTTGTTCTAAGGTCTCTGTCATATATGAAATTTTGTGTTCGAAGGCACTCCTTTCCTTCTGAGTTCTAGGTTCTAAATTCCCTCCTCATTCTGAATTCTATGCTCTGAAGATCTCTTCCAGTTCTGACATTCCCCATTCTAAGGCCCCTCCCAGCTCTGACATTTCTTGTTCTAAAGTCTTTCCCAGAGTTGATATCCCCTGTTCTAATGTCCCACCTCTGACATTCCTTGTTCTAAGACCCCTCCCAGCTCTGAATTCTCTGTTCTAAAGTCCCTTTAATCTCTGACCTTTTCTTGGCCAAGATACTTTTAATTTCTAGGTCTCTATGTTCCATGACATTCTATTCTCCATGGTTTTTACCATTCTGTGAATATAGTATCCACTGAGTCTTTGATTTCAAGACTTGAACATTCTATCAGTATGTAACAGAAGACTGTCCAGTGTTCCCAATCCTTATGAGCAGGCACACAGAGCTGTACCAGTAACAGTCTCTACAAGGACTTTGGTGTATGTGCAGATATTCTATAGCTGGTTCTGGTCCACTAATTATGTAATGAAGAGAAATTATTTTGATTGGCTTTCTAGCTGAAATCAGGACACAGTCAAAAGGCATTAGTCAACTAGGGTCTAGATTTTGGTCTGGCTTTTTCCTACTTGGCCATGTTCTTCTGAGAGTGATAATGCTGTATGGGGAGTTGGCCACGGGATCTCCACATCTGAGGATGTCACGTGGCCTGTCAGTATGGGCCTCCACTTTGTATCTCTTCATGTTCGTGCTTTAGGTGAAAGCCATTGGAGATGGCTACAACCTTGGGAGATTCGATGAGATGTGAGACTCCATGCTAATATTTTCTGAAAGTCATATGGGAGATGTGAAGTCCTAAATAGCTAGCCTGGTCTACCTCAGCAGAAGCAGAGACTTGGACTGATCCGCTCATTGGCCATACCTCACTTGGAAGTGAACTTGACAAAGTAAATGTGATGTAAAAATGGCATTAAGTCTGAGTCCACTCTCCCCAGCAACAGAGGTGGTGAAGGAGGAGAAAGCATGCGCCCAAATTGTTGAGATCTTTATACTTCTTGCTGTATTCTTAGTGAATATCTCTTTGTTAAAACGAATTGATTTTAATTTGGTTAAACGGAGATGGAGTGATAATTATTGTTGGATAATAATGGAAAAAATGGACTAGAATGGTGGCTAAAGCAGATAGCATTGGAGAAAACACACCAAGCCCTCAGGACGCCATCTGGAGCCAGGAGTGCTAGTGTGGCCAGTTTGGGAAGAATGATGTCCAAGTATGCCTATAAATCTGTACGTCTAACCTTCTAATAATTGATGTTCTTCAAAGTCTCTGCTTCCGGTACTATGATACCTCTTTGAGCCTTTAGGGACACATTCACCACTTCATGAAAAAATGGAAACAAACAACCATGGGAAAGACGAGGTGTGTGATTGGCTAAAACCACAGACTTTCGATCTGCCAAGCTATAAATCCGCAGATTAGAAGAGACAGGTCCGAATCTTGCTTCAGACACTGATTACCAGTACTATTACAGGTAAGTCCCATAACATTTCTTAGTGTCCCTTTTCCTAATCTATAAAATAGTCATGGTAATATCTATAGTACATATTTCATTGATTTGTTATGAGATTCCAATGAAATGATCAAAATAAAATACTTTATAAGCCTTAAAATGGGAAATAAATTAGTGTTGCTGCTGTTTCTTATTGTTATTATTTTTCACAGGACACTGTGCTAGGCATGGCTTCTACTAAAACTGAGAAGCAGATTCAATTCGAGCACCCAAAATAACAATAGTCAGCATTGATGTGGCTGATGTAGGCCAGAAGACCAAGTACACCAAGTTTCTTTTGTCTAGCTGCTGGTGAAGGAAAGGGGAGAGGTTATGCAGACAGACATAGCTAGATTGATTAGATTGTATCCATTAGTCCAGGCCTTTTCTACAAAGGGATTCTTCAAAGCTCTAAGTTTAGACTTACCTGTTTTCCACAAATTGTCATACTTATAAGAGGTGCTAGCTCATTTTGTCTATCTCACTGTAAAACCTCCCAGACTCTAACATCTTTGGGCAATAGGTGATCGGGTTATTGCCAAATAGAATCAAATATCTAGGAACGATTGGATATGGAACTTCACTTCCCTTGACTAGATAAAGCTTGGGGTTCAAAAGTCAGCAGAGAAACAGGTTGCCTCTATTTTATTTTTCCTTCCATTTATGACTATTTCACAATGGTTTCTATATGTTGTTACAATAGTGAGAAGGTTGAAGAAGGAGAAAGAGGAGGAGGAAGAGAAGCAGAAGAAGGAGGAGAGGGAGGAGGAGGAGGAGAAGAAGAAGATGAAGAAGAAGAAGAAGAAGAAGAAGAAGAAGAAGAAGAAGAAGAAGAAGAAGAAGAAGAAGAAGAAGAAGAAG
>NW_027187465.1:5741650-5755920 GCF_028583685.1 Petaurus breviceps papuanus | reverse complement strand
AGGGAGAGGGAAAGGGAGAAGGTGAAGAAAGAGGAGAAGGAAAAGAAACTGAGGTCCATAGACATGAACTGATTTGCTTGCAGTTACACAGGTGAGTAACCTTAGTGGCAACACGAGGATTTAAATCTGCTCTGTCTCCAAATTTAAGATCCTGTGATAGCATCTGAGTGGAAAGAGCTTTGGAAAATGGGGAACCATCCTGTTGACGCTCTAATAGCTAGCACTCCTATAGCAACTTAAGATTTGCAAAGTACTTTACAAATATCTCCGTTTATCCTCACCACAACCTTGAGCAGAAACTGCTAAGATATTCTCATTTTACAGAGGAAGAAACTGAGGCAGACAGAAAACAAGTGACTTACCCAGGGTCACACAGCTAGGAAATGTCTGAGTCTCAATCTAATGTCAGGTTTTCTTGACTAGGAAGCACTGAGTTCATTGTGTCACCTAGCCAGTCTCGCTTTGTATGCAGTCACTGTATTCATATAGAAGACCCAGGGAGCACAGGATTTTGATTTGGTAAGAACATTTGCTATCGTTTCTCCACCTCCTTATATTGGAACTGAAGGAACTAGGTCTCCCATCAGCTCCAGCATTGCATAGGCAGGGATTCAAACTCAAGTCTTCCAACTCTAATTCCATTTTGCCCCTGGGAAGGACAACTGGAATTTCTCTTTAGTCTCAAAAAATGTTTTCTTTTCAACCAGTTTTCTGACTCCGAAACCAAGTTCCCATCAAGAGAGAAACATGAAAGCCCCAGCCATTGCTCCTATTTCTTCCATTTTCAGCTGATTCTGGACAAGAGGTAATGGATTCCCTGAAGCTCCACCCTCAGCTCATTCCATTCAATGAGAGAAGCTGGACCAGCCACACAGAGAGGCCTTATTTGGAGCTTGAGAGAAGATTTCCCAAATTCCATCTTGAAATAGAAATCCCCAGGGACAGCTGCCTGGCTCTTTCCCCAAACTCGCCTCATTGCCTACCTCATACCTGAGCAAGAATCTTCTCCCTACTACATTCAAACTGGCCACTGTATGTTCTATGTTCTAGGACCCAGTTCAGGTATGTTAGAATATGAGAAGAGCATCTGGTCCAACTCACACAATATCCCTAATCTATATTCATTTATCCTGAAAGCTGGGAGTTCATTTAAAAGAAGGCTATTGCAAAAGTACAGGCAAGAGTTGAACGGCGGGAGGTGTTTTTAAAAGTAGCCAGCTTGTACTAGGAAATCTTCAGTCCCAGGAAACTCACTACTCATTGAGCAGTCTAGTCTACACATTGTATGAGGTTTTGCTGATATTGTGCTGAAATCTCCTTCCGTGCACCTTATAAGGTCACAGATTTAGATCTGGGAGAGACCTCAGAGATCATCTAGTACAACCTTCTCATATTACGGATGGGGAAACTAAGACAAAAAGAGATTAAAGGATTTGCCTAAGGACATAGAGAGTGGACACCAGAGGTCCCAAGTCATCGGAGCCTTCCACTGTGCCATGATTCCTGCTGATGTGTCTCCTAGTACCAAATAGAGCAAGTCTCATCCCTCTTTTCTGATAGAGACAGAGACAGACAGAGACATAGAGACAGAGACAGACAGAGACATAGAGACAGAGACAGACAGAGAGAGATTGCTAGAATAAAATGAAGTTTCCTCCAAGCTAAACATCACAGGTCTCTCCAATAGATCTAGTTTCTATACCATAGAAAAATCATAGAAAGCATGTAACTTTAAACAGAACACTGAGGGTGGGAGGGAGGAATGGGCGAAAGCGGGATCCTCTGTGTCCTAGAATCAAGTCCCCAGAATCCATAGCCCCCAGCTAGAGTTTCCAAAAACCTGGACGAGTCATTACCGCTAACAAGTCTGGCAAGCTGTCAGAACACACTGCAACCCCTCCCTCCTGATGGCCCAAACAGAACTTGCCTGGCCCATCCAAGCACATGGATTGTATTTCTATACAAACTCTTTCCTTGGAAAAGGAGAAATCTACTGGGGTTTGAGGCTTGGGGGAAGGGGACTTTGGGCTGAGTGAAGGGTGGAAAAGTTGAATTCTAGCAAAGCAAATGTAAATTTCCCAAGTGATGGAGCAAATGGGTTCTGAATAGATAAAAGAGTCAAGAGAGCTGGGTTCCAGTCCAGACCAGTGACTGCCCTGCTGTTTGACATCATAGCCCTATGCTGGCATTCACCATCATACCATGGAAATTGTGTGTGTTGGGTGAAAGACCCTTGAAACTGTGGTTTCCTGGGAAAACCTTAAAGTATAGATGACCAACATGTGTCTTCTGGAAAAGCTTTTGAGTACAGCCCAACCAGATTAAAATGTCATTGGGAAATACTTAATAAAATAAATAAAAATACAATTGAATATAGATAATGTTAATCTGAGGTTTTCTAAATCAACATGCCATGAAGGATCCTTATGTATAGTTTAGTGACCCCTGTTTCTATCTGAGTATGACACCACTGCCATAAAGCATTTCATAATGTGAGTTGATTATTCCACAGGACATGGCATGCATCAAAGGGGAAATAATTCCAAACACATTCCTTTTCTTCAGAAAGCATAATATTCCTTCACTACCACCAATGTATATCCCCTGGTTGGAAGAAGGGGAAGGAAGTTGACAGAGAGACAGACAGAGAGGAGGGGGGAGAAATCATTTTGTATTTTTCCCCCATAATCAAATGATATATATAACCTTCCAAGTGTAGAAGCCTCTTCTTAGAGAAGAAAATACAAAGAAACAACTCCTTCTCCCAACCCCCACAGCAACAAAGAGTTTTGGAAACCATCAAGCATTATGTAAAATACCATCATATTATTATTATCACCATTTTCATCAAGAGGATGAAGAGAAAGAATGCCACACAAAGGAGGAAGGAAAAGAAAAATACACCTATCCTTTCTGTCCTTTTGGACTTGAACCAAAAAAAAATGAAGCTCTTCATTCAGAGTAGCAACTAGCTACCCTTCAGAGAGGGAAGCTGTTTGACCCACAAGTAATGATACATTAGAACCACAAAAGGCATCAGGTGAGGGCTCACCTATTACGTATCAGAAGAAGAAACAAACTGTCATGGTGGTTGATGATTTCCTACTCAGGAGTCCCCTGGTAACTTATTAGTTGGCCTGATAATGACATTAGAGAATTCTATTGTTTTCACTGGCATGTATACAAGACATAACAGATAACCTCCCAAGACTTAACAAAATGGATGGACATTACCCATTTCTGGTGATTTGCACGTGGACAAAAGGTACTGGCATTTAAGACTGTGTTACTGAAAATTATGAAGTCTTATCTAAGAACTGGAAGTAGAGACATAGCTGCATTTGGCTTCCTATTACCCATTAAAAGTAATGCAAAAGGAAAAGAAGTCATTTTGGGACATGAATAGGTAGTTAAGAAAGGTGGTCTTGGAGAATGGGATGTGCATTTCTGAATCATGGATAGAGATATAGAGAGTATACCTAACAAGAGCTGATAAAAATGTATTTACCAAGTATCTTGAAAAGCTGATCAAAAGCTTTAAAGTAAAAAGGGTGAGGAAAGCTACTTATGTGTATCACTGTCAATTATAATAATGTTAACATTTATATAGTAATTTAAAGTTTACAAAGGGCTTTACATGCATCTTGTTTTATATTCACAATCTTAAAAGGTAAATTCTATTATTATGCCCATTTTATAGATGAGGAAAATGAGGCCAGTTAAGGAGGTTAAGTGACTTGGCCAGAGTCATACAGCCAATGAGTGTGTGAGATCAGACTTATAGTCTGGTCTTCCTAACTCCAGATCCTACACTCTATTCAATGCACCACTTAACTGCCATAAATATGTATATATAATGTATGTGTGTTTGTATGTATCCTTCAAGTTAGATACCAGGCAGAAAAGGATAGAAAAGGAATCAGAGGAAGGATAGTCATTGATGTAATCAGAAATCCATAGGAGATAAAATCTAAGAAAAGAGGCTATACTAAAACGCTTGGTTTTCAAATGTCTTTATACAAAAGACAAAAGTATAGGCAACTACAAGAGTAAATAGAGGTCCTAACACATATTTGGCAAAATTGGATTCATAATCATGACAGCAACTGGGTGTAAGGAAACTCACTGACTGGAATAGCTTTCTAGATGTTTTCTTATATTCTATTCCAAAGAAACTGTAGAGATAAAGGAGGAAGTGGAAGAACATGGTAAATTAAGAAATGTACTTATACGAAGAAATACAGTAAGCAGAGAAGAACAACTGTGTGACCCTGGGAAAGTCACTTAACCCAGTTTACCTCAGTTTCCTCATCTGTAAAATGAGCTGGAAAAGGAAATGGAAAACCCCTCCAGGATCTCTGCCAAGGAAACCCAAAATGGGGTCATGAAGAGTTGGACATGATTGAAAAATGACTGAACTACAATAAATAGTTTTGTTGGAGGGCTTCATTTGTACAGATCACCACTGGGGTTCTCTTCCTAATGGCTAATAAGTTCTTGACTTTATTCAGAGGTAATTTCTCTTTTAAATTTTTTTTGGAGGGGGGGAGGTAGGGCAATTGGGGTTGAGTTACTTGCCTTAGGTCACACAGCTAGCTAAGTGTCAAGTGTCTGAGGCCAGGTTTGAACTCCGGTTCTTCTGATTTCAGGGCTGGTGCAGAGCTAATTTCATCCTCCAAAAGGTAGAGGAACCAACAAGCACCAATTCTATTCTGAATCTGGATCTTGCTCTAGAGCTCCTCCACAATAACAGGGAAAACCTGTCTGTTAGGGTGGAAATAAGGGGAAAATTCAGAGAAAGTGATAACATCCTGCTAGAGTTCATTATAGAGGAGACAAAAGTGGTTCATAGTCAGACTTGTGCTCTTGATTTTAGAAGAATATAGTTCAAAGAATAAAGGGGAAAGGTAGAAAGGAATAAAAAGACAAAAATTGTATAGGGGAAGTCAGTCTAGGATGGATGGGAAACTTTTACTACTGCAATCTGAAGACACAATGGGAAACACTCCCAGTAGAAAAGAAGGAAAAAATGATAAATGTCTAAAAATAACTGATGTGGATAAAAGGGAGGAGGTCACCACCCAACTTAGATTAAATAGATATGCATGTATGTATGGGTGTGTATGCACACGTTTATGTTTAGACCTGTATGTGTGTATAGGTGTATATATGCACACATATATTTGTATATACACACAGATGTATTTATAAACCTACTTAATCTACACTATCAACATTTTTTCCATCACTTTCTTAAGTCTAGTAAATCAACAAAATAATAAATCAAAACTTGATTTGTAGCGTTGGCTGTTTTCCATGGTACAAATGAAGATACTGAAAATTTGACAACTGACTCTCCCAAAACAGTCTGAGCTAATCTGAACACTTCTGGAGGAGACATACTTCTAGAGAACATACCTTCCAAGGGGGTTCCTCCAAAGTCTTTGTCATAGAAGACCTTGATTTCTTTTGTGTAATCTTCACGAAGGTCATAAGGTCAACAATGAACGAGTCCTCTGCCACTCCGTTGGACTGCCTTCTCTTGAGGAGTGGAGCTTTTTCTCTTCTGAGTGATACCACTCTACCAATGGTGGTACACTCACCCTTTCCCCTTTCTTCTCAGGCACCAAGAGACAGAAAAATGTCAGCTGTCATTCTATAACCTCCCCACACTTTGAAAGAGTCACAAGGTCATTGACTGAGTATATCCATCAACCGAAAAGACACTGATGCCGCCATATACTCATAATGGTCATTTCCTGGGTGGGGGGACAGATCATCCTCTCTCTGGGGATACTTCTCACAGTAGTCCTGTTTCCTCAAAGCTATAAATAAAAGAGAATGAGAGATGTGTTGCTTGCCCCTTTTTGCATACCCACTCCATTCTGGCTCAGCAGCTCAAGTCACCAGTTTCCCTATTTGTGAATCCAGTTCCATATTCTGTCATCACACAAGGCCAGCCCCTTGGTCACATGTTGACACAAACCTGTTCCTCCCAAGTTCCCATGTGCCTCCTTAGACTAAATCCAGGCTTGAGAAGAAGTCAGAGACTGACCATCATAACTCACACCACCCTTGCCACCCATAGAGAATACTGAAGCAAGAGTAACGGAGAATGAATATAAGAATATGATATAATGATGCAATGAGTACCATGAACACAAATTCAAAATGAGCTGAGGTTTATAAGGGAAGTTAATATAACCAAAAAGAGGTCTTGTTTCTTTGTCAATTTTTAAGTCCCATTGAGGAAAGAAGACAGGATCATTGTTTAAAAGAGATAGAATGATAACCGACAAGAGAGAAGGGAAAGCTGGGAATTCTTTTCTTCCTTCTGTTTCCTCTGCCAATATGATTGACTTTCATGCTAGAAATGACCAAAAGAAAATATTGGCTAACTGAAACCTGATATACAAGATACAAATAGAGATAGCAAAATGGTACCTATTTGCCAATGATGAATTCGGGTCACCTACCAAATTCTTAGCTCGTACGATTGCTGGGCCATTGTTAATGATAAGTGAAGAAAGTAGCCATTGTTGGTGTGTGATCCAGATACCCCTGGGAGTCTCCGAGCATCTTTCCAGGGGGTCCATGAGGTCAAAAATATTTTCATAATAATACTAAGATGTTTTGACTTCTGATACAGTCAATATTCCTGAATATGATACATATTAAAAGAAAAAGGCTCCTGAGGGAGGAAGTCCTCAATATTTTTTAAGAGTGTAACGGGAAACCCTGATGCCAAAAAGTCTGAAAACCACAGGATTATGGAAAATGTGAAAAGTATCTTAGAACTCACAAAAGGCAAACATTGCTCCACGTTCGGAGAAAACAAGAGGCAAAGGACAGAATGTGCAATCGACTCAAATTCCTGGGAAAACTTATCTCGGAAAGGGAGCTGGGATTACCCAAAAGCCAGCATGACTTCATCACATTTAGCTCACACTAGACTAACCTTGTTTCCTTTCTTGGCAGGCATATAAAACTGGCAAAGCGAGGGAATAAAGCAGAAATGAAGCCAGTGCCCCTAGGCCCCCCTCACTCCCTCGCTCTCTGTCTCAGAGGGAGGAAGGCTACATCTCCACCCTCGGGGTTCTAGGGACAGCCCTGAGGAGTTGGACTAATGTCTTTCCTCTGCAATCAGCTCAAGTTTGCCCCATTGTTAACCACCAATAAAGAACATCCCAGTTCAATGAATAGCAATTACCTTTTACAAACATTTGTACACACAGCTCCCTCTAACACTGGAAGACGCACTATCTCCTGTGTCCCCTTGGTCTCTAGGGAGAGTCGGGGCAGACTTAACACAGTTTTTATAAAGGATTATCACATAAAGCTTGATTCAAAATTTGGGACAGTCACTAGATGAGTCTCAACTACTACCAAACCAGGTCTTGAAAATCGTTCCTTGATCCCCTGCGCCTCGATATTGAGCAGAATGGCTGGAGAATCTCCTGTGGACTTCAATCCTGGGCCTTCTAGTAGCCAGCTCTTCTGAGCTTTAGGAACTCAAGGTCATAGCCATCTCCAATTCTCCTTCCCTTAGAAGGAAGAAAGAATGAACAACAAAACTAGAAGGAACAGCAAAGTCGTGAGCTCTCCTCTGCAGTCTAGTTCTAGGTGACAGAGGTCCTGAGGCTTCCCCTCCTGAATATCTTCAGCATCCCATCCTCTTTCCAATGCCAACAAGTCTGGGAAGGCCTTGCACCAAGAAACTTGCACCCTTTTAATGCATTATAGAATTGACTCCATAGCCAATCAAAGAGTGTCCTCTTCATCATGTGTTTAACAGATCAGAAACTGTTAGAGTATTCTATATAGTCTCCAACCCTCTCCAATATTGGGTAAGTTCAGGGGAATTACATCAGCCAAGCACACTAATGACTACCCAGCAACCCCCTGTGACAGATGTAATTTACCTGGATTTTAGCAACGTGTTGGATAAATTATTTCATATTACTCTTGTAGAAAATGCAGATATACATTGTTCAATCATATGAGACTTTGTGGGAATGAAGATCATACATAGCACATCAGGCTCTTCTATTCTCCACCATCTCTTAAAGCCTGTCTGAGCTCATGTTCATTGTTTCCTGACAGCATCCTTCCCTCTTATCCTTTGCCATCCCCTTCTTCTTTTGCTTCAATCTTTTCCAACATCATGGTCTTTCCCAATAAGTCCTGTCCTCTCATTATGTGGTCAACGTATTTAAGGTTCAGCTTCAGCTAGGATATATAGTTATTGTTATAAATATAATGATATAGATACAATAATACACAAATATATATATATGGAACATATGCAGATATAGATTCTATATAAATTAGATAGATTAGATGTACTTATAGAATAGATTTAGATATAGGTGAGGCAGTTAGATGGCTCAGTAGATAGAGTAGTCAGAAGGACCTGAGTTCAAATTTAGCCTCACACACTTAGTACCTGTGTGACCCTGAGCAAGTCGAATAACTTTTGCTTGCCTTAATCCACTGGAGAAGGAAGTATCAAATCACTGCAGTATCTTTGCCAAGAAAACCCCATGGCCAGTATTGGCATGCTATGGTCCAAGGGGTCATAAAGAATCAGAAAAAACTAAATGACTGAACAATGATAACAAAAATAGATATATATATATATATATAGATATATAGATATAGATATATAAAATAGGCAGCTAGGGGGCACCACAGTGGATAGAGCACCAAGCCTGAGTCAGAAAGACTTATTTATCTTCCTGAGTTCAAATGTAGCTTCAGACATGTTAGCTATGTGACCCTGGGCAAGTCACTTCACTGTTTGCCTCAGTTTCTTCTTCTGTAAAATGAGATGGAGAAGGAAATGCCAAACTGCTTTAATGTCAGAAAAGATTGAAAACGATTGAACAATGACAAATAATAGGCAAAAATACAATTGGAAGAATTCAGAACTGATTGAATAGCCAAATTTAGAAAGCAAGTCATTAATAATTATATGTCAGGTATCCAGAAGATCTCCAGTAGAATGCCCCAAGAATCTGAGCTGTCCTCATGCTATTTGAGATTTTTACCAGTGCCTTGGATAATATCATGGCATACTTACTAGATCTGCCAATCATACAAAAAGGGATGGCAGGATCAGGATTCTCAAGTATCTTGACAGACTCAAGCACTGGGCTCCATCTTACCTGATGGTATCCAATAGGGATAAATGCAAAATCCAATACTCGGCTCAAAAATTCAACCTCATAAGTATAAGATGAGACCTAGTTAGAGGGCTGATTACTTAGAAAAATAAATAAACACGTCTGACAGTTTTAGTGGACTACAAGCTCAATATGACTCAGCAGTGTGTTATCAAAATTAAAAAAAAAAACTGTTTCTTCAGGCCCAGGAGTGTATTGGAGACTGTTCTCTAACTCCTGAGGGATGATTGTTACATTTTCAGTGGGAGCAATGACACCTCAGAAGTTGGCAAATGCTATAAATGAGGACTTGACTGACTGTTCTATCAATTGCATAGACTTAAAGTGATGAAGAAAATGTTCATACAGATTAAACTTTGAAGTGTGTAATGAGATTTTTTTTCTGGAGAGCTATTGTTACGCATTTACCACAACACCCCTACAGACAACATATAGAATACTTAGTTGAGTTCTGGAAACTACAAATGAAGAAGGCTGTCATTGAGCTGAATAGCAGAGTGGAGGACAAGCAAGATTGGACAACTGGCAGTAACACCAACATGTCATTACTTCTTCAGGGTAGAAAAAAAATCGCTCCACCCTTCCATACTCTGGTGGAGGCAAGTGCCAGAGATTTTTGTCTTATTTTTACTATTTCTCCTGGATAAGTTTTCCATTGAGCTTCTGCAGCCAACTGATAATAGGAGACCCCATTGATGTTTATATGAGGTCCAGCCACTTCATGGAATCTCTCAAACTCTCAGCACTGTCTCTCTACCTCCCTGCACACCAATTACCTGATGATTCCATCTGATCACCTGGAGACTACGTTTTAATAGGTGTGTGATTAGGCTATCTCTTGTTGTTGGTTTTTAAATTTATTTATTTATTTAAATTTTCAACATTCATTTCCACAAGATTTTGAGTTACAATTTTTTCTCCCCATCTTCCCCCTACCTCCACCCCAAAATACCTAGCCTATTAAATACCCATTCCCCAGTCTGTTCTGTCTTTTATACTCCCTCATTACTTCCCCCTCCCCCTGATTTTCTAGTAGGGCAAGATGGATTTCTATACATCAGTGTCTGTTTATTTTACTTCCCAGTTGTATGTAAAAAACAATTTTTTAAACATTTGTTTTTAAAACTTTGAGTTCTAGATTTTTCTCCCTCCTTCCCTCCTCACCCACACCCACTAGGAAGATAAGCAATTAAATATAGGTTGGACATGTGTAGTCACCCAAATCATTTCCATAGTATTTATATTGTGAAAGGCTAACTATATTTCCCTCCATCCTATCCCACCCCCCACTTATTCTATTTTCTCCTTTGACCCTGTCCCTTTTCAGAAATGTTTGCTTCTAACTACCCTCTCCCCCAATCTGCACTCCCTTCTATCATCCCCTCTCTTATATTCTAACCCTCTATTTTCCTGTAGGGTGAGATACCCAATTGATTGTGTATGTTATTCTGTCCTTAAACCAAATTCAATGAGAATCAGGTTATCCCATTATTTTTCATCTTCCTGCTCTTCCCCTCCATTGTAACAGTTCTCTTTTGCTTCTTTTATATGAGATAAATTACCCTAAACTATCTATCCTTTTTTCTTTCTCCCAATAAATTCCTCTCACCTCTTAATTTTATTTTTTTAGATATCATCCCTTCATATTCAACTCATCATGTGCCCTCTGTCTATGTAGACATGAATATACATATACCCACGCTCACATATATATTTATATACACATATGCCCTCCTATACATACTTATGTGTATGTATACATATATATGTGTATATACTCATATATATTCCCTTCAACTATTCTCATAATGAGAAAAAAATCTTATGAGTCACAATAAACATTTTTCCATGTAGGAATGTAAATAGTTCAACTTTAATAAGTTCCTTATGATTTCTTTTTCCTGTTTACCTTCTCATGCTTCTCTTGCTTCTTGTATTTGAAAGTCAAATTTTCTGTTCAGCTCTGTTTTTTTCATCAAGAATGCTGGAAAATCCTCTATTTCATTGAATGATGATATTTTCACCTGTAGCATTGTAGTCAGTTTTGCTGGGTAGGTGATTCTTAGTTTTAGTCCTAGCTTCTTTGACCTCCAGAGTATCATATTCCAACACCTGTGATCCCTTAATGTAGAAGCTCCTAGGTCTTGTGTTGTCCTGATTGTGTTTCCACAATACTCAAATTGTTTCTTCCTGACTGCTTGCAGTATTTTCTCCTTGACCTGGGAACTTTGTGATTTGGCTATAATATTCCTAGGAGTTTTCCTTTTGGGATCTTTTTTAAGAGGTGATGGGTGAATTATTTCAATTTCTATTTTGCCCTCTGGTTCTAGAATATCAGGGCAATTTTACTTGATAATTTCTTGAAAGATGGTGTCTAGGCTCTTTTATTGATCATAGCTTTCAGATAGTACAATATTTTTTTAATTATCTCTCCTGGATCTATTTTCCAGGTCAGTGGTTTTTCCAATGATATATTTCACATTGCCTTCTATTTTTTTCATTTTTGTTTGGATCTGTTTAGTAGTATCTTGATTTCTCATATAGTCATTAACTTCCAATTGCTCCAATCTAATTTTGAATTATTCTCTTCAGTGAGTTTTTGACATTCCTTTTCCATCTGGCAAATTTGACTTTTTAAGGCATTCTTTTCCTCATTGGCTTTTTGAGCCTTTTTTGTCATTTAGTTATTCTATTTTTTAAGGCATTATTTTCTTCAGTAATTTTTTGGTCTCCTTTAGCAAACTGTTGACTTGCTTTTCATGATTTACTTGCATCATTCTAATTTCTCTTCCCATTTTTTCCTCCACTTCTCTTACTTTATTATAAAAATCCTTCTTGAGCTCCTCCATGACCTGTAAACAGCTCATATATTTCTTGGAGGCTTCTGATGCAGGAGTTCTGACTTCACTGTCTTCCTCCCTCTCCATGCCTTGATTCTTATTGTTCCCCAAAAAAGGATTGTATGGTCTGTTTGTGCTTCTTCTGCTTGCTCATACTGCCAGCCAGTTACTTAACTTTTGATCTCTTTACCACAGTAGAACTCTGCCTCCAGAATGGAGAGAGCTTTGTCCCAAATCACTGGGGTTTTTGCAGCTGCCAAAGCTATTAGGAGGGCACCGTCTCTACAGCCCCCACAAGCTCTGGCTCACTGGCCACACACCCCAGGACCACCACCCAAGACTATGACCCAGATCCAAGCAGGTTAGAGCAAGAGCGATAACCCTCTGAATGGTCTTTTGGTCCCCCTAAGATCTGCAGGTCAGGAGCTCCTGAGGCAGCCACCTGGTAGAGGCTTCACAGCTGTTGCTCCTCCACAGCTTCTCACCCCAGGGGCAGGGGCCTGACGGCACTCTTTTCCACCTAGTTCCCAAAGAGTTCCACACTGACCTTTTACTTTCCTTTTCTTGTTTATGGGTTGAGAAGTCTGGAAACCATCACAGCTGCTGGTTATTCACTCCCCTGAAGCCATCTGTGACCTGGCCACTGATGGGGGCCACCCTGGGCTGCGAAACAGGTGGCTCACATGGGACTGTGCTCAGTTCCCAGCACGGTGCTATGGATCCTTCCTGTCGGCCTGCCGGGCTTCCTTCAGCAGGAGATTTATTTTTCTCCATCACTTTGTGGGTTCTGTAGCTCTAAAATTTGTTTAGAGTAATTTTTTAACATGTATTGGAAGTGATTGCAGTGGGAACTCATGCCAAATTTGTGCTTCTGTTCCACCATCTTGGCTTTGCCCCTGCTGTCTCTTGTCATTGAGTCATTTCAGTCATATCTGACTCTCTATGAACCCCTCCCATTGGAGTTTTCTGGGCAGAGATACTGAAATGGTTCCCCATTTCCTTCTCCAGTTCCTTTTACATGAGGAAACTGAGGCCAACAGGGTGAAGTGACTTGTCCTGGGTCTCACAGCTAATAAGTATCTGAGGTCATATTTGAACTTATAAGGATAAGTCTTTCTGACTCGAGACCTAGCATTTTATCCAGTAAGCCACCTTAGCTGCCCTGGGCTATCTCTAAAAACTATCATATGGGCAAGCTTATTGTCCTTAACTTCCAGAGGGCAGAACGTGGAGTGATGAGACTGAGGATGGAGAGTGGCAAATTTTAGTTCAAAATTAGTGGAAAAATCTTACTAAAATTGAGAACTTTCAAAAACTTCAATAGAGAGCCTCAGGAGGAAATGAGTTCTTCATCACTCCAGGTCTACCAATAGAGGCTGGATGGTCATTTGCTACCAACATGTTGCAGAGAGGATTCTTACTCAGGTTTAACTTGAACCAAGCAACCTCCAAGGCCTCTTAAAACCCTGAAATATTATAAATCTAGGTACCCCTTAGCTATATTATATTATAATTAATATTTTATGTTAATTATAAAAGTTCAACCAGTTTTACAATGAAATGGACTTTCCTTAAAATCTCCATCAATTCAGAGCCCAAAGGAGTTCACGAAGATGAGTGTGAATGAATAAGGATTGAATTAGTTTTATAAGGCCAGAAGTGGGGGGTAGGGAGCAGGTGGGAAGGGAGAGAATCTGGCTCAGAGGGATCCTGGCAGGGCTTTGAGTCTAGTGCTGTTTAGTTAACATTGAACACTCAAGGAATCCCAGAATCCCATTGTTATGGGAGGGACCTCAGAGGCCATCTAAGTCCAGCCATCCCTGAACAAGGATCCCTCCTCTCCATCCAGATGCTGCTTGTAGTCCTCTCGTCCCAGAGGACTCCCATGCCACACTTGGCCAGCTGGAATTCCTGCAAGTCTTTTCTGAAATCAAACCAAAATATGCTCCTTTGTTACATCCATCCAGTGGAGAGAATGCTGTATTTGGATCAGGAACACTTGAGTTCCAATCCTGCTTCATACACTTACTAGCTCTGTGTCCCTAACCAATCAGTTAGTCTCTCTCAGCCACAGTTTCTTCATCTGTAAAATAAGGATAATAATAGTGTCAACTTCACAGGATGTTAGGAAAGAATATATGTAAAGTACTTAGCACAGTGTGCCTGACTTAGCACAGTATCCATGATATAAATGCTGCTTCTTCTCCTCCTCCTCCTCCTTCTTCCCCTTTTTCTTCTCCTCCTC
>NW_027187465.1:5694661-5741550 GCF_028583685.1 Petaurus breviceps papuanus | reverse complement strand
GTAAAACAAAACTAACTCCCCATCTTAAATACAATCCCTCACATACTTGAGGAAACCTATGATATCCCCTTGACATTTTCCATTCCTCAAAGTAAATATTCCTATTTTTTCAAGTGATTATCAAGTGACAGGAACTTAAGGCTTTTTACTCTTCTGGTCACATTCCTTTGAACTCTTTCCAATCTGCCATATCTTTCCTAAAATGGAGTCCTCAGAACTGAGTGTAATACTACAGACACAGTCCAACAGAACTCACACTCACCCAATGCTATGCTTCTCAGTACAGTCTAATATCACAATGTCTCCCAAAGCAGGTTCCCAGGCACCACTGGGCTGAGATCTCAGGAGATGGTGACCTTCACCAGTCTCTGTCTTTTGTTTGCCCCTGTGGTGCATCCTGGCTTTGTTCCTTCAAGGCTGCCTATCTCCTAAGTAAGAGAGTGAGCTTCCCATTCCTTCAATACTATTACTACCCAGATCCCCAAGAAACAGCTCTTTGTGGCTCTGATCTAAGTTAGGGTCCTCAGCAGCAGAGAGAGAGAAGGTAAGAAGAGGTATCCAATATACAAATGTGAATTGGGTTTGGTTCAGTCAGTTTGACACCCACATAGCCAAAACTAAGCAACCAAGCATCTTAGAACTACAATGATCCAAGAGGCTAATAATCAAGCCTTGCTGGTACATTGGCAAGTACACTGCTCATTAAGGCTTGTACATGTCACCTTCCCTGAATGCAGAAGGAGTAAAGCCAACTGTGCTCTCTTACCCCATTTCTTCATCCCATGAACATTCGTTTTCCTCTTGCCTCTGTAGTTATTTCTGCTGCAATTGCCCTGTAGATTAATATCCCAATGCTCACATGTCCCCTGGAAAGGGAAAGATGTCAGCTGCTTTCAAGATTGCACAAGGCCCCCAAGCAAACAGAATACAACCCTATGTCAAAGACAGTCTTGACTAGGTGGCCATGAGTTCACATGTTGTGGCCTATTGGGCAGGGGAAAAGGCATCCTCCATCCCAACCCTCTAGGCTTCAGAGCTATTCTTATATTTTCAAGTCTGACAAGAAGTGGACCAAAGGGAAGGAAGTGTCCCTTTAGTATATCTGTGGAGTTCTGGCTCGGCAGTCAATGAAAGGAGTCATCCTGGCCTGGATATCTGGGTGTACTGTGATATGTGGGATAGAGGGCTGGGGGAGGAGGGAGAAGGGCTCCCCCCAGGTACATTCCATATGACATCCTCTGTTTTAAAACCCTTTTTGATTCTGATCTGTGTTCCAAGGCCCCATCTCAGTTCTGACTTGCCATGTTCAAGTTTCCTCTTAAGCTCCGCCATTCTGGTTCTTAAAGTCCCTCCCAACTTCAACATCTTTTATTCTAAGGCCCCCACTCAGTCTCACCTTTATGTCCCAACACCTCCTAGCTCTGAAATTCTATATTCCAAGGCCTTTCCCAACTCTCATATTCTATGTACTAAGGCCCCTCCCAGTTCTGACTTTTTGTGATTTAAAATCCCTTCCAGCTCTGACATTCTCTGTTCTAAGGTCGCTTTCAATTCTGATATTCCATCAATCTAAATTCTCTTTCCCCAAATCCCTGTTGGGCTTTTCAAAGAAAATGGTAAGGTAATGAGATCCATAGAAAAAGAAAGTGTATGTCAGTTTCTTTCTTTCTGTTAATTAAATCAGTTGGAGTGGACTGTGAGATGAAGCAGAGAGGAAAAAGTCACCTCTGAAGCACAGGTTCTCTAATATATTTATGTCCTGGACCTGTTTGGCCATGTGATGAAGCCTAAAGACCCTTTTCTAGGATCATGTTTTAAAGGTATAAAATAAAATGCCTTCACAAAGGAAACTCAAGATTAATAAAAATAAAGATGTAATTTTTTCCATCTAAGTTCATGGACCTCATGAAATCTATCCAGGTATTTCTTGGAGTGGAGGGCAGCTCTGTGGACCCTGGATTAAGAACCTCTCCTTTACAGGAATCACCTCCAAAAGCAAAAGGCAGAAGGTCTTGACTTTACTGAGTAAAACTAAAATGAGGCAAAAGATTTCGATCATGCCTGCATTTAAACTGTTTGCTTTTGGAGAGTTGTTTTTTTATGTTTTTTCATCAATCAAAAACACTTAGGAACTATACAATATATACAATTAACTATGCCAAGGGCTGAATATATACTAAGACAAAATTGAAACAATTCCTGCCCTCAAGAAGCTTATATTTTCTAAGGGGAAATAATATGTATGCATATGCATTAAATACATTTTTTTTTCTTCCAGAGGAGACATCTATAACTAGGAGTTTGTGTAAAAGATAACATTTGAGGTGAGTCTTGAAGAAAACCAGTACTTTTAGGGGATAGAGGGATTAGTCTAGGGAGTCTCTAATCAATTTGATATTTCTCTTTAGTCATCTTGAGGACATTATAGGATATGGGACTTGCTGCAGGCATCCATAGGGCCCTCCCAAGGGAAGAGCACTATGGGTCTTGCACGTCGTAATTAATAAATTTGTATTGACTAAAATCTTTCCTTTTTCACTTCAGAAATTGGTGTTACCTCCTGGATTATTGACTCTCAAAAAGACGGACTCCTCAGATTAGCTCTTGCCCAGGAATTCCATATTAGTGGGGTAGAAAAGTGGGGTAGAAGGGAGGATCTTCCTTCTCCCATCACCAAACAGAACATTGTAGAAGAAACATATGGCAAGTGTTCTAGGAGGTCCTAAAAGGTGTATTTAGGGAGTTCCAGATCCTGGCTGGCTTCTTCTGTCTTTCTTTTGGCTTTTGAGCATAGACCAGAAATGATTTATCCTGAGAATGAGTGTGTCTGGTTTTGGAGGGGTTATTTTATGAGTAATGCTGAGACAGAGAACTCCTGAATTCTAAATTATAGAGTTTAGGCAGAGAGAGAAAAATCCCTTTTCTCTCAGTCTTAGGAAAATTGGACACTTCATAGAGGATTAGCCTGCAAGTGAACGACCAAAGCCATCCTGACCTCCATCAGGGGTCAGGAGATCTTGACCTTGCCTACCCACCATGATATCACTGTGAGTGGCTCACACAATGCAGGTCTGTACTGAATGGGGAGGATTTTTTTCTTTCAGCAGTCCCACAAAGCATGTTGACTTCTTGGGGCTGCCTAATGGCTCTGCCAGGTTATTTGAGTATTCTGTGCTTCCATCTGTGTTCCTGAGAATCCTTTAGTATTTTGAGAATTTTCTATGGTAGGTGAAAAAAAAGTCTGTCCTATACACTGAACCCATATTGAATACTGAGAGACTGTGTAATAATTAAGAACCCAGGAAACCATTTTTGGGAAACCCAGACAAAAGACAGTACTCTGCCTAGAAATTCAGTTCTATTTTCCCTGTACCATATCTGGAGGACCTTTTTCACTCTGTGATTCCATTCTTCTGTCCTCAATGTCACCCAACTGGTTTGCCCTGGTGTCAGGTATGGAATCCAGCTCTCTTGATTCTTAGGTCATGACTTTATTTCATATTTTAATATTATGTTATGTTTGTGTTATTTTTATGTTTTTATGTTTATGTTTATGGTTATGTTATGTTATGTTATGTTATGTTATGTTATGTTATGTTATGTTATGTTATGTTATGTTATGTTATTTTTCAGTTCCAGTAAAGTATCTCCAGTTTGGTTCCATACGTAGACAGAAGGAACTACTTGGTGGGGAGGGGGAGGGGAGTGGTTGGTTGCTAGACTCTTTCTCCCAAACTGCTTTCTATTCCATTCGGCCTCCAATGAGCCGTGGGCAGTAATCTGTTATCTGGGTAATAAGGCTGTTCGTCAGGGTGAAATTCAGGCTTGTCACTCTTCCTCAGGGGCTCTTCTCCAGTGCACTGTTCCCTAAGAAATATCAGACCAGTTAGTCCTAAGGAGAAGCAGATCACTCTCTGTGTAGAGGAGTCCATTAGCCTCTCTCCCATTGTTGTCTGCAAAGTTGTACCTTGATACTCAACCTTATATTATACCATCCTGGGGTCAGAGTTTCTAAAACAATAAAGAACTTTGAGACCATTTAGCCCAGTCCTCCTTTTAAAAAAATGAAACAAAATAGAACTTTTATAATTTTGAAAAGGTTTATGTAAAATATACATTTTATAATTTTAAGTCTTAGATAAAATATAAATTTTGTAAAATATAGAATGTAAACTTTAGGTAAAACGTAATTTTTACCTAAAATATAAATCTATACAAATATGAACTTTATGTAAATATAAATTGTATTGGGTTTAAATTTCATAGAAATATTCATTTTATATTTTTATTATTAAAAATACATTTTATTTTTATATCAGTCATTTCCAGATATATTTAGTCTCCACTCAATGAAATTTCCCTTGGCACAGAGAAAAGCAGTTAAAGACAATCAACAAACATACCAACACTTTTGGCAGTAAATGAAACATTCTGTACTCTACCTCACCAAAAAGAGGGGGTTGCTGTTTCTCACTTCTTCACTGAAACAGAATTGGTCATGCATTTTACACAACATTCAATCTTAGTTTACTTTTTTCCTGTTTATGTAATTGTAGCCTTTCTGTAAATTGTTTCATTGCAGTTGTTTTGTTTATTCTGCATCAGTTGAAACAAGTCTCATTCTTCTTTGAATTCTTTACATTCATCATTTCTTACAATCCAATAATATCCCATTATATTCACATACCACAATCTGTTCATCCATTCCCCATCAGATGGCTGCCATTTTCCCCCAAACTTCTTCATGTTCCTTAGTAGGAAATTGAGACCAAAAGAGAAAAAATTTAGGCAAGCATTAATTTTTGTGCTTAATAAACCTTCAAGGCACTGAGGATACAAATACAAGCAAGGAGTTTATGTTCTAATGGGGGGAAAACAACATGTAAACAAGTAATTGCATGTAAAATAATGCAAAATCACTTCTGGAGCACATAGCTGAGGGGAACAGAAAAGGCTTGATGGAGGAGATGATTCAGGTTCTGGGTTTTGAAAGGTTTTAGGGATTCTATGAGACAAAAACAAGAAGGGAGAACATTGGTGATTGAAGGGAAAACAATTATGTAAAGCTAGAGATAGAATGTTAGGCACTGATTGGCAGATTTTGTGAACTGGAGCAAAGAATTCATGAAGGAAAAGCCCACAGAGTTACCCACAGCCACACAAGCCTAACGACCTGCTCAGTGTAATCCAGTAGAATGATCCCCAGCTTTGAAGTCAAATGATCAGAACTTGTCAGGGACTTAACATCCCCATCCTCCCAGAAGAGGAGGAGGTTAGTCCAGATGGCACCAGACCTTAGCACAAACTCCTATAAATAGTAGGTGTTCAACAGACAAGGTTTCCTGCAGCTAGAATATCTGCTCTGATGACTTTTGGTGAGGGATGCTGTGCTGAGCTGAAGTCAATTGTTAAATTTTCAGTGTGAATGTTTACACCTCAGAAACTGTCAAATGTTACATATTAGGGCTTGATTTATTGATTTGTTGATCATTTAGACTGAGGAAAATTAAAATAATAATACAGATTACTTAGAAGTATGCCATAGGTACATTTATTTTTCAGAGAGCTAGTTGTTAAACATTTACACCACACGCCTTCTTTTACTCTTATTCTATTTCAACTGTGATCTGATTCCACAGGAAAGGCTATACGGGGAAAGAACCTTGGACACAGGATCAGTGGCACTGGGCTCTGCAACTTACCACTCATGTGAGCTCAACCAAAAATCTTCTTTTCTATAATCTTCTGTCTTCCCATTCACAAAATGGATAGAATAATACTTCCCATGACTTACCCTGCTCAGGGCAATGGGGAGGATCAAATGAAATAATATCTGTAAAAACCTGACAAACCATAAGATGACAGATAAATGTCATTTGTTTTCAGCGAGCATTAAACTCTAATGATAGGAGCGGCCAGGTAGCACAGTGAGTAAGAGCACCGGCTCCAGTGTCGGGATGACCTGGGGATCAAATCCGGGTTCATATACTTAGCACCACACCCAGAAATAACTGGCTGTGTATCCTTGAGCAAGTTACTTAACCCAGATTGCTTAAAAAAATAAAGTCTAATGATAGCTCACATTTATAAAGCACTTTGTTTAAATGTACTTTATATATTGTGCAATGTGAGCCTCCATGAGAAGTAGTTAATATAGATATTATAATCTCCATTTTATGTATAAGAAACCTGAGGGTTGAGGAGTTCAAGTGACTTGCCTAGGATCCCACAGACAGTAAATACAGAAATGGGCCTTAGTCTTAAAACTTCTCAGTTTGACAAGTTATGAGTTAACTAGGGTGAGGGAGGGGGCTATATTCAGGAAATGCTGCTTAAGTTGAGTTTTGAAAAAAAAAACACAATATTTTGATAATTAGATAATTTTAACAATTAAAAAATCATATTTGACTAAATTCACTTAGAATATATTGCCCATGGAGGCCCTTTTGATGCTACTCTTGGATTATATAAATTTTATAGACTACATTCAGAGATAAATAATTTTTCAGTTATATTGGACAAATCCAAAGGCAAGTACCTGTTACCTGCCTTTAATATTGTTCAGTGAAATGATGTCTGCTTAGTCTTAAAGTATTTCAGGAGATTTTAGACTCATTTATTGTGTGCCCTAAGAATGTCTATCTCTCCTCTTCTTTCTCCTTTTTGGTCAAGGAAGTGTTAGCCTTGAGGTGATGATGGGTCCTGTATTTCCTTAGCACTGTAGGATTTTTCATTCAGTCATTCTCCAAATCCATTTTGGCATATTTTAGAGTTCTGAAAGCATACACTAAGGCTAATATGTTGTAGGTGTTCATTGCTTTCATAAGACCCTCTCTTGTATCACTCTATAGTGGACAGTGCCAGCTTATTCTATCACTTCCAAGTGCCAAGAGGATCTCTGATGTGTCTTTCAACGTCTCAATTTTCACAAGGTTGTAACCTGATCAATTCGATTTATCTAAGATTAGGAAAGACCAAAGGCAAAAGAAATAGAAGTGCCATGTGTTCATGGATATATGGTGGCCAGGTGGGAGAGAGCAGTTCTTGCCTCTCTGTCTACCATTAAGAAAAAAGCTTAACAAGTCTGCAGTAAGGGACTGTCATTCCTTTTGTATATGAACTCACTTCCATCTCAGTACCTTATGAGTTATTTCTGTAGTCAACTAGAGGACTCCTTATTAGCAACAAAATCTAGTCCTCTAGTAATTCATACTTAGAGAAAATTCTCCAAGCTTCCATACTTGTTTGGATTAGAAACAATCTGGAACATATTTGCACAACCTTTATGTTACCCACTAGGAAGGTAAATCTGATCATGATTTAAGGATTGGGCCTGTCCCCATACTATACTTTATAGATATATATTTCTTTCTAATCAGTTCTGATTTCAGGATACCCATAGGTTTAAACCTGTTTTCACCTCAGCTTTCTCCGTGAAAACTCTATGCTCTATGTCTCTTACCTGGGGGAGACCAAGGTATTTTTAGGGATCATTGGCTTGATTTGGCCTCCAGATTCAAAACAGAAGCTTTCAGTTTCTCCACTGGCATCCATTGCCTTAAGGATTTTACATATATCATGTCCCAATGATGTTGTAATATCATTGCAGAAAGATTCCACAAGATAAGCAACTGTTTCAAGTATTTTTAAAGGATTTTATTGTCATCCATGTATATTAAGAGATAAGTTATTTTGATTAAAAGTTTTTATTAACATATTAATTAATTTTTATATTATTATGTTGGTTACCTTTTTATAAGAAAACCATTTCTCATACAGATAACAAACACTCCAGCATTCTCTTTCTACTTGGTCCTACTTGGTATATTTTCAGCATGTGAATAAGCTATGAGTGCAGAGTGGATTTAAGGAATTTGGTTCATGGAAAAAGGGCAGGATAGATGGTCTGGCCCTTTGGGGTGATTTATACAATAATGGCAAAATTGATCAATTCTTTTTATAGCCTGAGACTTTTTGGCAGATGTTTTTTAGTGTCTCAGGCAATATGTTTCTTTCTCACAAGTGCTTGTAGATTTGTATGTGTTGTATAAGATACAAGTTTTAAGTATTTTGTATAAAGTATATAAATCTATGATGGTCCTATATTTGTAGGGGTCAATGGTAGTTTTATCTTTTTTTTTTTTAAAGCAATCGGGGTTAAGTAACTTGCTCAAGTTTACACAGGCAGTTATTTCTGGGTGTGGTGCTGAGTATCTGAGCCCAGATTTGATCTAGGTCATCCCGACAGTGGATCCGGTGCTCTTACTCGCTGTGCTACCTGGCCGCCCAGGTAGTTTTATCTTTTGGTAAAAGAGATGTGATTTTTTTTCTTTTAAGAAGATGGGAACCAGAGTTACAATTAAGAGGAAGCTAATAAAGTGTTTTGCTGGTAATTCACATGTGACTGGGAAGTGCCAATTATGTCTCACTCTTCATGACTCCATTTGGGGTTTTCTAGGCAAAGATACTGGAATGGTTTGTCATTTCCTTCTCCTGCTCATTTTACAAATGAGAAAACTGAGGTAAATAGAGTTAAGTAACTTGCCCAGGGTCACACAGCTAGTAAGTATCTAAGGCCAGATTGCAACTCAGGTTTTCTTGACTCCAGGCCTGGCACTCTATCCATTGTGCTACCTAATTGATTAGAAAGTATTTAGGCATTAATAATTACATTAATTAAATTATCTTAATAATTATGGATATTATCCAGTGTTATTGCCTTCTTAATTTTTCAGAAATGCTAGCATTTCATTCAATAACCTCTTTTGATCTAACTATTCTGTTATTTATTATATTATATTAATGAAGTGAACAAAAGTTTCTCATGTGATCCCTCTGGCTTGTTGTGTTGGGCTTCTTATAGTCTTATAGCAGATAAGCAGAAGTTTTCAACATCTTCTTTCCACCCTCTACATGCCAGGGTAAAAAAAGTAATTCATCAATTTTGTCACTATCATATAAATCACCCCAAAGGGCCAAGCCATTTATGACTGCCCTTTTCAATGAACAAAATGTCTTTGACTCAGTCTGCACTCATTGATATGAAGGCTCACTCTCAACTCTGGTTCTCAACATTTAAAACTTTGTAGTAATGTTTATTTGTTTGAACTGATGTTGAATTATTTTGTTCTTTGAGCTACTTTGACTTCTGGAATCATCTTAACTTTTTCATGTTTATGTCCAATTGTTGACTAAAGGAATCTAGAATTTCTAATATGCAATATTTTCTCAATTTAATTCCTAAGATTTCCTTTTAGTTTCTGTTAATAAGGCAGTAAAATTTCTGCACTGGGTGAACTACAGAGGTATTGGTGTAATCTTCACTCTTTTCAGAAATCATCCATACATCTCCCAAGTGACATCCACACTGATGGTATTTAATGTCTCTCTTTAGTATTATTTGATGGTGATACCTTTCATCCTATAATCCTTACTCTGGCAATGGCCACCACGTATACTGTCATGTGTAATTGCTGAAATGTTTTGAAATTTTCTGCCCAAAACCCATTCATTTATGTTTTGTGTATATATATGATTTGTATTTGCATATGTATATGATGATAGCAAATGCCAGATTTGTTTTTCCCAATCACTCTGTTTAAGTAGTCAACCTGCAAGTTGGATTCATTTCATTAAAATCAAAATAGTCTTTTCAAAATTCCAGTCTAAGTATGTCCATCTCTTTTTCATAACCATTTGAGACATTAATATTGCTATAGTCATGCATTTCACTTTTAGATAGAATTCCCAGATTTTGCATTAATTGAAGTTACACTCAGGGATTTTTCCCCATCTTCAGACATTTCTGTAGCATTTTAGCAACGAGACATTTTTGTCTCTTATTTCACTCAGTGTAAACTCATGGATTAAGATATTTAGTAAAATACCTTGTTGTATTTGTCCTTCATTTTCCAAAAGGAGTCAGCAATATATTGATGTGTGAGTTGGAACTGGGGTTGCCATTGTAAAAAGGCTGTATGAAATCTTGGATGATGTCAAGTAAGACATTACTAGTTTTGTTTTGAGGTAGGATTGAGCCAATAAAAGTGCTCATGCCTTCAGTCCATTTCAGACACATTTGTAGTTTGCATGCATTATTGATTGGCATTATCTACACTGAAGCATGTCCTATCCTAACAAGTTTTACATTTTATGATACAATAATAAATAACAGCTAGCATATATGTTTATATATTATGTGTATATGTATGTATGTGTATATATACATATATAAAGATATATCACCCACTATGTGCTGGGCACTTTACAAATATTATTTCACAACCACCCTTTTGAGGTAGGTGATGTCAGTATCCCCTTTTATAGTCAAGGAAACAGGCAAACAGAGGGTAAGTACCTTGCCCAAGATCACACAGCCAGGAAGTATCTGAGGCTGGATTTGAATTCAGGTCTTCCCGACTCCAGACCCAGGGCTCTATTCGCTGTGCCACCTGGCTACTATACCAACATGAGAAGCAGCAGAACTTGCCATGCTATGTTCCATGATCATCAATTGGACCGTGTTTTAACTCTTTGTCACCCTATCCCTCTCTGACTCTTGGGTTTCATTACATCAGCCCAACCTGGGTAGGGTATTAATTTCATCAAGTATTCCCAGAGCCTAATAGTATATTTGGTGGTGGCTCAGTTGGCAGACACAGAGGGAAAAAAAAGAAACAAACCAAACTCTGAATTCAATTCCCCTCTCTGAAACACACTTGGCTTTGTGACCGGGGACAAATTATTTCACCCCTCAGTACTCTAGACACCTCTCTAAGGCCATAAGATTCAGAGAAGGGACCAGTCTGAAATGATAGAGGGCAGTGGAGGTTACAGTCCTCGATTTTTTCCCCCAGAGGCAATATAGTCCAGTGAATAAAGACCTGGGTTCAGATCCTGCCTCTGAGACATCCTGGTTTTGTGGCAGTTAGCACCCAGCAAGAGCTTAATAAATGTTTATTGGCTGAATGACTTACTGACCCTGGGCAAGTCATTTAAACTCTCGGGGCCTTAGGCTGATGGTGACTAATTCAAACCGAAACAAGACCACTAATCCACAGATAGAGATTCCTTTAGGCTGCATATTGACTTAGTTTTAAAATGTAATATTATCTACGTTTTATTGCATTTGTATTTATTTTGTTAATGTTTCCCAATTACATTTTAATCTGGTTTGGACAGCCCTGGGAGTGCTGGCAGCAGGCCTGCTGGCCATCGTTTGACATCTCTGCTCTAGACAAGCCTTTGTAAGGTGTAACCTGCATTGACATTGGTGGGGGTTGATATAAAAAATGAAATAATCGGTCCAGCCCCATCCCTATATCACTGATGTTACCATAATTTGGAGAACCAATTCCCCTATGTTAAAGTCTCTGGGCCTATTTCTGGAGGCCCGTGTCATCCAATAAAGGACAATGGAAAGTGCTCATCCCCGCCTGCAAGGTTCCAACCCCCCTCCCCCCCGGCCCCCCCCCCCCCCCCGTGTATTCATTTATGTTTTGTGTATATATATGATTTGTATTTGCATATGTATATGATGTATGAAATACTTTCCAGGTCCCGGCCTTCATTCACTCGGGATCCTGGGCTGCTCATTAGGCTCGGGGATCCTCTCTCCTCCGCATTGTGCCTGGGGGGCGGCTTGGAACCCCGCTCTCCTGGGGCCTCCCAGCAGACTCTCCTGAGTAAAATGATATGTATCTAATCTTTGACCTTCAAATCGGTCCGGGGATTAATCAAGGATTTCAGTTACCAGCAGAAGTGGAGGTGGGAGGAAGGGAGGGCGCTAGGGTACTGAAATGTCTCCCCTCTGTCCTTCCCCTAGACCTCGGGCCCTCCCCCACGGACTGATCCACCCCAGCCAGAAGGAGCACGAAGGGAGGGTGTGGAGAGGGCCCTGGAAGAGCTGCTTGGGGAGACGGGTAGTGGGGAGCTGAGCAAGAGAAAAGCAAAAAAGTGGGGGGAGGGCTGGCAACGAGGGAGGAGGAGAGAGAGAGAAGAAAGAAGGCGAGGGGTAAACAAAGCGCAAGGAAACAAAAGAAGGGGAAAGGGAGGGACCAGGCTGGAGGGGAACAAGGCAGAAGCGAGGTACGAGGAAAGGAAGAACAAAGCGGCTGATGGAAAAGCACAGGGGGAAACTGAGCCCAACGGAGACCAGGCAACAGGAAAACGGGAAATGAACCAAGGAGAAGGGATGCCCAGGGAAGGGAGGCAGAGGGGGAAGGGATGCCCAGGGAAGCGGGACCCCAGGAGGGGAGGCAGAGGGGGAAGGGAGAAGAGGAAAACAAGGAGGAAAGGGGTCTGATATATGTGCCGACCCTGCCAGCTTGCTAAGATGGCCCACGCCTCCCCGGGGAGAACCGTCAGTCGGGAGCTCCTTCCAGGGAATCGTGATGACTTGTGAAGGAAGTACATGCCCACGCAGAGGAACCCAGGGACTAAGGAAAGGAGGAGATGTAAAGTGAGGGGCCATGAAGCGCGGGGAGACAACTCCTGGGAGGGGGCCTGGAGGAACCAAGCCTCAGGGAGGGCAGAACAGGGTGAATGGTAAAAGAGGGTGAACTAGAGCCCAGGGGACAACAAAGGGGACCGCGAAGGGAGGGGGAGAGACGGAGGAAGGTCTCCTTACAATTTTCCTTCCCTCCCCAACAGAGCAGGGAAGACCAGGTTCACTGTCTCGACATTCTTCAAACTGGAAGCCAGGCTTTCAGACTTCCAGAAGCCTTTGGGGCAGCCAGCTGGGCTTCTTTGCCCCCAAGCCTGGATTCTGCCCCGGGGCGGGTGACTGGCCCCAAGCAAGTACAATGTGTCCCCTTCCTCTCACCTGAGAAGGAACTAGAAAAAGGAACACCCCAGTTCCAAAGCATCCCCAAGAAACAAAACTTCTTCCTGCTCCCCTCCTCTCCCTCCCCGCCACCTAGAAAGCTTTTCAAGTGGAACAGCCTGCAGCGATTACAATAAACACCTCAGCCGCAACCTGTCCCTCATTTGCATATTTGCAGCCTTAATTTGGATGAAATATGCAAATGTATGCAAAATGAAATTCATCTCATAATGACACAAGGCGATTAAACAATTTTTATGCTTAAATATTCTGTTTAATGAAATCAAACAGACCCGGGCGTGTGACAAATTCTCCTCAGCATGGAGAAATTAGCGGCCCCACCACCGCACTCAGCACCACATGGACCTCACATCTTCCGAGAAGGCCCTGCCGGCTCCTCCCCAGCCCGCTTTGAAAACCCACACACAAAACCCCGGTTTTGATAAGCAAATGAACTGAAAATTATATTAGGGAAAGCTGCTAAGAGAAGTTCCCGGAGCAGCCTTAGCTTCCTGGCCTGGAAGGGAGCAGGAAGCAGAAGGGAGAAATGCATCCGCTCAGATAAGATGGACCCCCTGCCAAGACAGAAAGAAAGTGATGGGCGGGCCCTTAGAACAGGGGATGGCAGAGCTGGGAGGGCCTTAGAACAGAGGTGCCAAACAGGTAGCTGGTAAGTCTCAGAAACCAGATTAAAATATAATTGGAAAATATTTAACCAAAAAAAACCCAAAAACCAATAGAGTACAAATAAGGTTAATTTGTAGTTTTCTAAGTGAGCGTGCCATGGAGAGCCATTTTTGTATGCTTTAGTGGCCCCCGTTCCTATTTGTTTGACAGCACTGACTTAGAATATAGAATAAAATAACCCAAACCCAAAGGAAACAGAATATCAGAGAAGAGGGGTGACTAGGGTTTAGTATGTCAGAGTTTGAAGGGACTTTTGAACACAGAACATAGAATGGTGAATTGGAAGTGATCTTAGAGTCTAGAACATCCATTCTCAGGTAGGATGGGAAAGTAATTACAGGTCTATAGTGATGGAAGGTATAGGTCCAAGGTCTTTATGTGATAGATGGAGAAGCTGAAGGAGGGAGGGGGCAAGGCAATGCCTCAGGTCACCCAGGGAGAGGCTAGTTTTTAGACTCCCCATTGGCCTCCTCCTCCTTGGGCCCATTTCCTCCTCCCCAATTTCAGAGCTGGTACAGAAGCATCTGCCATGTTCCAACCCTGTCGTCCAGATTAGCTAGTCTGTCTGCCTCTCATTTTAGTGCCTGAGTAATTAAAGCAAAATTAATTGGCGAGTCGGCAATAGCCTTCTCTTGCAAGTGGGGGAAAGCTGGATTTTCTGCTGAGTTTGCATGTGGCAACTTTGCTGGGGGCGATGGAACAGCAGAGAGGCGAAGAAAACTCCCGAAGAAGACGTGAGCAGCCCCCGACGCCCTGATATGGTCGATGGCCCAGACCGGACTAAGCATGGGCTTCATTTCTCTGAGAATGGGACAGGAGGCTCTGAGATGTGCCCCATGGACCAGGCAGCAAAATCTGGAGAGAGATGCCAATTTGGAGCACGACTTTATTTCTAGAGACTTTTCCCCAAAAAGAGGATAACCAGATGTGGAAGAAGGACCGCATGCTCTAGAGTGGGGAGCCAGCTCTGGGTTCAAGGGCCAGGTTACAGAAATGCTCCTGGGGACCCCTCTCTTTTTTCATGACCCAGAGAAGTTGAGTGGATCTTCTTCTTGTCACACAGACATCTTATTTCTGGAAGGCAGATGCCCAGAGCCAGCCCTTCTAACTCCCAGCCCAGTGCCAATGGTGTCATGGCATGCTAAAAGAATTCCCTTTCTGCATCTGTTTCCATATTTCTAAGATAAAGCTAAGCACAACTTCCTGGCTTCTCTCAGAGGCTCTACGGGAGAAGTCAATGAGTAAATGATTGTGAAAATGCTTTATTATCAGAGAGAAAGAACCCAGGGTTTAAATCCTGGTTTTGTTACTGTTTGTTCCATGCATGACCTTGTGTGAGTCCATTTACCTCCCCAGGACTCAGTTTCCATCTCTGTACAATGACAGAGTTTTAAGAGATGACCTTTCAGCTCTAAATCTGTAATCCTCTGATTGCAGGAAGTACTATGAAAAGCTAAACGGTATTATTTGCCATCCAATATTAGAGCAGTGTGGCATAGTGGGCAGGGACATAAAAACTCCCTTCAGATCCTGCCTCAAATAGTCACTGGCTAAGTAACTGTCTGTTACCCAGTGCCTGAAATAACAACTCACAACTCCTTAGGACTGACTGTTCTATTTCTACTAATCATAGCCAACGTTTATAATACATTTGGAGGTCTGCAATACAGAGTGATAGCTGGGTATCCATATGCACAACACACACATATAACACATACATTCATGCATGTGTGTATGTGAATATCCCCATACATGTTTATACATCTCTTGTATGTGTATATGTTACATGTGAATATATTTAAATATCTGTGAATACCCATATACTTATATAAAAATATATTTGTATATATGTACATTATAGCTAATATATAAGTATATGATATAAATATATAAGAATTGCTACCTAATTTGGTCTTTACATACATAAAAATTACATATGTGTGTTATAACATATATGATACACAATGTAAATATGTTATCTGATTTGATCCTTACAAATATATATAAACAAAAAATATAGAAAGTATATAAATAGATAAAACATCTGTAAATATATATGGAAATATATATAAAATATATTAAAATCAAATGTATATAAATATATAAAATATAGACCCATTTAGAACTTATATATTTGTATTTATATGTTGATGTGATATATTATATATCAAAGTACATATGCATATACATGTATATGATACATTATATATAAATATAAAAAGTATGTACATTATACATACAGATATACACACATCCATATAATCTGTATTTGTGTATACAATCTGATTTGATTATTACAATACCCCTGTGAGGTGGATGCCATGATTATTTTCATTTCACAGATGAAAAACTAGCTAAGAAGTACCAGAGGATAGTTCAGACTCAGGTCTTCCTCACTCCCAGGGCAGAGCTCTAGCTTCCTAGCTGCCTCAAATCATAAGGAGGTTGAGACCTATGTTGAAGGAGGAAATTCCCACACAAGGTGACCCCTGCACTGAAAAAAAAAATCAGAGAAGCAAATATATATATGTATATACTCACATACATATATATACCCACATGCATGTGCTACACACAGGTTATTCTCTCTGCCTGTGCCTATACTCTCTTGCCTGATCTTACTCTAAGATAAGTGAAAAACAAACAAAAAAATCAAGATACCTGGTATCATCCAGAAATGAATGCTGTATTCCTGAAATTCTGTGGCCAGTGGGTTCTGTGTGGCCCCAGCACTCCCAAGTACAGCCTGGATAAGATTAAGTTGCAATTGGGAAGTATTTAACAAAATAAATGAAAATACAGTAGAACATACATAATTTCCGTGTGTGAATGTGTGTGTGTATGTGTGTTTAAGTCAGTCTATAACCACAAGGACTTGTTTCTGTTTGGGTTTGATACCTCTGGGCTAACCCACAGAAATCATAGGTCCAGTCCCTATTGCTACCATATTTTGCATTTATTCATCTGTATCCACATTGTTTTCCCCAAACTAGTAGAATGTAAGCTCCTTGAGGGCAGGAAATATTTGTTTTGTCTCTCCATGCTTAGTGCCTGACATGGTACTTAGTATACAGTAGGTGCTTAACAAATCCTTGTTAATTAAATAACAATGAAAATAAATTTTTTAAATTCTCAAATATTCAAATGAATCTGTGATCTCATTGATTAAAAGTTTATTTCAATGATGAGGACTGCAGCCCACGCATCCTACATGACTTTTGGTCTTATTTTCCCATGGGGGTGGTTCCTTCCCCTCCCTCCACACACAGGCTCACTTTTCTCCTAGCACCAGGAAGGTACGAGAGCACAATCTGGTGCCCCACCTGTCACCCCTTTCTCTGACCATATGATGGCTTATAACAAGAATGTCAACACTGATAAGATTCATTTTCTCCAGCAGCATGTCCAGTCGTTGGCCACTGGACAAGGATCTTGCATTTAGAGAAAAAGACAACATGAATTCTATCGACAGTTTAAGGACTGTGGGATTTTAAGCACCTTCTGTGCCCTTTCCCACAACTCTAGGTTTGTCACTGGAAAAGTGGGAGGGGGAGAAGAGGAGGGTCCCTGGGGTAGAGGGCCATTGTTTGTTATTTTGTTTCTCCTGGTTGCCATGGCCAAAATAAAGCTCATCGACAAGTGGCCAGTGTCTCTCCATAGCAAAGATGGACTTTGGGAAACAGGCTTAGTCACTGTGAAGTCCACACTCAAAGTCCTTCCAGCATGATACAACCTGCCAGAGTTTAAATTTTACTAGTGGTGGTACAGGAGGTAGATCTCTACACTTGGAAGACCTGAGTTCAAATTCATTCTCAGACACTTGCTAGCTATATGACCCTGGGAGAGTCACAACTTTTGTCTGTCTCAGTTTACTCCACTGTAAAATAGGGATTAATAATAGAACCTATCTCCCAGGGTTGTTTTGAGAGGAAAATGAGATATTTGTAAAGCACCTCATAAACCCCAAAGTATAAATAGTATTCTGGGGGGAGGGGTGTTTATTTATTTATTTTTGCTTTTTTGGAGGGGGGAAGGCAGGGCAATTGGGATTAAGTGACTTACCCAAGGTCACTGGCTAGTAAGTGTTAAGTGCCTGAGGCCACGTTTGAACTCAGGTCCTCAGGACTCCAGGGCCAGCACTCTATTCACTGTGCCGTATATAAATAGTATTCTTATCACCATCATTATTATTGTAATTCCCATGAGCAAAGGTGACCAAGCAGTGATACTGAGATGGCTATTTCTAGCCTGGAAGATTACCTCATAAACTTGGGAAGGGGGGGTGGGAGCTCCTGAATTTTTAGGTGGTGCTGGTCACCATGAGAGAGAAGATTTGAGCAGTGACTACTATAATGCATATCAGAGAAGAGACATATGAGCCCAAGCCCCAGCCAGACGTGCTGGAAGAAATACAATTTACAGGAGTTTTTTTATACAGTGCAGAGTTGAGGTGATGACTAAGTGTCTATTCAGCCATCCCACCAAATCATCTCTTGTTTTAAGTATTAACTTCCTAAAAAAGTACAATAGGGGTTTTATTTTACTTTTTATGTTTTAAGTTTATGTTTATGAGTCTTTTCTGTTTAATCATTTCTTTCATTTGGAAGAAATTAATAGCTGTCCTATACCTGATCTCCATTGTACACTGAGTGCCTTTCTACACTCTTTTGTGTAGTTTAGACATGAAGTAATCCCAGACTTTCTTTTAGTGGTTTTCATTTGGGTTACATGGTGGGGATGTAAAAAGAGCAGAGATTGATATTTCTCTTCGGATGACAAGATCTTCCATGACTGAACTGGGTCTGCATAACCATCCTGAAACTAAGGGTCCTTCTTGGGGGGAGGTTATTGACCTTCGCTGTTCTAAGGCCCCTGCCAGCCCTGACCTTCCCTGTTCTAAGGCCCCTGCCAGCCCTGACCTTCCCTGTTCTAAGGCCCCTCACAGTCCTGACCTTCCCTGTTCTGAGGCCCCTCCCAGCCCTGACCTTCCCTGTTCTAAGGCCCCTGCCAGCCCTGAACTTCCCTGTTCTAAGGCCCCTCCCAGCCCTGACCTTCCCTGTTCTAAGGCCCCTCCAAGCTCTGACATCCCCTGTTCTAAGGCCCCTCCAAGCTCTGAAATCCCCTGTTCTAAGGCCCCTCCCAGCCCTGACATCCTCTGTTCTCTATTTTATGGTTCCCTAAAGCTCAAGATTCCTATGAACATCTGGGACTTGAGGGGGGAGTGATGAGGAAAGGAAGTAGGAGGACAACGGAAAAGCCAAACAAATGGGAACAGAGGATCTCAAGTGGAAAGCACCTGAGAATTCCAGCTGCCTGGGCATCATTCATTGGGAGTCTGAATCCTCTTTGGGGATCTGTCCATCTAACTTAGCTTGGCCTGTTCAGCAGCTGTTCCAAAGGTGTGTGTTTGTTCAAACAGAGAATTCTTTTTAAACAGGAGGGGGGGGAGAGGGAGAGAGAGGGAGAGGAGGAGGGAAAGAGAGAGAGAGGGGGGGAGGGAGAGGGAGAGAGAGAGAGAGAGAGAGAGAGAGAGAGAGAGAGAGAGAGAGAGAGAGAGAGAGAGAGAGCACGCATTGATTTGAAAACCAAGGGAAACCTGAGAGGCTCCTCTCTCAGAGCAGTCAGACAGGGTCAGCACAACCAGACTAAATAGTCTGGCCGCCGGGCCCAGCTCTGGGGCTGTCTGAAAAATGATCCCCGAGATGGCGAGAATAACAAGGAAAGATGGGGGAGGGAGGGCTTGGTGGGGGAGGGGAGAATGCAGCACTCCCAGGCAAAGTAGGAGACTGTGTGTGAAGTGATCACTCATCGGGCCTCCCCCTGCAGCCTCCAGAGGTCTCCAGTCCTGGGCTGCCCCCCCACCCCTATTCAGCAGAAACACCTTAATAGACAGCGTCTTTATTTTGAGTTCAGATTGCTATTTGTTTATTTTCACAAAATAGGAAACAAGTCCCTGGTTGGCTGAGAGAGTCAGAGGAGCTATATTTGACCAGGGATATATGGTAGGGTGGAATGATCTCTGACTCCAAAGTCTGAGGGCCTTGACTCAAATCCCACCTGTGCAAGTGCTCCCCGTGTGGCCTGGGCAAGCCCCTCAAACTTTCTGGGTACCGGCCTCCTCCATCATACAGTTAGAGTCTTGGAAAGATGGTGTTCCTTCCACCTCCAGAACAATGATAGAAATTACCATTATAAATCATCATTTTATTTATTTTCTATACCCTGGGCTCTCAAATCTCACTTCTTACGCATACTATGTATGATTATGAGTCTCACTTATCTGTGACTGTTTACTCCTTTGGAAAACAAAGCAGCAGGACTAGCTGACCCCTCTTTTCTGGCTTGGTTCTAGATTCTGTTATCTAATCAGTTCTAGAATGCCCCCTCCTATGATCTAAGGCTTCTCCCTGCTCTGACCTTTGCTCTTTTCAGATTCCTTCTAAATCTGACCTTCTCTGTTCTAGGTTCTGATTATTCTTCCTGTCACTGATTTTCAGGTAGCTCACACAACATGTCCATCCCTCCCTTTGGCCTGTGCCCAGATGAGTTTGTATCAGGTTTTCTAGGTATGGGGGGACCCCACTTCTCCCTTCCTTGTAATGAAGCTCCTTCCTAGAGAATAATTTTATTTAGATTTAAAATCTAGGTCGTTGCTTGAGCTCAGCCAATATCTTCTCTGGTCTCCAGTGTCCACAGGGTAATCTTGTTGCTGAAACCCCCAAACCCACAGCAACGCTTCACATGGGCCTACCCCTGGAAGGCTCAGCAACTTAACTATGGAAGTTCCTAGACGACAGGAACTGCTGCACCTGGCCCAGCACCTGGCATACAGTAGGTATTTAATAAATGCTCACTGACTGGTTCATTGGGACATCGACCAAGTCACTTCACTTGTCTTGAGCCTCTGTTTACTTCTGTTTGAAATGAAGGCTTTAGATGTCTCTGAGGTCCCTCTCTGCTAGAGGAAGCTAGGTGACTCTGTAGACAGAACACCAGGTCTGGAGTTAGGAAGCCCTGAGTTCAAATCCAACCTCAGACACTCACTAATTGTGTGACCCTGGGCAAGTCACTTAACTTCTGTCTGCCCCAGTTTCCTCAGCTTTAAAATGGGGGAAAATAATAGCTCCCATCTCTCAGGATTGCTATGAGTATCAAATGAGATAATATTTGTAAAAAGTGCTTAGCACAGTGCCTGGTGCATAGGAAACACTTGCTTACCTTCTTCTAATTCTAGACCTATGATTCCCTAACAGTTTTCTTTCTCCAATACACTGCTCTTCATAAGGTCAATCAGGACAGAGGATGTGCTGTCTAATGGAAGGAATTTAAACATGGCCCTTTACCCACAATCCCAGAGGGGGTCTCCTGCTCTCCTGAGCAGGCCTGGACTCCTGTAATGTCATTCCAACGTCCCCATGACCTTGAAAATGACTGGGGAGGATGTGGAGTTGGGCAGGGGACAAGGGAAGGTTTTGCCCACTGAGCTGGGCTGTTAGCAAACTGCTTTCCTGGAACTCTGGCCCTAAGCAGGCTTCTCCTCCTGGCTATGAGCCCCAGAGATTCATCCAGGCTAAAATCAGCATTCAGGGTAATTATCAAAACACCTGGGAGCCTGATAGTTTCAAACCTTCCCTTCTTAGTGCTAAAAATGCCCGAAGCAAAGATCTTGCCTGCTTTTCTTTGAGAACCCCATGTGATTATATCCCTGGAAAAAAATTATAAATTAAGGAAGGCTCTCATTCAGTTCCATTGCAAAAAGGGAGAAACTGAGGCCTGTGGCAGGGCTAAAAATCAACAATTCAGTTTCTCAAGAATTTTCTGAGATCCTCCAAGGACCAGAAGCCAAAAAAGGAAACATTCCTCTGAAGGAGCTTACATTCTAGTCAGTGGAAAACAATGGAATGTATACTCAGATGATTAAATATAAAACATTTTTGTTGTTCAGTCACATCTGACTATTTGTGACCCTATTTGGGGTTTTCTTGGCAAAGATAGTCAAGTGGTTGACCATTTCCTTCTCCAGCTCATTTTACACATGAGGAAACTGAAGCAAACAGGGTGACTTGCCCAGGGTCACACAGCTAGTAAGTGTCTGAAGCTGTATTTGAACTCAGGTCTTCCCAACTCCAGGCTTAGTGCTCTATTCTATGAGCCACCTAGCTACCAAATATTAAACATTTACCAAACAAGTTCAAGAGGAAAGGGTGATCTATCAAGAGAGAGAATCAGGGCAGGTCTCTTGTAGAATGTGGCATGAAAGAAGGAGGGGAGGGGTGGGGATTTTAAGAGGTGAAGGTGACAACCCAGAATATTCCAGGCATGGAGGTGAGATGGAATGGCATGCCTTGGGAGCATGACACTAGCTTGGGACTCGTTATAATGTAGGAGAAGAAGTAATGGGAGATCAGTCTCAAAGATAGGTTGAGGCTAGATCATGAAGGGCTCTAAATGTCGAGCAGAGAAAGGAGTTTTCATATTTCCCTGAGATGATGGTGAGCTTCCTGAGCAAAGGAGTGGCTTGGTAAAAACTGAATTTCGGGAACTACCAGTTTAGGGGTTGTTTGGAGGAATCATTATAAAGGGATAGTGAGAGAGGCCATAAGGAGGCCAGCCAGCAGCCCCATCAAAAGCTATGATTAGGGCACAGAACCACAGAATGTAGAAATTGGGAAATACTTCCATTTCTTCATCCCCAAAATGAGTGGGTTAGTATGTTATTGTCCGTTCATTTTCGAAGAGGACCTATGACATCCTAATGTTGGGGTCAGGATACAGCGTGTTTGCCTGTGACTAATCAGTCCAATACAAGTCTGGAAGGCTCTGCCACAGTTGGGCACAAGTAGACCATCAGGACAATTGGGGTAGAGGTGTCTCTGCAAATCTGGGCTTATTCTAAATGATCACTAAAGACCAGAGAGTTTTTGTGACTTGACTGAAGTCTTCAGCAGGTTAACAGCAGAGCTGGGATGAAAACCCACATCTCCCAACTCCCAGATGAGTGAGAAAAGAGCCTTAAAATCCCCCAGTAGACTATAAACACTTCAAGGTCAAGGGCTATGTCTGATATCCTTATTTTAATTCTCCTGCAGTGTATACCTTAAAGTGCTGCATAAATTGGAACCATTAAAATAATGATCATTATTTCTAATAATAAGCAGAAGTATCAGAAGTATCTTGGCATAGGGGAAAGAATTCTGGCTTTAGATTCTGCCTCCTGCATTGACTAACTGTGTGACCCCAGGCAAATCACTTACACTCTATGTTTCTCAAGGAATTCCCTGGGATTTATCTACTAAGTAAGATGGGATTCTATGTGTATTCTCCACAAGAATTCTCCAATCTGAGGAAATCACATAATCCTTCCTATATTTACATATTTCAGTGTTTTTATTGGAATCATCTTGATGCTTTTTTTTTCAATGGAGGTCACTCTGAGCTCTCCCAAACTGAGCCTTGGCTCTGATGTCAGAGGACCTGGGTTCCAATCTCACCTCTGATGCTTGCTACTTTTATAATGTTGTGGAAATTGTTAGACTGTCTTGCAGCCTCTTTTTCTTTATCTGTACGATGAAGGAGTTGGACTAGATGGCTTCTGAGGTCCCATCAGGTTCATAGAATCATGAACCTAACATCCTGACTCATTCTGGGCCTCAGTTTCCTCATATGTAGACTAATCTGACATATAGTTGGCATTCAATAAATTCTAATTAACTATAGATGACCTCTGAGGTCCCTTTTAATTATTCAGTTACCGATATATCTCCCAATAATCCATGGTTCAACCCAATCTTTTGAGTAAGGCCAAACATCATCAAGAATGGTTATAAAGGGGGCATCTAGGTGGCGCAGTGAATAGAACACGGGTCCTGGCATCAGAAGGACCTGATTTTGGATCCTGCCTCAGACACTTAACACAAAACTAGCTGTGTGACCTTGGGCAAGTCACTTAATCCCAATTGCCCGACCTTCCCCCCTCCAAAAAAAAAAGGGAAAAGAAAAAAAAAAAGGATGGTTATAAATCATTCTGTAGAGGTGCGCTTGGGGGAATAGTTTTTCCAGTGAAGTGGGACCTTGGAGGTAGTCTACTCTAGCCACAGTGATTCATGGTACAGATTAGGAATTGAAGCCCTAGTTGAGTTATGAATGAGGAATAGAGGAAGGGACTTTCTCTAAGTCACACTGGTAGTTATTGGCAAAGTTGAGCTTAAACTCATGTCCTCTGACTCCAATTTCATTATTCTCTCAACTCCAATACCCTACTTCTTCATAAGAATTATTTTATTGAGAGAAAAATCAGTGGAGGTGCTTTAAGGGGTGGAGATTTATAAAGCAAACACCATCTGGGCTCATTCTCCAATAAAGTTGGTCATGTTATGAATTTAAACAGCACCCTATTTTAAATACCAAGTGAAGATTGGTGGGGAGACTATGGACATTAAAAGTGTTCCATGTAAAATCTCCAGCCCATGCAAAACCTATTTGCCACACATTCACAAAACTAAGACATAGAGAAACACTCATTTTGCCAAGGCTGGGGTTCACTGCCCCTATGTCCCTGAACTGTGCAACTGTTCTCCTGTACAAATGGGGATGAGGTATGGACTGAAGGAAGGACCCTCTGTGGGAGTGGTAGCCTCAATGGCACCAGTTTGGGGCCATTGAGATAGCAAATATCATGAGGAAGATGTATGTCCCCACATGTACATTATTCTCAGCTGAAGCTGCAACCTAAGGATAGTTAATCCCCTACAGACAATGCTATCTCCCCCAATAGAATGAAAACTCCTTGTTGGTAAAAAAATGTTCTCCTATTTTTGTATGTCCAAGGAATATCATGGTCCTCAGAGACACAGGAGGCACTTGATAAGTCTGTTGGTTGACTAAATGGAACATTGTTTTCCTATTAAACATTCTAAATAGACCTTTCTCCAACTCCTTTTGGGTTTGCCCTTAATTCATTGTAATGGGAGGAATCCTGAGCTGGGCTTCAGGGTCCTGGCTGTGACACCAGCTTCCCATGGTACCTTGGATACGGAACTTGTCTTTCAGGGTCTCAGTCCTCTGCATATTCTAATAAGGGAGCCAGGGAGATGATCTTTGAGGTCTTCTTCACCTCTGATATTCTCTATCCTAGGCTCTTTCTGGGATTAGTCCTCTCCACTCTAGGTTCTAAGTATTACTAACAGTGATAGTCTATGTTCTAGGAGCCTTCCCAGCTCTGACATCTGTGTTAGGAAATAGCAAATACAGGATGTATTTGTTAAGTGCTGACATTTACAAAGCATCTACTGTGTGCTGGGAACTCATTTCAAAGTAGCTGTTGTTATCATCTCCATTTTACAGATGAGGAGACTGAGGCAGACAGAAGTCGGGTGACTTGCCCAGGGTCACACACTAGTAAGTGGCAGAGACCGTATTTGAGTTCAGGTCTTCCTGACTCCAGGAGCTCTATCCACTGCACCACCCCGCTGCCCCAAGTTTGGATCTGGGTCCTCTGATTCCAGTGCATTGCTCCTTATGCCACATCTGCCTCTGACCTGATGGCTAGGCTCCACAATATGGACAGGAGGGAGATAGATTCTTCTCTGATGGTTCCTTTGCCTCAGATTCCGTGTGCCTTCAGTTTTCTTGTCCCAGTGCTTTGAGCATGACGCATGGACGCCACACCTCTCCTGGCCTGCAGCTGCATTGGCTGCTATCAGGGTTTCCTGTTTTTACCTCAGCCTTCAGCGTTCCAGTCTCCAGCTGTGAGGGAGAGGAGGGCTGAGCAGAGCCTGGCATGTCTAGCTGGCTCAAAGCCATCTCAGCCTCCCCCAAACCCGGCCATGTGGGTGGAGAACTGACCTATGTGGAGGGCTCTCCCGGGGGCCTCCACGCCCTACCACCCAGTGGATGGGAACCTCCCAGCCTCCTATACGAATGGCAAGTCTGGCAGTGAGCCCAGTTAAAGACACCTGAATAAATGAGGAGAGGGAGGAATGAGGATAACAGACCACCCTTCTGACTCTCTTCACCATCTCACATAGTCCTGTAATGGGGGGAGGGATATGGTCCTGACCCCTCCCACTTTACAGATGGAGAGACTGAGGACCAGAGAGCCTGGGGAAATAAATTCCAAGAGCTGAAGAAGTACAATGATAACTATGCTCATTTTGGATATGAAAAAACATATTCAGAGGAAGAAAAGAAGCCAGGGACTGTAGAAAGCTCTGTACAATTATTATGAGGTAGGTACCTATATTATCCCCATTTTACAGTTGAGAAAACTGAGGCAGGGAGAGGTTAAGTGACTTGCCCAGACTCACACAACTACTAAGTTTCTGAAACTGGATTTGAACTCAGGTCTTTTTGATGCCAGGTACGATGTTCCCTGAGTCACACAGTTAACCAGGCTTTGAAGCCCAGTTTCCTTATTTCAAGTCAGAGGGTGATAGAATCATAGCAGCCTGACTACAGCTGCAGGAATCCTGAGGGGATGGTCCCAGTGTGGATGCTGACCATTGGACATGCCATAAGTAGGGGTCTAGAAGAGCCTCCTGGTGGGGATCTGGTAAGATCACAGATGGGATCGATGGCCAGAAGGTTTCACTGATGGCTGGCCCAAGTCTGAAGATAAACCAGTGGTGAGGCTTAGGGCTGGGGGTGTATTGGGTCAGGATTGTTCACTAATAGAAGCCCAGTCCTCCATGGCCTCTCACCCTCATCACCTCCTCCTGCTCTGGCCTGGCCTAGGCTGAGCTGCCTGCTGCCTCCCTGGCCAGGAGACCTAGGCTAGGCTAGGTAGGGGAGACCCCGCTGTTAGAGTAAAAGACCCCCAGAGTAGGATGCTGGAGGTAAGGGCTGAAGGGACTTCTGGGACCAAGTCCCGAGGACTAAAATGCTGGACCTAGAGTGAGGAAGTGAACCTGAACAAGTCCCTTAGCTACTGGGCATCCCAGGCAACTCCACCTCCGTGGCTGAGAGCTTTTCTGTCTCCTTGGGCAGAGACTCACCAGGGACACCTACCCCCACCAGCTCTCTGAAGGCTCAAATGATCTAATGAATGAAAACAGAGCCCGGTTAACATCTCTCCATCCCTGGTGTGATTGAATCGAGCTACAAGAACTCAGTCACAGAGCAACGAAAGGTTGGCAGGACACTTTTCCTCCTAATAAACCAGTGAAATTGGCAGTGCATTTAATATTTATACCCATTTTTCAGATAATAAAACAACAACACCAAGGCTTTGAGAGGGCAAGTGACATGTCTAAGGTCTGAGGCAGGATTGGAGCCCCACTGGAGCCCTCCCTGCTGTGCCGGGTGTCTCTAATGCCCTTTCCTTCTCCATTAGCACAATGCTTTCCATAAAATAAATTATTAATAAATATGTTTATTCATTGTCCAATCACTTCTTCTCCTTCTTCCCCTTTTGCTCCTTTTTCTCTTTCTCCTGTTCTCCTACCTCTTCCAAGATTAACCCAACCCATGAGCATTTATCACATACCTATTGTCTACAATGTGTTGCCGAGTGCTGGGGATATGAGGACTAAAATGATTTATTTCCTTCCTTCAGGAAACTTACGGTCTCTCTGGAGGATAGCCCTTTCCCCTCCTCTTCCTCTCTCTCCCTTTCACACCCCCTTTCTCTTTTTCCCTTTTTCCCTTCTCCCCTTTCTTTCCTCTCTCCTTTTCCCTCTCTCATGAGAGAGACGAGCCTCGCATCTCCTCCTCTCTTCCTTCTCTCTACCTCTGTTTCCTCTCTCCTTTTCTTCTCTCCCTCTCTCTCCCCTGCCTTTTCTTTTCTCCCTCTGTTCTCTCTCACTATCTTAGGCTCACTCTTTCTCTCCCTCCCCCTTTCTTCCTTCCCCTCATTCCTTTATATCTCTTCTTCCTCATTCTCTCCCTCTTCCTCCTTTCCTCCCTTCATCTCCCCATCCTTCTCTTTCTCTCCATTTCCTATTTTCATCTGCATCATTATCCCCATCTCTCTCTCCTTTCCTGTCCCTTCTTCTCTGTCCCTTCTCTGTCCTTTCCTTTTCACTCTCCATCTCTCTCCTTCTCATCCCCCTTCTCTCTGTCCTCCTCTGTCCCTCTCTTTCCTCTCTCTCTCCAACTCCTTCTTTCTCTCCCTATCTTCCTCTCCTCCAATGTATCCTCCCTCCTCTTTTTTTCTCTTCCTCTTCCTTCCTCTTCTTCTCCCTTCTCTCTCTTATCTCTCTACTTCCTTCTCTCCCTAGCCTCTTTTCTTTTCTCTCTCTTCCATTTCCTCTATCCATCTCCCTCCTTTTCACCTTATGCCTTTCCCCTCATCTTTTCCCTCCCTCCTCTTTTCTCTTTCTCTGTCCTCTCTCTTCCTCTTTCCCTTCCTCCCTCCTCTCTCTCCTTTTCCTTCCTTTTGTCCTCAGCTTCCTTCCTTTTCCTTCTCTCTCTTCCCTTTCTTTACCTCCCTCCTCTCATCCCTCTCCCTTCATCTTTTCCTTCCCTCCTCTTCTCTCTTTCTTCTTCTCCTTCTCTCCCCGACCTCCTCCTTTTTCTCCTTAGCCTATTTTTTCCCTCTCTCCAATTCCTCTTTCTCTCCTCTTCCCCTCCATTTTTGTCTCTCCCTTTCTTTCTGCTCCTGCCTCAGACCCTCCTAAGAGTTGGGCCTTGGGCTAATCAAGTCTAGTATCGGGCTGTGGGCCAGCAGGTGGGGAGCAGAGCTGGCCTAGCCCTGCTCATTTTGCCCAGAGATGTCTATCATTTTCCCAGTCTCAGAAGCACCAGGAGGCAGGCTTCTGGCTTCAGTGATGCTAATACCCAGGATGCCCAGCTTCTCCAGGGGATGGCATGCTAGCCTCCCCACCCCTGGCGTGGCAGTGACAGACAAGCCCTTTGCTGCTTGATCCTCCTTATTCCTACCCCCTACACCTTCCCCTATGCCTCTGGCTGCTCCTTTGTTCACTAATAGAAGCCCAGCCCTCCCTGGCCTCCTGCCCACATCACCTTCTCCTGCTCTGGCCTGGCCTGGGCTGAGCTCCCTGCTGCCTCCCAGGCCAGGAAACCTAGGTCAGGCCAGGAAGCATGGGCCCAGCATGTGTGAACTGGGGTGGGGGGAGGGATCTCCCGCCAGGTGGAGGAGGTCACAGAGCCGCAGTGCAGGGGGCTCACAGGGGCAGTTTCCATTATCAGCTTGTCAGGGACTGGATTTAACACCTGCCTAAATGGCTATTCCGCTCCCTGAAGGCCTAACTGTGTTTGTCTCTGAAGCCGCCTGCCTGGGAAAGGGCTGTATGGGTTCTTACTCCACTGAGAGGAGACTCAGAAAGAAATGTGGGGATCCCCAAGGGAGCCGGATGAAAGGTAACGCAGCCTATGATCAGAGATTTAGGAGGGGAAGGGCCATCCAGGCCCAAGCCCTGCATGGACAGAGGAAGAGCTTTCAAAGGTCTCTCAGGGTAGTCGGAAGCAGGCTCGGAACTCAGCTCCCACATCATAGATCTGGATGGGAAGGGACCTAAGAGCACGGGCATGATCCTCCTAATGACAGAGCAGGAAGCTGAGGCCCAGGAAGGGCTAGGGCCTAAGGTCACAGAGGAAGGCAAAGGTGGACCCAGCATTGGAGGAGAGAAACTGATCTTTAAACAATGCTGTAAGGCAGACGAAGGCAGATGAAGAGCCCAAGGAGGTGCAGGGTGATCAGCACATGTTGGAGTTAAAAGGAACCCAGGAGCCTAGAACAGCAGATATCAGAGCTGGGAGGGGCCTTAGAACAGGGGATGTCAGGGCTGGGAGGGACCTTAGAACAGGGGATGTCAGAGCTGGGAGCGGCCTTAGAACAGGGGTTGTCAGGGTTGGGAGGGGCCTTAGAACAGGGGATGTCAGGGCTGAGGATGTCAGGGCTGAGAGGGACCTTAAAACAGGGGATGTCAGGGCTGGGAGGGGCCTTAGAACAGGGGATGTCAGGGTTGGGAGGGGCCTTAGAACAGGGGATGTCAGGGATGAGAGGGACCTTAAAACAGGGGATGTCAGGGCTTGGAGGGGCCTTAGAACAGGGGATGTCAGAGCTGGGAGGGGCCTTAGAACAGGGGTTGTCAGGGTTGGGAGGGGCCTTAGAACAGGGGATGTCAGGGCTGAGGATGTCAGGGCTGAGAGGGACCTTAAAACAGGGGATGTCAGGGCTGGGAGGGGCCTTAGAACAGGGGATGTCAGGGCTGGGAGGGGCCTTAGAACAGGGGATGTCAGGGCTGGGAGGGGCCTTAGAACAGGGGATGTCAGGGCTGGGAGTGATCTTAGAAGGTAGCATGCACTAGATGGAAATATCTTTAAAAATCATCTGGTCCAACATGCTCCTTCTGCAGATGAGGACCCCACAGCCCATAGACTTTCCCAGGGTCACTGAAGCTACATGCAGCCTCCATGACTCAGTGTCTTGCCCAACAACACACAGTTCTTTTCTCACTTTAGGGAAGATTTTCCTTACATGGAGGCAAAATCTGCCTGACCAACCTACTCCCCTGCCACCTCCTTTAGCTCCTGGTTCTCCCCCCAGGGCCGAGCAGCACAAACTACCATCTCCTTCAGACCTTTGATGACCAGTCCCCCTCCTTAGGTGCCCTCCTAACTCCGTGCTGAGCACACTGAGCCAGCAGCTCCTCTGGTCTGCTTCAGACTTTCCCTCTAGGTTGCCCTCCTGGGCTTTCCCTCCCCCACCCTTCACCCTACCCCTCACCCCAGCTGATTTGGCGACTTTTCAATCTGAATTCACCTATTGCTGCTATGCTGACCCCTGGGGATACTGAGGTCACAGACACTAGAGAAATAGTCCCTGCCGTCATGGAACTTATTAGACAACACAAATTTGCCTAAGTGTATCTATGGGGCATGTAAACACTAGACTTGTGACTTCTGAGGAAGTCCCAGGTGAGGAAATTGCCCTTACCAATGCAGGTTGATGGCCCCTCTGTGCTTAGAGTCTAAGAGTTGCCTAGAACCCTGAGTAGTGAAGACTTGCCCAAAGTTACAGAATCAGGCTTCAAGGCAACTCTTTGTGCCATATACACATTACATACAAAATAGATACAAGATAGCTTTGTCAGGGAGAATGCATAGAAACAATTCCTATAGATGGTGGTGCTTGAGCTGGGGACTGAAGGAATCGGCATGTTTTTCCACCTTTCATTGGTCTACAGAGCCTTCCCACTGACTCATCCTTCATCTAGTACATCCCATTGCCTGACTTCAGGAGGAAACAATTCCCCAAGTGCCCTTAGAGAGGACAGACCCAGAGCATTCCCAGGACCAACTCAAATCTAGTTTTTGAAAATCATTGTCTATATAATACAGAGAAGTCTGACTTCTGGTCTCAGCTTTGCTACTGAGAAAATCACACAGGGTTTCCCAGGATCACACATTCAGTTTGTAAAGACTCGAACCCAGCTCTGCTCAGCTTCAAGGCTGGCTCTCTATCCACTGTACCATGTTACTTATTAGGTATATGGAGGTAGGGGTGGGGGAGCAAGGAAGAAGCTTTAATTAAATGTTTACTATGTGTCAGGCACTATGTTAAATGCTTCACAAATATTTGATACTTACAACAATCCTGGAAGGTGGAGGCTTAGAAAAAATGCTACGTCTTATATGGAAAACTGAAATTAAGTGACTTGTCCAGGATCACACAGTTACTAAAAGTCTGATGTTGGATTTGAATTTAAGTCTTCCTAACTCTAAACTCAGCATTCAATCCACTGTACCACCTAGCTGTCCAGGTATACACATAATATATTTACCATGAATATAAGATATCTACACAACCTTGGACAAATTGAATAATCATTTTATATTTTAGTTTCTTCAGTAAAATGAACATACTAAAGTAAATCATCTGAAAGGTCATTATTTCTAAAATTCATGTTCTCTGGCCCCTCCCAGTTCTGACATCACCGGTTCTGAGGCCCCTCCTAGCCCTGACATTCCTAGTTCTAAACCAGCTCTGACACCCACTGGTTTACAGAGGCCCCCAGTAATGTTAATGGGATTTAAGATCTTCCAGCCCATTAATAGGCTTCATGGAACCCATTAAGGGAAGCTTTCATGGGGGAGGCTTGCTTGCAGGAAAACTTTCACACCTTTTGCTAATTTCTAATTAGGCACTGAGGGTTGTGCTGCCTTCTGGCCCCGAGAAGTGTATATATACTCTGAGTTGGTATTTTGCTTTGGGGGCTTACTTAGGAGAAGGACCTTGTGATTCCCTGGTCGAGATTCTCAGTAACCACACGTTCAGAGAATCCCAACTGCTCACATGTAAAGGCTTCCTCAATCCAGGGAAGTATGTAAAGCATATAGTTGATTCAGACAGTCAGAGCCCTGTCTGTTGGTATTTATTTTTCTGCTTGTATTTTCTCTGAAGTTCAGGGTGCTGACTTTTCCCCTGAACTAGTGAATGTAATTTAAAAAGATGGTTGACCCCTTGAACAGCTAACTTTCCTAGCAAAGCAGATCTAAGAACCTGTGCTAGCTGCCATTTTAGGTATGCCATTGTGGTTGCCTCTACACCCTTCCAGCCCTGTCATCCCCTGTTATGAGGCCCCTCCCAAACCTGACGTTCCATTATCTAAAATCCTTCCCAGCTCAGATATTCTGTGTTCTCAGTTTCTCATAACCTCTTCAGTCATGGTCCTGAAAATCAAGTTTTCCTGGTTTCAGAGAGAACACTGGGCTGTTTTACATGGAACAGAGACAGTCTGGTCCCTGGCTCAGAGACAGAGAGGCCCAAGGCTCCCAGGCTGACCCAGCTGCTTAGAGGTACTTTGTCACCCTTCCTTCCTAATCTCAGCCTGACCTCCTTCTCCTCAACAGTAATTCCTACCCAAAAGCAAAGTAAGGACACAGATCTCCCACCCTGCATTCCTCTGGGGTCTGAAATAAGGACATTTTACTAAACCAAGCCCACATCTGTTAAATTTCTTTTATCCACAGTAATCTTGACTGGATCCTGTGAGATACTAATAAATAACCAAATAACTAATTGAATAACATGTTCTTTCCCTCTGAAAGGGTGGTCATGTTCACAGATAACTGTAGGGAAAGTGAAAATATACTAAAAAGTCAGACAGAAGGATCCAGGCACATTCAAAGGGAGAGGAATCAGAATTATTGCTAGAAAGGAACCAAAATAACTTTAATTTTATAAATAAATAAGATTTATAAGTAATAATTAAATTGATTAATTAACCCCTTTACAGGTGAAGACATTGAGGTTCAGAAGTATGTGAGTATGTAGGAAGTCTTTGAGACAAGATCCCCCTCATTTCTGTTGACTCTGAGTCTGGGCCTCTCTCTAAGAATTCCAACACTCCCTCCCCCTTCACCACTCCCTCTCCCTCCCCCTCCCCTCGCCCCTCTGCCCCTCCCTATTCTCCCTTCCCCGCACCCCTTCCCCCCATCTCAATTTCTAGAGTTCATTCAATTCTTTAGGGCTGACCTATAATGCCAAGTCTCAAGGTTTCTATCAACTCCAGGGAACCCCAGAACTCTCTGTGCCACCCTCTATATCTTGCCTCTGTAGCCCTCAGGTCTTAGGGTATCACTATCTGTTTCTTGGCTATTTTGTTCCCTGTCTTCTGATCCTTAACTCCCAGGTCACTGCCCCTGCCCCTCCCTGCCCCCCAATCACTACACACACATACACACAAACAATGGTTTCTGACCCTTTTATCCTTAGTCATTTGGTCCACAACATTCTTTTCTAGTTCCTCAATGTCTTTCTCTTCTCCTTCCCTATTTAATCCCTAGTCTTCTGATCCCTGACCTTCTTTCTTCCTGGTCCCCTCTTACAGCCAGGTCTATGGTCCTTATTCCTACCCCTGGCCCTTGTCCTTTCCTTGCCCATTCCCTAAAGGCCAATCGTGACTCTGGTTCCTGCCTCTCTCACTCCTAGCCCTTCAGCCCTCAGACCTCCCCTGGTCCCTGGCCCTCCTATCTCCCCTCCCCCCATTCCCAGCCCTGCAGCCTCTCAGGCCTCCCCTGGTCCCTGGCCCTCCCATCCCCCCTCCCCCCATCCCCATCCCCAGCCCTGCAGCCTCTCAGGCCTCCCCTGGGCCCTGGCCCTTCTATCCCCCTCCCCCCATCCCGGCCCTTCAGGCCCCTCTCCCTGATGTTCGCAGGCAATGAGCAAGGAGTGTTAAATTTGTTCTTGGCTACTTTTCCCTGCGACTCCCAAAGGCGCTGGTTACAAACTGAATCAGTTATCAGCTAGTTAGCCTGCCAGTTCCCCGAGGTACTGCATGAATACAGATAGGGAGCCATGCATTATTCAGTGAGAGAAGCAAGAGAAAATGCGCATCATGCCCAAAACATGAACAGCAGAGGCAGTAAGGGAATAATTAGCGGCCTGTCACTTGTCCCTGTCACCGTTCTTTCCCTTAACACATGGGGGGTGGGGGGAGGAGAAGGGTAAGATCATCTTGCAAACTCCTGCTCAGATATGCAGCTAGTAGGTTAAAATCACCCTAGAAAGGGGAGCACACAATGTCAGAGCCAGCAGGAACCTTGGAGAGCGACACTTCCTATATCTTTGGTTTTGTTACACAAGAGGAAACTGAGACCCAGAAAAGAGATGACCTGGACCAAGGGCACAGTGAGGATCTGAGTAGTAAGAGCCTCAGACTGACTCCAGGGCTCCTAGCCCCCCAATTCAGAGCCCCTGGTCCCCAATTCAGAGCTCCTGGCCCCCATTTCAGGGCTCCTGGCTCCCAATTTAGGGCTCCTCGCTCCCCAATTTAGGGCTCCTGGCCACCATATCCAGACTCTTTCCACCTGTATTTTACTTCCTGCCCTTCAGAACAAGGGAAGTATAAGGAAAAGCTTTGAAGACAAAAAAGGACTATAGAAAATATGAACTTTTGGGGCACCTAGGTGACACAGTGAGTAAAGCGCTGGACCCGGAGTCAGGAGGACCCGAGTTCAGTTCCTGCCTCAGACACTTAACACCCACACAAAATCCAGCTGTGTAACCTTGGGCAAGTTACTTAACCCCAATTGCCCTCCAAAAGGCAAAATAAAATAAAATAAAATAAACTTTTCCCTTAACTCCAGGGAGGTAGTTTCAACATTGGAATAATTTGTAGTTAGATGACCAGGGTGGCTGTGAGATATGAAGGGCAGAAGCACCAGCTCTGAGTTTGAGGTCCTGAATTCAAATCCTGCCTCTACCACTCACTACTCATGTGGTCTCAGGCAAACCATTTACATTTTTGAGCCTCAATTTCTTCCTTTGTGAGTTGAAGGGTTTGCTCTGCCTGCCTCAGTTTCCTCATCTGTAAAATGAGGATCATAGCAGCTACTGCCCCCAAGTTGTTGTAAAATGCTTACCATAGTACCTGACACATAGTAAGTGCTTAATAAATGTTTGTTCCTTTCTCTCTTTTATTGTTTGATAAATAGCTATATTTTTTAACATAAATTAAATTAAGTGTTTGAGGGAAAAAACCCTCCATCCAATCCTACCCTGCCATTAAACGGCTTCTGAATTCCTTCTAGAGCTTTGGTCCTCCTTGTATGACCTTGGGAAAGTTGTTTCAGGGATGTGATTGTAAAGAGCTTAGCACATTGCCCCGAACTGATACAGAAATGTCAGCTCTGGCTGTTTTTGTTATCCTGCCACCTCTCTGAGTATCAGTCTCTTCCAGAGAGTGAAGGGATTGGTCCCTTCAAGTTCTGGGTTGGAGGTCACATGATGACTGATGGATGGTCAGCCCCCAAGTTCCATTGGTGACTAGAGAAAGAGCTAGATGAAGATCCTTCAACCTCGAAGAAGCCTTTGTAGAAAACTGAGGGGTACATGGAGTCAAGACAAGAAGGCATGGACACTCTGGCAACCTGTGTCCTCCCTCCACCCTAGCCAGCTCCCTTCCTCCTACATGAAACCCAGCCTATTGCCCCCAGCTACTGATGTCTCCCCATCATCACCTCTGACTTGTTTTGTATATAACTTGCAGATATTAATACATGTACATGCTATCTTCCCCCAGCCCAGAGAGAATGAAAGATCTTTGAGGGCAGAGATTGTTGCCAATTTTCTCTAGTCAGAGCCTAGGATGGAGACTGGCCCACAGTCAACACTCACTAAATACTTGCAGATTGATTGATCGTATCATTAGAGGGAATGTTCACATCATGAGATTACAGATGCATGGGGATATCAAAATATTATTATAGCAGGCTTGAGAGTAAGACCAGTGCTGATGATATTCTCAGGCTCCAATCCCGAAGGGAAGTTTTTAATTTTATTTTTTGTTTTGGCAGGAGGAAGGCAAGGCAATCGGGGTTAAGTGACTTGCCCAAGGTCACACAGCTAGTAAGCATCAAATATCTGAGGTCAGATGCTCCTGACTCCAGAGTCAGTGCTCTATTCACTTCTCCACCTGGCTGCCCCAAAAGTTTTTAATTTTAAACCCCACTATCCTGGGCAGAGGAAGGGAGGGGGGAATTGATCCTGGTGGGACATCCAAGGACCTTTCCCCTCTCCCGTTAGAAATGTGAAAGGAATCAGAAGAGTCAGATCCCTAGTGGGTTTGGGATGACCTTTCAGGAGAAAGTAGCATTGTCAATAGAGTGTCGGATTTGAAGTCAGAGAGACTTGAGTTCAAATACTACCTCAGACACTTATTAGCTGTGTGGTCCTAGGCAAGTCACTTAGCTTCTTTCTGCCTGTTGGTTCATCTGTAAAATGGATGTAATAGAGCATTTACTAAGGTAGGTTTGTTATAAAGATCAAATGAGCTAAAGTCAAGTCAACAACTATTAAGCTCCTACCATTTGCCAGGCACTATGCCAAGTACTGGTGATACAAAGAAAGACAAAGGACAGACCCTGCTCTCAAGAAATTCATTCTACTAGGGAAGACAATATGTATGTATGTATGTATGTATGTATGTGTGTGTATGTATGTATATATATATATGTACAAATGACATAGATAGAGAATTAATTTAAGGTAACAGAAAGAAGACACCAAGAATAAGGAAGACAGAAAAGGCATTTTGTAAACATTGTAAACTTCCTATTTTAAAGACTCTTCTAGCTCTAAGATTTTGTTCTAAGGTCTGTTCTAGTGCTGATTTTTTTGGTCTTAGGATTTCTCCCAACTCATGTTCTGTGTTCTTATACCCTATGGTCTACCATTCAATGCTCCAAGGTCCTTCCAGTTCTGACATTTTGTGTTCTATGCTATGAGGTTCCTCCTAATTCTTTTAGTCTAGGTTCTAGCCCCATGGACCTACAACATTCCGTGTCCTGATAGCACTCCTAGCTCTGACATTCCACTTTCCAAGAGGAGGTCATCCCAGTTTGGAAAAGCAATGGCTCAAAAAATACCTGGTGAGGTTCCGAAATTCATGAAAGGAATGGGGGAGGGGGATGGAGGTGAATGGTCTTGCTCCTCAGCACTAATAGGCTGTTTATGGGACTTTGAAAGTTTGACAACCAGCACCCCCACTCCTATCAAAATAATAACAGCTAATATTGACATTGCACTTGGAGGTTTGCAAAGCACTTTTCAAAAATGTCATTGCACCGTTACAACAATGCTGGGAAGGAATCACTTCTTATAAATGTTACCTCACTTGATGCTCATAGCTGCTCCCCAAAGGCTAGACCAGATGGATTGTCATGGTCTCAAGGCATGGCTTGGACTGTCTGGTCCATATTTTAGTCTGTTGGTCCACCATGCTTCGGTCCATAATGCCTCTTCCCACTTCAACGTCCTAGAAGACTTCACATGGCATACTGGGAGACGCCCTGGGCTTGGAGCAGCAGATAAAGTCTAGAAGGCTGCATCTGATGCCCACTTGATGCTATTCGAGCTTGGGCAAAGGGCCTAAATACTAGGACAAGTCCATGCTGGACTTGAAGAGAGCTGAATTCAAGACCTCCAGTCCAATACCCTTGATCTTCAGATGAAGAAACTGTGTCCCAGAGTCCCCTCAAAGGGGAAGTGATTTGCCAAGAGGCAGTGTGACTGCATAGTAGACAGAACCTTGGCCCTGGAGTCAGGAAGACCTGAGTTCAAATTCAGCCTCAGATATTTATCAGCTGTGTAATTCTGGGTAAGCCACTGAACCTCTGTCTGCCTCAGCTTTCTCAGCTGTGAAATGGGGATAACAGCATCTACCTTGCAGGGATGTTGTCATGGGAAAATAAGATTTGTGTAAAAATTGCTCAGCATAGTCCCTGGCCCTTAGTAGGCACTCATTACGCTCCCCAAGAGTGTACTGCAAGTAACAGAGCCAGTATTCAATTAAAGGTTTTTTGTTTGTTTGTTTTAAATATCTAACCTGGTGCCCTTTAGGAAAGGTCAGGAGAGACCTGAGTTCAAATATCCTCTGACACACAGACAAGCTGTGTGGCCCAAATCACTGAGCCTAGCTGAGCTAGAGTTTCCTTATATCTGAAAGTGGAATTATAATGGTGACTACCTCAGGATATGTGTGTGTGTGTGAGAAAGAGAGAGAGACAGACAGACAGACAGACAGAAAGAGGAACAGCCAGACACACAGAGAGAGACAGGGACAGACAGAGATCGACAGAGACAGAGATAGACATACATACAGCAGAGAGAGAGAGAAAAGAGAGAGAGAAAGCAGGAGAGAAAGGGAGGGAGAGAGAGACAGACAGACAGACAGAAGAACAGCCAGACACAGAGAGAGACAGGGACAGACAGAGATAGACACACATACAGCAGAGAGAGAAAAGAGAGAGAGACAGCAGGAGAGAAAGGGAGGGAGAGAGAGAGAAAGAGAGAGAAGAAATATTTTTGAATCACTCTGTGTTAAGTAAAAAATGCATATATTAAGCATCTATTATGTATGAGGCATTGTGCTAAGTGTGCAGGATCCAAAAAGAGGCAAAAATATGGATTCTTACTCTCAAGGAACTTATAGAAGACCTAGATGTGTGTATAATACACACATACATATATACACACATATACATATATAATATATGGTGAGTACATATGTCACAAAGGGTCATAAATATACTAAATATATTACTTTATATATTTTACATATATTAAAGATATACGTGTATCTATGTATATAGCTATACTTATATAAAAGTGTACACCCAATATAGTTGTATATATTCATATCTAAGTATATCCTTAGATCTATTATATAATCTCTGGGATTCTATCCTAGGAGGAGATTTGCATAGGTATGCATTGTGGGAGAACATCTATAGGGACTGCAATAGTAACTTCATGTACATATGGAACTCCCAGATGAAGAAGTTCACTCCACCAAGCCAGGTCAGTCTTATCAGAGGGTAAGAGAATAGCCTGGAGTATGGAGAGGCTGTGAGTTGTCCCAGGTCAAGCAACCAGTAAAAGTCAGAGGGGGAATTCAAAGCCGGTTATTCCTAGCTTTTTCCAGGATGGATAAATGGCATCATAGTGCATAGACCTGTATCTTCCAGCCTCAGACTCTTTACTAGCTGTGTGACCCTGGACAAGTCACTTCACCCTCCTTGCCTCAGTTTCCTCATCTGTAAAATGAGCTGGAGAAGGAAATAGCTAACCTCTCCAGTATCTTTGCCAAGAAAATCCCAAATGGGGTCACAGAGAGTCAGAAATAACTGAAAAATGACTGAACAACCAAAACAAAAACATTCTGGCTTTACAATAAGCTGCCTAGTAGTTACACTAAGCTACTATAATATATTTATACATGTGTATACAGGTAAATGCGTATATACATATGTATTCATACAAATACACATTTGTGTATGTCATATGATTGATGCATGCATGTCTATCCATATATATATATATATATATCATCACAGGAATATCTGGGGTCAAAATCCACCCTGGACACATACTGGCTGTATGGCCCTGGATGAGTCACTTACTTTAAGTAGCCCTACACAAGTCTCTAAGGCTGTAAGAGTAGAAACTGATCTGCACTAATAGAGGGAGTTTCTCTTTCCCTGTGTGATACATGGTGGGCATCATAGACAGGCCTGATCTATATGTCTGTCTGTCTATCTATCTATCTATCTATCTATCTATCTATCTATCTATCTATCTATCTATCTATCTATCTGTCTGTCTGTCTGTCTGTCTGTCTGTCTGTCTGTCTTTCTGTCTATCTCACATATTTATCTATCTAATCTATCTATTCATCTATCTGTATATCACTTTCCACATCTATCTCCACCTCATCTCTCTATATGTCTATCAATCTATCCATCCCTATATTTATTATCTGTGTTGCTGTTGTTACCTACTGCATGAGATAAGGAAAATGCTTTGTAGACCTTGAATCACCAGCATTATCCACACGGCTGCACCCCTAATTTGTTCAGCCTGTGTAGACATGGCTGAATCTGGATCAAACCCTGTATCCCCACCTAAAGATGCCTGAAGCTTAGAGGTTCAGTGAAGGAGGGCATTTCACTCAAGTGCCAGAGGCTGCTTAGGTCCCAGCATGTGGCCCATACAAAAGTCATCAGAGAAGAGTGAATGGGAAAGCCAGTGGGATTGTAATGGTCACAGAGAGGCAGATAAAGTGGGGAGAGGGCTTGAGAGTTGGCAGCTAAGTCAAGAGCCATAGCTACTAATCAGGATCTTAGCACAAAGGATGGTGTCATCGGATTACTGAGACACAAGGAAAGTAGAACTTTATTCCATGACATGAGAGGCTTAGGAAAGGGGGAGAGGAAGGGAGAGAGCCCAAGAGGGGAAGCCAGAGGAGGAAGGGACTTCCTGCTCTCATGATAAAGGTGAAGGCAGGACGGAAATCAGCTCTAACTTCATAATTCCTACTGTTAATTTCCCTGGAGACTTTGGATAAGTCTCTTCCCTTCTTTACCCTAAGCATCACTTTCTATAAAATGAAAAGATTGAACTAGATGGCCCCGGATGACCTTCAGGTAATACTTGGACAAAATGGCCTCTTTGGTCCTTCCAACCCTGAATTCTGTCATTCTGGGGTCCTGCCCTGTGAGTCCCCTTCCAGCTTTGACATTCTATGCCCTAAGGTTCCTTCTAGTGCTAACATTCTATGCTTTTTATGTTCTAGGATCCCTTCAAGCCTGGACATTCTGTGATTCTAAATCTTCTTTCATTCTAAAGGTACTTTGAATGGATGTTCATATTTGGTCCTTGCATCATCTTACTGGTCAAAGTCTCAAGCTAATGCCCAAACCAAAAAAGGGGTTTCTGGGATGAATACCAATGGGAACACTAATGGAACAGTTTTCCCCACCATAGAATGTGTCCAGATTAGTAATAGTTTCATTGATATGATTTTTTAAATGTTAGACAACATTTCCATAGGCTAATTTGACATTGCTATCTCTAATCTACAGCTCTTCCAGAAAGCAGCTATTCTAGAATACATGAAACTACACACACAGAAGGCTTGGGATCAAGTTTGTTATTCAACATCAACTGTGTGACTTCGGAAAAATCTCTTCATCTCTCTAAGCCTCAGTGTCCTCATTTGTAAAATGGGTCTAATGATCCTTGTACCACCTTCCCCCAAACATTGTTTCATTGTGATTGCTTGGTAATACACATGAAGAAACAGAAATAAGAGTTGCTGTCATCCACCTCAATTAACTTAACAAGGACATGTTGGCTTGCGTTGACTTGATACAACTTCTGATCAATTGAACATTAAGTGATAGAGACAGGGCAAGAGGATTCTTTGGCAAAGGAGTTTATTTGGGGAATACTTTATCAATAGAAGGCAGATGTCATGGGATAAAGAAGACAATTAAGATCTAGAACTGTCAGAGTGGCCAAACTGAAAGCAAAATAATGAATACTCCCATAGAGACTTTGAAGGAGGTCTCTAGTAGAGGGCCCCAGGAACCTGTGGTTAGCCCTTTCCTCAGTGACTAAGGTAATGGCATGAATAGCATATAAATCAAACATGAACATGATATGAAGATCATTTGGACAGAGAACTACCACACTGAGTGATAAATACAGTATTCAAACAGATTTTGGCTGGTTAGGACAGGGTTTCTCCACTTTTTTGTGTGTGTCCTGGACCCTTTGGGGCTGTTGAAGCCCCTGGACCTCTTTGAATGCAAAAAATAAAGTACATAGGATTACAAAGGAAAACTATTATATTGAAATAAAATTATCAAGCTTGAGCCTTCTTCTAGAAGGCAAACTTTAATACTTAAAGTAGGTCCAATGTCTTTCCAAAGCGTTCTCTTCTCTTTGTTAAATCATTTCACAACCTTGGACAAATTGCATTGACCTTAGTTTCCTCATTTATAAAATGGGCGTGATAATAGAACTTACATTCCGGGTATGTTGTAAAAGGTAAATGAGATAATATTTAAAGTGTTTTATAAATCCTAAAGTTCTATGCAAATGTTAGCAATTGTTACTATTATTATCATACATTTGGCTCCAGAAGTAGCATTAGGTCACATTATCTTAGATCACTGAATATAGATTCATAGGTTCAGAGCTCAAAGGGCCCTTAGAGGTCATTCCTATTCAAACCCCTCATTTAACAGATATGAAACTTCCACCCAGTGATAATAAATGATTTGCCCAAGATCATACAAGTTGGATAATTCAATCATAGATTTGGAGGTAGGAGGAACATCAGAAGCCTTATAATCCAACTCCTTCATTTTACAGAGGGAGAAACTGAGGACAAGAGTTCATGGTGGGGAATTTTTTAAGCACCCACTATGAACCAGGCAATGTGCTTAAGTGCTTTACAAATATTATCTCATTTGATCTTCATAAAAACCCTGCTGGGTAGGTGTCATTATTATTCCAATTTTACATTTGGGGAAAAACTGAGGCAGACACAGGTTAAGTTATTTGCCCTGGGTTGCACACATACTAAGTGTCTCATGCTGGATTTGAACTCAGGTCTTCCTGACTCCAGTATGGCACATAGATTTAAGGGAACCTAGAGATCATAGGTCATCCTCTCAGGTCATCCTTATTTTCCATAGTACAGGAAACTGAAAACCAGAGTGAGTGAGCAGCTTATACAGGTGGCAAGTGTCAGGTGGGATACTTCACTGTCCCTTAAGTGTTTTTAGGATCCAGAGTCACAGGACTGAGAGAGGATGAATAACTTGGCCTATACTGAACCAAACCCCTCCCATTTTTACAGAAAAGGAGCCTGAGGTCTAGAGATATCATCATATCATAGATGGAGTTGTTTGGTCAATGGCAATGACCAAGTTAATGCAGGTCCACTGGTTCTAAATTCTTAATTTTCTTCCCACTGCATCATGATTATGCAAGGTCACCTTGTAAATGCCAGATCCTGGGTCTACCCAGGTTCTGGGATGTCAAATCCATGATCCTAGTCCTTTCCTTAAAGACTGACTTTGGGGAAATTTCAGTCATCTCTGCCAGTCTCAGTTTTTGGCATGTTACACTGGAGAGAGAACAGGACCAGAGTCAAGGACCAGACTATGTCTGTAGAAATAAAAAAAGATTTGCACAACCCACTTAATAAAGCAGGTGTAAGGAAGGTGATCTGCAAAGAGTCTTACAGGAATGAAAAGTACACATGAGGATGGAGAGGAAAATTCACAGCCACCTGATGATCAATGTCAAATACCACGTACCTGCCGCCTGCTAGGACAGGCCCTGGCTGCTTTGCCCTCTAATACCTGCTAGGTCCATATGACTCATATAAAACCAGTCAGGCGACAAACATTTATTAAGAGCCTAATATGTGTCAGGTAGGTGGTACAATGGATAGAGTTGCAGCCCTGGAGTCAGGAGGACCTGAGGTCAAATCTGGCCTCAGATGCTTACTACCTATGTGGCCTTGGGCAAGTCACTTCACCTTGTTGGCCTCAGTTTTATCACCTGTGAAATGAGCCAGAGAAGGAAATGACAAACCATTTCAGTATGTTCACCAAGAAAACCCCACATGGAGTCACAGAGAATTGGATGTGACTGAGAAATGACTGAACAACAAATGAGTCTTGTGCTAAGTGCTGGGGATACAAAGAAAGGAGGAAAAAATATCCCCTACCCTCAAGGAGATTACAGTCTAATGGTGGGAATAACTAGCAAACGACTATGTTTAAATAAGATAAAGAGGGGCTACGTTGGGGATAATGAACGGAAGGAAAACACTGAAGTTAAGGTGGGCCAGGAGCATTCCCTTCATGGTGATGGCTTCTCATGGTTGGCTCACACTTCAAATGGCACAAAGAGTTCCCCACTTTGAATGAGGATGAAGAAGAACTCTATGAGGTAGATGTTCTTGTGATCCTTCCATTTTATAAATGAAGAAACGGATTCTAAGAAGGGTGAAGTGATTTGACCAAGGTAACCCAGCTGGCTCCAGTGAGGGGTCTAATGGCCAGGTCTGAGAGCTCTCCATCCCCCCTATCTTCTTGTTCAAGTCTGGTTTTCTTTTTCTTGGTCACTTGATGCCATGGCCTAGATTTAAAGAGGAGAGAGTGGCTGCCTTCATGGCTTTGAGCCAATGATTCTGTCACCATTGCTGAACAAATGCTCTCTGATTATCTACAGAATTTTATGTGGAACAATGGAAGCTCCCTGAGGGCAGGAATCTAGTCTTTCTTTGTGTTCCCACAGGGTTCTCTGTGCTGTAGGTATTCAGAATCAGGCAGTCCAAGATGATGATGGTGATCATGGTGATGAAGATGATGATGATGATGATGGTGATGATGATGATGATGGTGATGATGATGATGATGATGATGGTGATGATGATGATGATGATGATGATGATGGTGATGATGATGGTGATGATGATAACTGACATTTATATTGTGATTTCAAGGTTGCAAAACGCTTTACATATATTAGTTCATTTGTTACTAATTAACCTATTTTTAGCAGTTAGGTGGCACCATAGTGCTTGGAGCACCAGGCCTGGAGTTAGGAAGACTCATCTTCCTAAGGTCAGCGCTGGCCTCAGATATTCACTAGGTGTGTGACCCTGAACAAGTCACTTCACCTTGTTTGCCTCAAACCATCTGTAAAATGAACTGGAGAAGGAAATGACCAATCACTCCAGTATCTTTGCCAAGAAAATCCCAAATGGAGTTACAAAGAGTAGGGCATGACTGAAGCACCTCAACAACCACAGCCAAAGCCTCTAAGTACCTAAAAGTCTGTATCTTCCAATCTCCCACATGGTGGCTAGACTAGAAGAAAAAGAAGTCATGCTTTCATAAGATAATCTTCACTGATTTTAAGTTGGGAGGGACATTGGGGACCATCTAGTAACCCCTTCATTTTTCATGTTGTTTAGAACATAAACTCTAAAGTGTGAGAGACCCACAGAGCATTGAATGCCAGAGGCTAGGAAGGACCTTGAAACTTAAAATGTCAACACAGAGAGAGAGAGAGAGAGACAGAGAGACAGAGAGACAGAGAGAGAGAGAGAGAGAAGATCATAGGGAAATCTGGAAGAGATCGTAAGACATACAATTTCAGATGATCCTGAAATATAGGCTGCCAGATCTTACCTTTGAGCAGGGATAGCTAGGTGGTACAGTGGACAGAGCACTAGGCCCAGAAGCAGGAAGACCCCAGTTCAAATCTGTACTCAGATACTTACTAGCTGTGTGATCCTGAGCATGTCATATAACCTCTCTATGCTTCAGTTTCCTCATTTGTAAAGTGGGGATAAATAATAATACCAAATTCCCAGAGTTGTTGTGAGTATCAAATGAGATTGTTTATTTAGCACAGTTCTTGGCACATAGCAGGGACTGTATAAACATCAGCTATTATTGTTATTGTTATTTGAAAGAAGTGAAGGACCTCGTTGGTAGTCTGATGAAGCTCATGAACTTCTTCTCCAAATAATATTTTAAATGAATAAAATAAAACCTCTTGGTTACAAAAGAAAACAATCATATGAAAATACAACTGACAGAACATTTTAAAAGGTAGAGTTCATGGACACCAAGTTAAGAATCCCAGCCTTAGTGAGACATTATGTTCTGTGCTCTGGAAGGGACATGGGAACTTAGAATTTTGGAGATTTAGGGACCCTTAGAAGATAAACTTGCAGATCTGGGCAGGATTTTACAAAAATATAAAAGAAAGTGAGACTGCCCTAATATTCTAGAACCAGAGGGTAAAATAAAAATGGAAAGAAATATCCGATCACCTCTTGAAAAAGATCCCAAAAAGAAAATCCTAGGAATATCATAGCCAAATTCCAGAGTTCCCAGGTCAAGGAAAAAATATTGCAAACAGTCAGGAAGAAAAAATTTGAGTATTGTGGGAACATGATCAGGATAACGCAAGACTTAGCAGCTTCTCCTTTAAGGGATCGAAGGGTTTGGAATATGATATTTTGGAGGTCAAAGGAATTAGGATTAAAACCAAAATCACCTAACCAGCAAAATTGAGTATAGTATTTTAGGGGAAAATATGGATATTCAATGAAATAGAGGACTTCCGAAGCATTCTTGATGAATAGACCAGAGCTGAACCGAAAATTTGACTTTCAAATATAAGGATCAAGATTAACATGAAAAGGTAAAAAGAAAAGAGAAATCATAAGGAACTTATTAAATTTGAATTATTTACATTCCTACATGAAAAAAAGAAACTATAATTGTAATTCATGAGACTTTTTTCAGTATGAGGATAGTTGAAGGGAATATATATGTGTACATATATACATACATGTATGTATAGGTGGGTGTATGTGTATATATATGTATGTGTGTATGTGTGCATACATGTATACATAGACAGAGGGCACAGGGTGAGTTGAATATGAAGGGATGACATCTAAAAATAAAATTAAGAGGTGAAAGGAATATATTGGGGTAAGGAGAAAGGGAGAGATAGAATAGGGTAAATTATCTCACATAAAAGAGGCAAGAGAAAGCTGTTACAATGGCAGGGAGGAGCAGGGAGGTGAAAGGCAAACCTTACGCCCTCATGAGTAAGGTAGCCAACCTCCTGTATGAGAAATGGTTTGGCCCATATTACACTGAGCCAATCATTGCCAATTTGCACCCTAAGACCTAGGAGCCCTTTATTTGTTCCTTGGACCTCAATGACTGTCCCATGGTGACTGATGACTTTGTAGTCAGTGGTACATGCTCAGAGAAGATGTATGGGATGTGTAAATCACTCTGGGAAACTTATATGGAACCCAAGGACCTCTTTGAAACCATCTCCCAAGCCATGCTGAATGCTGTGAATCAGGATGCTGTGTCAGGAATGGGGTGATTGTCCATATCACTGAGAAAGACAAGATCACCACCCGAACACTGAAGGCATGGATGGACTAAATTTTCCCACTCATTTTCCTCTCCCAGAGCCCATTAATCTTTTCTTTAAAAAAATAAAGTAATAAGATAAATCTTTTTGAGAGAGAGAGAGAGAGAGAGAGAGAGAGAGAGAGAGAGAGAGAGA
>NW_027187465.1:5671188-5694561 GCF_028583685.1 Petaurus breviceps papuanus | reverse complement strand
GAAGGAAGGAAGGAAGGAAGGAAGGAAGAAAGGAAAGAAGGAAGGAAAGAAGGAAGGAAGGAAGAAATAAGTTTATAACTAGGAAGTACCTTGGAGGTTATATAGTCCAGGGATATCTAATCTGGTACACAAAAGTCCTACAGTTTCTATTTTTTCTCAGTGTTTTGATAGCTATATTTCAATGTAATTAGTTTTCTTTATCACCCTGTGGACTTTATTTTATGCATTTAAAAATAGTATCCTTGGGGGTGGCTAGGTGGTGCAGTGAGTAGACCATCGGCCCCAGAGTCAGGAGAACCTGAGTTCAGTTCCAGCCTCAGACATTTAACACCCACACAAAAATACTAGCAGTGTAACCTTGGGCAAGTTACTTTACCCCAATTGCCCTCCAAAAAGCAAAAGAAAAGAAAGAAAAAAAATAGTATTCTTATGAGCATATAGGTTCCAGCAGATTGCCAAAGCAGTCCATGCTACAGAAAAAGGATCTTGTCCATATCTCTTCCTCCCCATTTTATGGAAGGGTAAAAATAAAGGGTCAGTCAAGGGAAACAATTTGTTCAAGGTGATCCAAGTGGAGGGCAGACGGACTCTAACCCAGGTCTCCTGACTCTGAATTCAGTGTTTGTTCCACTACCCAAGACTGTCTGAGTGTGTGTCATCTTTCCCTAATTAACTGTCAGCCTCACTGGGGAGGTAGCCAGCCTTCATGACTTCCCAGATGCAGAAGATGGAGCTTGGCTTGGCACACAGTAGGCACGGAATGAACATCCCTTGAATTGAAATGAATTGCATGGACTTGTCCTAGGTCACCTAAGGACTTGGCATTACAGTCAGAAGAGGCAGTCGGGTCTCCTGTTTGCCTCTTTCCCTGAATAAACATTAAAAACAAAACAAAAACAAAACCCGAGAACTCTTAGCTTTGCAGGAATGCATGTCTCTCTATCATATGTATGCTAATAGATTCACATTGTCTCTGGGCTGTCTGGACAGTCTTATAACCTTAGAATTCAGGATTTACTTCTCTAGGACCAGCAGAGCCAGTCTTCTCCTAGGGTCCTCCAAGCTGAGACTGGTTCAGAGGAAAGAAAGTCTGGGTTTGGATCCTGTTTCTGCCACTGACTCCCTGTATGTATGGGGGGCCTTGGGGCCTTGAGCAAGCCACTTAATATCACTGGGACTCAGTTTCCTCAGTGGGACTCAGTTTCTTCATCTGTTAAATGAAAGGGTTGGGTTAAATGGACTTCAAGGGCCCTCTCAGCTTTAAATTTATGATACTTTAAGTGTTGTTTGGTTGTCCTGGATTCTGGTTGCCATATATAGCTTACACATACATACATACATACATATATACATACACATTCACACACACATTCTGGGATTTCCATAATTTCTTCACTTCTCTGGATTCATTTGAGTCTCGTCAAAGAAAGAGCCTGGACTCTTAAGTGCAAGGCCCCATAATGAAATCCCTTCTCTGATGGTCTCTAACTGAATGACCTTGGACAAGTCATTTACTTCTCCTTGCCTCAGTGTCCTCATGTGCAAATGAAAGACATTTAATGAGATGGTCTTAGAGGTCCCTCTTATCTCTAGATGCAGTGGTTAGTGAGCCCGGGAAGGTAGGGTCCACTTGTTACCACTGCTTCTCCCATTTTGGAAGCTCAGAGAGTGAAATGATTTTGTGAGAGTCACACAGCAAGATCATGGCAGCCCTTTGGAATGAGAATCAGAATATTCAGATTTCTGTCCCAAGGTTGTATTGAAATACCCTGCCTTTCATTGGTCCTAATAATGATATCCTCATTAATGTTTAACACTTACCAGCCCCTCTGTATACGTCCCACCCATTGTTTAATAATTTCTCCTTCTTGGGCTCAGTTTTCTCATTCATAAATTGAAAAATTTTACTCTCTAAATGCCTACCAGTTCAAATGATTTATGTTTTTTGTTATAATATTCTTCCTAGCTCTGGCATTTCCTGTTCTAAGGATCCCTTTCACCTCTGACATTTTATGTTCTAAGTTTCTTCCCAGGTGTAATATTCCCTATTGTGAGGCCCCTCCCAGCTCTGACATCCCCTGTTCTAAAGTCCCTCCCAGCTCTGACATGCCCTGTTCTAAAGTCCCTCCTAGCTCTGACATTCCCTGTTCTCAGTCCCCTCCCAGCCCTGGCATTCTATATGCGAAGGTCTAGCATCCTGCGGCTCCATTTTCTTAGAGTTCCAGACCTCAGATTTCATCAGTGCAGGGAACAATCTATGTGCCAACTTCATCCACAGAAGCAAGCAGGTCTGTCATAACCCTATGCAATACCAGGTTTGAGAGGGTGGCCTGAGGGCCCTGAGAGCTTGGACACTCTAGCCATGGAAATGGCCTGTAGGTATTTCGGGTCCTCAAGGCAAGGCCTGTTTCTACCACCCTGTGCTGCCTCATGGCTCTTTACTTCTGTGTTAATAAAAATCCCTTGCGTCAGCGATCCTTCCGGCTCCCGGGATATAAATCATTACGCATCCTGGGAGATGTCCCGTGTTTGCAAGGCAACCAGAGCTTCAGCCCTTTCACCGTCTCACGATCCCAGGGGATCACTCCGATAAAGGGTCCGGTCAGACTGGGGCTGGCCTCGGATGGGATGGGATGGATTCCTCTGGAACATCGGGCCACCGCCCCGAAGTCGCCCCCTCTCGTGGCCATTTGTCGTGCCCGTTGACTGCTTTCTAAATAAGCCCCCCGACAGCACCACGCAGGGTTATAAATCAGCCGAAAATCAAATGCTCACATGTAAATAAATTGCAAATCAGCTGAGAAATTGGATCCATTCTGCCGCGATAAAGCGCGTCCCTCCTGTGCCGGTTTCATAAGGTGCCCCTTAAGAATTGTAATATTTCTGCGTGGTAATGATAAACATTAGTGAGTTGCTTTGGAAATGAAAAAATAGCAACCCTCTGGGGATTTGAGAAAACATATGCACTTCAAATTTGAAAATCCAATTTAACTGTCCATTATACGGAGAATAAAAAAGGTAAGGATGGGATAATTTTGCAGTTACACGGCATTTGACTGAATCTGATTCGGAGATGACAGTCACACTTTAAAGGCGCCGCGTCTGAATGGAAGGAGACAGCAAATCATTTATTTATGATTGTAATCTAGCTGCTGTCTAACAAGTTAACAACTGCGCTCCCCCGCCCCCGGAGCCGCGGCGGCTTGTGCAGGCTTGTCAGTTAGCGCTCGGAAAAAACACTTTGCAGAGAAATTCTGTTTTTCCCCCCTCTTCAATTAAATAAATAAAATACGGACGCCCACAAAACAAACCCACGTGCCCACACACGCAAACACCCGCATCTTCCTCTCTGTCTCTCTCTCTCTCTCCCTCTCTCTCTCTCTCTCTCTCTCTCTCTCTCTCTCTCTTCTCTGTCTCTGTCTCTCTGTCTCTCTCCTCTCTCTGTCTGTCTGTCTGTCTTTGTCTCTGTCTCACTCTCTCTCTCTCTCACACACACACACACACACTGGTTTGTAGGTACACAAAGGGAGACAAAGTAGACCATCTCCATCAAAATTATCCAGACTCACAGATTCTTAGTCTGAGAAAGTTTACAGAAAGATCAGTGTTTCCCTCAATTGCACCCATAGCACCTTTGGAAATTTTTGTGCTTAGGTGAGGCTTTTGCTGCTGCTGTTGTTGTTAATACCATATTTAGCAGCCAGGGGAACACTAGACCAACTCCTTTGTCTGAAGCTGGGAAGATTCACTGATGGGACTTCAAAGTGAGCAGTTAGTTCCCCTCCTAATCACCAATTACTCTTTGTGCCTGTTGTTAGAATCATTCTGGTGGCACTCTTCTGGGGCCCCACCCCATCACTCCCTTACAAACACATCCAATAAAATATTCCAAATTTCCCCCCTCCCCTCTCTTAAACAGACTTAGAACGTGAGTTAGACTCAAGGAATGGAGGGAGCAGTGCAGCACAAGAGGACTGAATCCAGAACTAGGGATGTGGACCCAAAGCTAACCCTCTCCCATGAGCCTTTGCTTCTCCAGGTGAAACACAATGGGAAGCTTTCTCTATGCTAATTGCTTCCCTTTTGGACTCTTCCTTATGATTATGTTGTGCCCCATACAGAGTATAATAATCTCAATGTGGTTGGACCAGATCATTTGGTTCAAACCTTCATTATTCACGAGAGAAGACACAGTGGAAAGACCATTAGATTTGGAAAAAGAGAAACGGGGTCTTCGTTTCTTCCTACCTGCATGACCTAGGACCAATCACTCGTCTTCTCAGGGCCATGGTTTCATGAGATCATAGATTTAGGGCCAGAAGGAACCATAATGGTCATCCAGTGGAACCTCTTCATTTTACAGATGAGAAAAATGGAACCAAGAAAGGGTGAAGGACTTGGCTGAGGTCACACAGCTAAAAAGTCCAAAGATGGCGTGTAAACACAAACTGTTAGATTCTAAGTCTAGTATCCTTTCCCCTGGATTATGTTTTCTTCTCATGAATAATGCAGGCATTGGACTGGATGATCTAATCAGAACATGTCTGTATTCTTTTATTTACTTAAAGGCACCAAAATTTAGTAAGGACATTGATAAGCTGGGAAGAGTCCAAGGGAGGGTGAGCATGATAGAGAAAGGCTTGGCCAATGAATGATCTCTAATTGCAAAATCAATGGTCTTTTCTCCATCCTCACCCATCTCGACTTCCCTGCAGCCTTTGCCACTGATTCATAGACCCTGTCTCCTCTCTAGGTCTTCATGACATGACTCTCTTTGGTTCTCCTAGCTGTCTGATCACTTCTTATTCTCCTTTCCTAGATCTTCACCCAGGCCATGTCCATTAATCCAAGTTTGTCCCCAAGACTGTCCTGGCCCTCTTCTCTTCTCCCTCTATGCTGTCCCACTCAGCACTCTTATCAGCTTATATGAATTCAATGATCATCTCTGACTGATGATTCCCAAATCTCCTCATCCAGACCTAATCTTTCTGCTGATCTCCAGTTTTGCATCACCATCTGCCTCTTGCGCCTTTTAAAATGGATAGCCATAGCTATTTCAAATTCTACATGTCCAAACAGAGCTCATTATTCACCCTCCTCCCCAGCCCCCAACAAAAACAGCAACAAAAAAAAAAAAACTCTTCCCTTTTTCTAGTTTTCTTATTAAAGGCAAAGCTTCCTCCTGGTCACTCAAGGTCCTCCTCACGCCTACTTACCTCACATGTCCAATCTGTTGATAAGCAATGTTGATCATGTTGCCCCTGCCTTCACATTTCATGCACACAAACACACACGTGTGTGCATGTATATATGTATATATTATATATACATGTGTATATGTTATATGTGTATGTATACACATACATATACATATATATCATACGTGTGTGTGTCTGTGTGTATCACGTCTTCAGTCAGCCACTCTGGTACATGCCCTATCCACCCTATATCTGGACTCCAGCATTAGCCTTCAGGTTGACCTTGACTCTAGTCTCCCCCACTTCAGTCCTTCACTCAGCTGACTTTCCTAAAGCCCAGGAATAGCCATGTCACCCCACTACTCAATAAATCCCAGTGGTTCCTTATCTCCTTCAGTTTCAAATACAAACTCTTCTGTCTGGCTTTTCAAACCTTTCCTAACCGGGCTCTTTCATATCTTTGCAAACTTCTCACAACTTTATTCCTCTCTATGGGCTCTGCAATCCATGGTGTCCATGTTACTCTTCCAACATGCCCCTCCCTCTCCTGACTTTGTTCCCCTTCACTGGAAGATTCACTTGGGATGTTTTCCCTCCTCACTTTCACCTCCTAGTTTCCTTCAAGGCTCCTTCAAACCTCTCATTTTACAGAAGGTCTTTCCGCACCCTCACACCCTTTTAAATTCAGTTTCTATGTACTGCAGATTTTTGTATGGACTATTTTTTGACCTGATTTCTCTATCATTAGAATGTAAGTTCCTTGAGGGTAAGTATCGTGTTTTTGTTTTTGCTTGTATCTCCAGCTCTTAGCATAGTGGTTGGTACATAGTAAGGACTTAAAACACAGGGTTTTTTTTTAGATCATCTGGTGATTTGCAAAAAAGGAATTGGAGAAGTTTGGTTTGGAGAAGAGAAGGCTCAGAGAAGGAAGGGAGGGAGGAAGAGGGGAGGAAGGAAAAAGGAATGAAGAAAGGAAGGGAAGGAGGGAGTGAAGAAGGAAGGGAGGGAGAGAGGGTAGGAAGAAAGGAAGGGAAGAAGGAAGGAGGAAGGAAGGAAGGAAAAAAAGAAGGAAGGAAGGAATGGAGGGAGGGAGGGAGAATTTATTAAGTACCTACTATGTGCCTGGTACTGTGCTAAGGGCTCCACAAATATTTTCTCATTTACTCTTCACATCAAACCCGGGACATAAGTGCTATCACTATTCCTATTTTATAGTTGAGGAAACTGAGACTGAAAGAAATGTAATGCCTTGTGCAAGGTCTCACAGTAGTGTCTGAGACTGGATTTGAACACAGGTCTTCACTTCAGACCGAGTGTACTATCTGCTAAGTCAACCAAATTATCTTTAACAATAAAAATGTGCCCAAGGGGCTTCCTCCAGAGGTAGTGGGCAACTGTTCCCTGAAGATATTCTAAGGAAAGGTAACCCCTGGTCAGAGATATGGCAGAAGGGCTCATGTCTGGCTAAGGGTAGGACTGACTGTCCTCTGAGGTTTCTTTAAGCTCATGAGATTCTGTGAGTTTGGCCTCCCTCACTGTGCAATCTGGCATCTCTGCCTGGGGCTCAGAAGCCCTGCTGTGAGTCCTGGCTCTGTCACTGACCAACTCTGGACCTCAGCTAATTCCTTTCTGAAATGTTGATAAGAATGCTGATATGACTGACCACATGAGGGTTCCTCAGATGCAGGGCAGATGCGCACAAAGCACATTTTAAATCTGAAATGCCACCCTCCTCTTCATCCTCCTCTTCCTCACCATCATTCTCTTTTCCCATTTTTTTATTCCGAACTTAACAAACACTGAATAGAATGGTCATGCCCACAGACCCAACAGAACAGAAAAGAAGGATTGCATGTGAAACCGCAGGTCTCTTTTTTGTACAGCTTGCTTTTCATTGTAAGAATACAGTAACTATGAATACCCTTTGACCCAGTAATACCACTGCTTGGTCTTTATCCCAAAGAGATCAAAGATAAAGGAAAAGCACCATTTGTGCAAAAAATATTTATAACAGCTCTTTTATGGTGGCAAAGAATTGGAAATTGAAAGGATGCTCATCAACTAGGGAAAGGCTGAACAATTCACGGTATATAATTTTAATGGAATATTATTTGGATATAGCTAATGAGCAAGGGATGGTATCAGAAAAACATGGAAAGACCTGTTTGAACTGATGCAAAGTGAAGTGAGCAGAACCGAGAGACCATCATACCTAGTAATAGCAATATTGTGCAGTGATGAACTACGAATAACTTAGCTCTTCTCAGCAATACAATGATCCAAGACAAGCCCAAAGGACTCATGTCAAAAAAATGCTGCCTACCTCCAGAGAAAGAGCTGATTAACTCTGAGTGCAAATTGCAGTCTAATTTTTCACTTTATTTTTCTTGGGAGATTTTTTATTTTGCGATACAGTTAATATAGATCTATGTATTACATGATTTCATGTGGATAATACATATATTCTTGCCTTTTCAGTAAATGGGGGAGGGATGAGAAGGAGGGAGAGAATTCAGAGGTTAAAATTAAGCAAAAGAATGTTAAAAAATAACAATTTAAAAAAGAAAATTAAGTATAATATGTAGTTTTCTAAGCTCTCTTTCTTGTCTATGTTTCTTTTTGTTATTCCTAAAATTCTCTTCTCTGGAGAAAAAAAAGATGCCTCAATGACCCTCTTTTTTCTTTTCCTTTTTTTTTTTACTACCCTATCCTTATACCACTCCCCCCCTCACCCATCACCCTGCAGACCACTCACCACCATCCCATTGACAAAAAATAAAACACTTGTAACAAATATTCATGATGAAGAAAAATGTATTTCTGGATTGACTCTGTCCAGTTCCCATATTGGCTAGATACCAAAGTACAAGTCTCACACTGTACCTTGGGCGTCTCACCCTTTTGGCAGGAGGAGGGTAGCATACTTCATCATCGGTACTCTGGAATCATGCTTGGTCATTGCACTGATCAGAGTTCTCAAGTCTTTCCAATGTGTTTTTATTTTAAAAGTTGTTTTCATTGGGAAAAATTGTTCTCTGGGTGCTGCTTGCTTCACTCCTCATTGGTCTATATGGGTTTTCCCTAGTTTCTGTAAAACTATCCATTTAGTCATTTCATGGCTCAGTGTAGTCCTGCTAGATTCGTAATTTGTCAGCCATTCTCCAATTTGTGGGCATCTCAGTTGTTTCCAGTTCTTTGATACCACCAAAAGAACTGCTATAAATATTTTTGTACGTAGGAGTCCTTTTTCTCTTTCTTTGATTTCTGTTGTGTGGACACCTAGTAGTGATGTCGATCAGTCAAAAAGCATGGTGGTAACTTAATCATCTTATTTCCAAATTGCTTTCCAGAATTGTTGGGCCAATTCACTCATTCACCAGCAGTGAATTATTGGGTCTTTCTCCTCCCAGTTCTTTCTGACTCTGCATTTTGTCACCTTGACTCACTTGTCTTCTTACTCTGGAATATTCCTTTTCTATACTATCACCCTTCTCCCATTGAAGAGTTCCTTCAAGAGGCCTCCATTTTGAGGAGAGATCCAGGCCAGCCTTGCTCCATTTTCTTCCCAGTTGTGCCTCTGACCTTCACCACCATGTCCCCATGGGAGTACCTTCTCTACCCCCCCACTCCATTTCCCTTCTAGCCCCCACCCCTTCAGCTTCATTTTATGTGTCATCTTTTGAAAATGGACCATTCATACCCCTTGACCATTTACCTATCAGGTAATGGCCATCAATCCTAACTGTCACAGACAAACCTAGGATTTATTTAAATATAGGAGGGAACTGAGATCTCATAGAGCCCAACTCCTTCAGTTTACAGGGGACATCAAGGTTTGGACATTTCCCAATATCACTTCAGTTATAAATGGCAGAATTAGGATTCGAAGTCAGATCATAGGATCATAGATCTGCAATGGAAGAGACCTGAGATGCTTTGTAGTACAAATTCCCCATTTTACAGATGTAGAAAATGACTGAGAGATGTTTAGTCATTTGGTCAAGGTCTCATGGTGGTCCATGTCGAACCTGAAATCTGGGTCCTCCAACTTCAAATTCAGAAATCTTTCCAGTGCATACCACTTTCACTCAAATTTTGGGGAGAGTGTAGGAACACCATGTCCTGGCTATGTTTCAATGTCTTAACCAAAGGGGATTATTGGCCATTGGCATAAATTGTGACTCAGTTTCCCATTTGAGACAATAAAAATAGGTGGTTTCAAGGTCTTTTATTGCTTTGTGACCCTGTGTTCTATGTTTTAGAGTGCCCTGGGCCTGTAAGGAACAAGTGCTCCATGGTGTGGATCCATCAGAATCCACTAGGGATTTTGGATACCCTCCCGAAGCCCCAACTCATTTTTTGGAAGAACAAATACAGCATCATAAACCAGCTTGTTCATTACCAACTCACACCCACACACAGAATCACTGTCCAGCCAGCCCAACCAGGTGGCCTGTGAGTAACAGGGTGCCCATAAAAATAGTCTACCATCACCAGACTTCTCTGGGAGTCTAAGAGAGACAAGGGCAAAGGGAAAGCCTGGTTGAGGGGGCTCAGCAGAGTTGGGGGTCTGGTCTGACAGTGTCGTGAAACAAAATGCCCAAGGGATTGAAGAGGAGTCAGCTGCATGTGATCTCAATTTTTATTGAAGATCATTGGGTTTTAAATTAAAAACAAATGCACACTATTTTATCTCATTCCATACAAAAATTCTGGAAAATTATTTTCCAGTTTTGCAGTTCTGTTCCTTAAAGATTTTTCAAGCTCTGTTGTTCTATATTTTAAGACCTGTTTCAAGTCAGACATTCTCTGTTCTAAGGTTTCTACTAGCTCTAATATATTTTGTTCTAAGGTCCCTCCTAGTTCTGACATTCTGGGTTCTAGGACTTTTCCCACCTCTTACATTCTTTATATTCAGGTTTCTCCAAGCTCAGATATTCCCTGTTCTAAGGCCCTTTCCAGCTCTGAAATTTCCTATTCTAATGTCCTTTCCAGTTCTTAACATTTCCTGTTCTAAGGTCCTTTCCAGTTCTTAACATTTCCTGTTCTAAGGACCCTCCCAGCTCTGACATTATTTATTCTAAATTTCCTTCTATCTTTAACACTATATATTTTATGTCCAAGTCAGGTCTGGGGTTTTCTCTTTTCTACCAATAAGAACTTCTCCCTGTAGAGTTATCTCCCATCCATTTTATCCTCTAGACTTCACAAGTGCCCTCCCAGGCAGGCAGAAGAAGGGTGAGTATTTCCATGCTCAGAGTGAGAAAACCTGGGCTCTGAGAGGTGATGGGATTTGCCCAAGGCCATTCAAGTAAGAAGAATTTGGATACAGCATCCCAGTTCCACACTTTGAGTCTTTTTCATCAAGACAAAGTATAAAAATAACGCTCACACCGTCTGTAAAAATTACCATTCCAGAAGTTATTAAAAAGCCAAACTAGTGAGTTTAAATTTTTTTTAACTTTAAATACTTTTACAGTTGTTCAGAACATCTGGAAGTGCTGTCATGTGCAAAACATCTTTAAATATACACCCACAGCAACACAAACATACATGTGATGTACAGTTGAATGGAAGGAGCCCTTGGCTTGGATGCGAGGCAGGTCAAATCCTGTCTCTGACATGTTCCAGCTGGATGACCTTGAGTCTGTGTCACATGTGGATCTGGTCATTCATCCATTCATTTGTTCAAGAAGCATTTATTAAACGCCTACTATGGGCTTGGCATTGTAGTCCATCCTGGGTCTACAAAGACTAAAATGAAATATTTCCTTCCCTTCAAGAAGCTTACATTCGATTAAGGCAGGGAAGGGAATAAGCTTATAAACATGGTGCCCACTACGTTTCAGGCGCTGAGCTAGGCTCTTTTTTCTTTATCTTTAATTTTTATAACAAATATCTTTACATTTGATCCTCACTATAACCCTACATGGTTGAGGCTATTATAAGCCCCGTTATATAGTTGAGGAATCTGAAGCAATCAGGTTGAGTAACTCAGCATAACCCTGCAACATAAGGGCTGTTATCATCCCTCATCCTTTGTTTGCTCATTTTTTCAGTCATGTCTCATTCTTGCTGATCTCTTTGGGGGTTTCTTGGCTGGAGTGGTTTGATGATGATGATGAACTCATCATGATTATCAGTCCTTCATCAGATGAGAAACTGAGGTAAACAGGGTGAAGTGACTTGCCCAGGGTCACACAACTATTAAGTATCTGAGGCCAGAGTTGGCCTCATCAGGAAGATGAGTCTTCTTCCCTCCAAGCCTGATACTCTGACCACAGTGCCACCTAGCTTCCCTATCTTTATATTACGGTTGAAGAAACTGAGGCAAATGGCTCAAGTGACTTGTCCAGGGTCACATAGCTAGAACTTGGGTATTCCTGACTACAAGTCCAGTCCTCTATCCACTGAGTTACTAGCTACTTCTTAAAGTGAGGGAAACAATAGGATCCACGCAGATTCTAGAAGTAAGTTCTTTTCACATAGACCAACATGTGACACCATATTGTAGAATAAAGTCCAAATGAGTACATGATCTAGGCATAAAACTGACATTATAAGCAAATTAGGGAAGCAATGAATAGTTTATTTGTCAGATTTATGGAGAATGGAGGAATTTATGACCAAACAAGAGATAGAAAACATTATGAAAGGCAAAATGCATAATTTTGATTACACTAAATTGAAAAGTTTTTGCACAAACAATGCCAAAGCAACCAAGATTAGAAGGGAAGCAGAAAACTGGGAAAGAATTTTTACAACCAGTATCTCTGAAAAAGGTCTCATTTCTAAAATATGTACAGAACTGAGTTCAATTTATAAGAATACAAGTTATTCCCAAATTGATAAATGGTCAAAGGATATGAACAGGCAGTCTTCAGAGGAAGAAATTAAAGTTATCTATAGTCATATGAAAAAATGCTCCAAATCACTATTGATTAGAGAGATACAAATCAAAACAACTCCAAGGTACCACACCACACCTATCAGATTGACTAACATGGAAAAAGGGGGAAATGATAAATTCTGGAGAAGATGTAGGATTGTTGGAACACTAAGTTATTGTTGGTGGATCTGTGAGCTGATCCAACCATTCTGGAGAACAATTTGGAACTTTTCCCAAAGGCTATAACAAAGTGTGTATAACCTTTAACCCAGCAACACCACTTTTATGTTTGTATTCCAAAGAGATCATAAAAATGAGAAAAAGACCCACATATACAAAAATATTTACAGCAGCTCTTTTTGTGATGGCCAAGAACTGGAAATCGAGGAGATACCCATCAGTTGGGGAATGGCTGAACAAGTTGTGGTATAACGGAATACTATTGTGCTATAAGAAATGATGAACAGGTAGACTTCAGAAAAACCTGGAAAGACTTATTTGAACTGATGCTGAGTGAGGGGAGCAGAACCAGGAGAACACTGTACACAGTAACAGCCACAGTGCTGGGAGTACTGATTTTGATAGACTTAGCCCTTCTCAGAAATGCAAAGACCTGAAACAATTCCAAAGAACACATGATGAAAAATGCCAGTCACATCCAGAAAAAGAACTATGGAGTCATAATGCAGAATGAAGCAGACTACTTCCTTTTTAGTTTTGTTTTATTTTGTTTTTTTTTTCTTTCTCATAGTTTCTCCCATTCATTATAATTCTTCTATGCAACATGACTAATGTGGAAATGTGTTTAATAGGAATGTATGCATAGAGTCCATATCAGATTGGAAGCCATTTTGGGGATGGAGGGGGAGAAAATTTAAAACTTATGGAAGTGATTGTTGAAAACTAAAAATATTTTTAAAAAGGGGGGAAAAGAAGCACATTGTTTAAGGTCACACAGCAAGTATCACAAATTTGCTTCCAATTCAGGGTCTCCAGTTAAAACCAATGCAGCTTCCACTATTCCCATGCTGCCTGGTCTTCTAATAAGTACTTGGTAAAGAATGCCCTGGATCACAGTACTACGTGGGGTCCATCTTCCCCCACCCCCCATCAGAATATATGTAACAGTGTTTGTAGGACATTAAGTGGCTTGCCAGAGTCAGAAGAGAGCAGAAAAATGGTGGAATTTCAGAGAGAAAGGATGTAAGGGAAAACTCCCTCACAACAACTCTACATTTTCCACCTGTGATTCTGCCTGGGTTGACTCCACAGCCCATCCAACCTCCCTTAGGGGAAGCTGCCCAACTGAAGCCTCATCACCATGCAGATTGACCCATCACCCAGCAACCTCAGCTGCCTCTCCCCTCTGATGGGACGACTAGAGAGAGAAGCAATATACTCCCCCCATTTTTCCAGGGATGTCTCCACTTTCCATCAGCAGCTTTGCTTGGCATCACCTCCACGGAACATCATATACACACTCCCCATCCCTTTTCAGTTTCATTTTGTGTATTGACTTCTCACTTCCTCTTCAAGAACAAAGGACAAAAATCATACACAACCTGACTTCTCCCATTAGATTGTAAGCTTCTTGAGGGCAGAGACTGTTTTTCCTCCCCTTGTTTGTATCCTCAGCATCTGGCATACAGTAGACACTTAATACATGTTTATTATGCATATTATGAATATATTATATGATATATTGTTCTATACAATTATATAGAATACATTTTATTATGTAATATAATATATTTATTAACATAAGAGTGATATAATGATAATAGTAAATATACGCATCAGTCCCCACAACCACCCAAGTCTCCCAACAGAGACTGGATCACCACTTGCCAGGCATTTTGGAGAAGGGGTGTCTGTTCAAACAACACTGAGATCCCATCTAACCACAATTAAGATTCTGGATTCTCTTATCAGAGACATGCAACTTGATAACACTAAGCCTCAGGTTTCTCATCTAGAAATTGGAATTTTAGTGTCCACTTACAGGGTTGCCATGAGACTAAAATAAATTATTGTAGGTAAAATGATTTGTTAACCTTCCAGTATTATCTAAACATTGATTCTCAACATACATGTAACATGTATGACATTATAGTATTTATGACTGTCTATTCCATGTGGCATTAAATGTCACCTATCAGTTACATATAGCAGCCTGTGTGTGCATGCACATGTATGTACTCTTACATGTGTGGCTGATGTCTCAGTCTCCCTCCACAGGCTTTGGCGGGGTCTGGGCTCTGCACGTTCTTCAGGAAGTGTGCGTGAGATCTGATCAGAATTTCACCAAGTCAGGCAGCGCCTGTGTCGAGCTGTCAGATGAAATAACGTGTCAGCGATGATTGTGTGAATTCGTAAATATTTATGAATTCACAAGTTATAAACGTGCAGCTTTGGGATGGGTAGAATTCACTGCTCACCAAGTCACAGATTACCATGAATATTTACAAAAGCCCCAAGCTGTTGCTATTTGTACTTTGGGTCTACAAAGGGCTTTTCCTAGTACAGTGACCCACCCTGGAGGGGGTGGAGGGGATGCTGGGGAGAAGAGGATCTCCAAATGTCAGAATGGGGAGGAGCCTTAGAACTTATGTCAGAGCTGGGAGGGACCTTAGAACCCAAATGTCAGGATCCAAGGGAACATCAGAACTGGAAGGGACCTTGGAACAGGGAATGTCAGAGCTGGGAGGGGCCTTAGAACAGGGGATGTCCAGACTGAAAAAGAGCCTAGAATTGAGACCATAGAACCTCAGAGACAGTGGTTATCTAATTCAGTCTCTTGAGTAAAATGAGTTCAGCCTGTATTGAATCTGCCCCAATATTTTCTTTGTCTCCATATTAATCCATATTAAGAAAGATCTGTTTACATTTCTCCTATGCCTCTAGAGTTGACCTTTACATCACTGTGCAATATTCTCATTTGCAGAGCCCCCTTCCTTCCTTATCTCATTGGATCCTCAAGTTATTCCTGTAAGAAAAAGACTATAATTATTATCATGCCCATTTTTCAGATAAGGAAAGTGAAGAGAACAAAAATGTCTTCCCCAAAGCCAATCCATGGGCTAAGCTGGGACTCGGTTCAGGTCTCCTGGCTCTCCATTCAAAGTTATAGGATGCTACCTGCCTTCCTCTTCTCATATTGACTGAATATCCAAATGCAACAATGGTGGACATTCATCAATTAGGAAGAGCTGCTTCTTATGCAAAAGGCTGTCAGACCCGGGATGAATCACTTAATGTCCCACAATTACTAGCTGTCATTTATAGTCTAATGGGGAGAGAGGGTTGCATGTGCTAATGCGATCCAAGGCAGTCTTCATCAAGTACTCACTAGAAGACCAGGTAGAATGGGAACAATGGAGGGACACTGTTTTCAGTTGGAGACCCTGAATTGGAATGCCAGCTGTGATACTTGCTGTGTGACCCTAAACAACTTACTTCCCCCCTCCCTGGGCCCAAATTCTAAAAGTCTGTGAGCAGTTCCAAGGATGAAGCTTGGGGGATCATGGGAGCGGATGGCCTTGAAAATGACTGTCAATATGCAGAGATAGTGTAGGAGATACACTGTGGGTCTGGAGAACAACAAATATTATCTTGATTTTTTTTTTAAATGAAAGGAACGGAATCGGCAAACTCTAGACTAATGAGTTTGACTTGGATTCCTGGCAGAATTTTAGAACAGATTATAAAAGTGAAAGCTTGTGAAAAATCTAGAAAAGGAAGACATAATCATAAAGAAATAATGTGACTTCAGCAACGACAGGTCAGAGCAAATGAATCGTATTTCCTTTTGTGGGTGAGTTATTAAATCGGCAGATCAGGGGAAGACTGGAACCACAATTCACCTGGACTGGAGCAAAATGTTTGATAAAATATTAAATGCTCTTGCAGCGGAAAATATGGAGAGATGTGAGCTTACGGGGATAATATAATTAGATGGTTTTTGGAACTAGAAATGGCCAGACTTAAAAAGAAGTTATTAATGATTCAATGTCGGTTCCTCAGGAGGTCTCTAGTAGAGTGCCCTAGGGATCCGTACTTGGTTCTCTTCAGTTTATCTGTTTTTATCAATGGTTTGGATAGTGTTATAAATGCTATCTTGATTGAAATCGGCAGCTGACACAGAGCCAGGAAGCAAGACTCATATATTAACTGAATCGCAGAATTGAGATTCCCCAAAGATCTTAACAGAAGGCTAAACTAGATTGAATCAAATAAGGTACACTTTAATCTGCCTAAATGCAAAGTCTTACATGTGGGTTCAAAAAAACAGCTTCCTCAAGACAAGGTGGAGAAGGCGTGGTTAGACAAGTTAATTGGATAAAGATCCAGGACCCTTAGTGGATTTCAAGCTGAATGTGAGTCAGCAGTGTGATATGGCTACTGAAACATATACACAAAAATGAGATTTGGGGACCTTCTCAAGACAATCATCACTTCTAGGAAAAAGGAGATTTTACTCTCTTGCAGTCTCCAATGGAGTTATTTCCAGTTGGAAGCAATTTCACGTGTATTTGTCATACATGGGCCGCCTCCGAGGGTCTTACCTTCCCTAACAGTGGAGAACCCTCATCAAAGACACATACGCCCCAATGGGGGCTTCATGTCATGGGTTTGTTGGGTTAGTGACCTTCTGAATGGGAACTTCTGATATCCAGTGGCTTGGCATCAAGTCACGAAGCCATGCTCACAGACAGGGAGCCAAAACACTCTCTCCAAATCCTCTGTTTCCATCACCAAGGATAAGAATAGCAGCACAATTCTTTTAATCCCTGGTGTCTGGCGAAGTGTCTGCCAAATAGTAAGTGTATGTATATAAACACCTTTTAATGAATGAAAGCTCACATCTAGTAATAATCACCATCCTGATGGCGATATTAATGAGGATGAGGATGATGAGAGCAGTGTGCCTCAGTTCCTTTGCATATACTCTCCATCTCTTTTGTATGTACTTATTAATTTACATGTTGTCTCCCACTTCAGAATATATGATCCCTAAGGGTAGGCTCTGTTTTTTGTTCTTAGACTTTCAGTCTGGGCGTTGTTTATCGGTAGTGTCTGACATCCTCTGACCCCATTTAGTGTTTTCCTGGCAAAGATGCTGGACTGGTTTGCCATTTCCTTCTCCAGCTCATTTTACAGATGAGGAAACTGAGGCAAGCAGGGTGAAGTGACTTGCCCAGGGTCACACAGCTAGTACCTGTCTGAGGCTGGATTTGAACTCAGGTCTTCCTGAGCTAGCCTGTGCTACCAAACTACCTGGGGTCAAGAAGACTCGAGTTCAAATCCAGCTTCAAGTACATCATCTGTCAATCTCAGTTTCCCCATCTGTAAAATGGGGATAATAATTGCACCAACCTCCCAAGGTTTCTGTTTCTATAAAATGAGAGGATATTTGCAAGGTACTTTGCACACCTTGAATTACTATGTAAATGCTAGTCATTATTATTAATATTATTATTACTTGTGTAGCATGGTTCTTGGCACACAGGAGATACTTTAATAAATGTTATTTGCCTGACTAACTGGAAAACTGGTCTTAAAGCCAGGAAGGCCCTGCCTGAAGAACTCTTTTAACTGATAGGTGTTCTGTTAATTCTCTAGGCCTATGGGTGCAGAGACAATGCCAACTCAGTCCTTATCCTTATTAATAGATAATATTACATAACACTTTAAAGGTTATGAGGTACTTTACATGGATTGTTTTATTTAATCCTCACAACAAACATGGGAGATAGGTGTGACTTTTGTTCCCATTTTATAGATGAATAAACAGAGAATGGGACTTGCTCAGGGTCACCCAGTGACCCTGAAGCAGAATTCAAACTCAGATCTTTCTGACTTCAAGGACTTCACTTTTATTTCAGATGTCAAATATTCAACTCACTAGTTTGGGATGAAGAAATCCCTTTGTCAGCCTGACTGCGTTATAGACGAGTTTGTAACAAAAACACTCACATTGGGAGCTGAGAGGTCTGGTTCAAGGCCCCACTGACCCTCTGACCTGTTGCTCGCAGAGACAGAGGCTAGATGCTCTGGTGGGTGCCAAGAAGAAGCCCAGCCATGCCCTTGGCACAAAGAGCAGCCACGGCCCCTGACTGGTGGGGCAACAGACCCTACAGGGAGCTCACACTCACGAGGCAAGGAGAGAAGAAGGGCTCCTCGCCCAGCCCCTGCTTGCCAGCTTGGGGCCCTGCACGGGCAGATTTCTTCCTCCCCCTCCTTACCTTCCACTCGGGCTCAGCTCGAGACAACCTGATTATGAGCAGCCTGGCGGAGGCACCACATGGCTCAGTGTCGTTTCTGTACCGCTTCAGCCTCACAGAAAGTCTGGTGTTGGCATCTATTAGATGGTGGGTGCAGTTGTTCTCGCATTCTGGCTACCCAAGGAACAGTAGGTACCCCGAGCATCAATAGAACAAATCGGTGCATTATACAAACCCTGTTGTATCCCAACCCTCAGAGGGGAGAGAGATCTGAATGAAAACATATGGACCTAAAAGGTGTGGGATTCGGGCTTTAAAAAAAATGCACCAAACTCTCCTCCAGTCAAAAGAGTATCAATCCTTCTCTCTCTCTTCCCTCCTTCCTTCCTTCCTTCCTTCCTTCCTTCCTTCCTTCCTTCCTTCCTTCCTTCCTTCCTTCCTTCCTTCCTTCCTTCCTTCCTTTCTTCCTTCCTTCCTTCTTTCCTTTCTTTCTTTCTTTTTTCCTATTTTCCTTTCTTTCTTTCCTCCTTCCCTTCTTCCTTCTTTCTTATTCTTTCTTTTTTTCCTTCTTTTTCTTTCTATCTTTCCTTCCTTCCTTCTTTCTTTTCTTTCTTCCCTCATTCCTTCTTCCTTCCTTCCTTCCTTCCTCCTTTCCTCCTCCTCCTCCTCCTTTCCTCTCCTTTCCCCTCCCCTTCCCTACTCTCCCCGCCCTCCCCCAATACCTTATAAACACCAGTACCAGTATTGCATTTACTTACTACAGGCACATACAGTGTCAGGCACTGTGCTAAGCACTAAGAATACAAATATAAGAAAAATACAGTTATTCTCCTCAAGGAGGTTAATTCTTAAAAGAGCAGACGGTATGGAAAGGGGAGCTGAAGAGTCAGGGGGACAGGACAGTAAAGGTTCCCATATGGGCACATGATTTTAAAGTCTGCAAAGTTAGGAATAGGTTTGGGAGGGACATGAAGGCTGGCCAGCCTGGGCTCCTCCATAAAAGGTAGATCCTAGGGGAAACCCTCCAGTGAGAGAAGAGAGTGGACAATGCAAAAGGACATGTCCAAGGGAGCAAACTTCAAAGATGATTGGCTGTTTCAGGACAAGGAGACCCCCGGTGCTAAGGGAAGTTCCAGAATGACACAGTAACATAGGTATGGTTTAGAACTCTGGAGTAGGGTTGGAAGGAATATTCATTCAGACAACTGAAAAGGTCCCAGAAGTGCTTCTTTTTCCACGAAAGGAATTTGTTGATTTATACCTTGAATATCAAGTATAAAATTTCTAGTTGCTGAAAAATCATCTCTAAGAGCTCCCAGGCAGTATATGGGGATGAGGGTGGGGAGGAGTGATAGGGAAGGTCTAGAAGAAGGGAGAGCTCATCAAAAGATCAAAATCCTGAGCTGGTTGTAGGTGTGACAAGATGTTGAGGAAAGGAAGAAGGCAGGCAGGCAGGAAGACAGACAGACAGACAGATGAGCATATAGGGAGAGAGAGAGAAAAAAAAAGTGAGACAGAGAAAGAGAGAGACAAAGACCACGAACATTTACTGTAATAAGAGCTAGTGATAAAAATGCATGCGAGCAAGATGGTCTCTGATCACATTCTCAAGGGAGAAGGGAATACCCAACAGTTGGGAAGCAGGATGGGAGAGTGCCCTTCGGGTATCCTGGTGTGGAGATAGCCCTCTAGAAGGCTTGATTATCAGCAAAATAAGGTGAAGGTTTGACAATTAGTCAATCAAATATTAAGCACCTACTATGTGCCAGGCACTGTCCTAAGTGTTGGGAATGCAAAAAGAGGCCAAAGACAGTCCCTGTCCTCAAGGAGTTTACAATCTAATGATCGTAAGTTATAGAACATGGAATGGTTACAGGAGCAGAGTCCGAAGTTCCCACTGAGAGGAGGTGGGAAACTGCCAGAATGGGGGTGGAATGGTGAAGAGAAGGTCTAAGAAGTTTGAGAGAGGGAAGAAGGGAGGAAAGAAGGGAGGAAAGAAGGAAGAAAGGAAGGAAAGAAGGAAGGAAGGAAGGAAGGAAGGAAGGAAGGAAGGAAGGAAGGAAGGAAGGAAGGAAGGAAGGAAGGAAGGAAGGAAGGAAGGAAGGAAGGGAAGAAGGAAGAGGAGGGAGGGGGGAAGGAGAGACTAACAAAGGGAGAAAGGAAGGAAAGGGGGAAAAGGACAAAATAAAAGAAGAGGAAAGAAAGGAAGGAGGGAGAGAGGGAGAAAAGAGAGAAAAACCTAGCCATTAACTTTTCTATGAGAATTTTGGACAGATGCTCCTCTATACCATGAAGGCACTAGCCTATATGATCTCAAAGGTTCCTTTCTTCTCCAATAGTCTCTGTGTTTTGCTCTAAAATCCCCTCCAGACCAGATAGTCTGTGTTGTAGGACTTAATGTCCATCTTAACTCTGGTATGTTGTGTTCTATGTTCTGAGAATTCTTTTGGTTCTGATGTTCTAGTTGTAACATCCCTTCCTTTCAACTTTGACATCTTTTACATAATGTTCTAAGCCCCCCCCCCCCAGGAGAGCTTGTCCAGTGGTGTGTGCACCTGGGCCAGCAGGACAGAGAGCTGCTGAGCTGGTCCAGAGATGAAGAGGTGGAGAAGAGCCTTTGGAGAAGTTACACAGCAGTTTTACTGACTATGGGCTTCCCATAAGAGTAAAGCTCCATTTCTTCCATGCCAACATCTTCCTGGTCTGGTGGGCAAGGAGACTGAGAACACCATCACCTCCAGAGAAACAAAGGTCGGCATCCCACAGAGGACAACGGGAAAGCACCCAGTGGGTGCGAGTAGGCTGGGAATCAAAGAAGGACTAGGAAGAGTCAGAGAAGAGGTATGGGTCAGAAAGAGAAGACGGATGGTCATGAGATGGAGGGAGAGAGAAGAGAAAGAGAAGAGCCTCCAGAACGTTGGGTGGATGCCCTTGGCTGAGTCTGAGGAGCACATGAGATGAGCAGGCAGTGATGGGTCTGCCCTGCATGGTTGGAGGAAGCCACAGAATGGTTCAGTAAGACTCTCCTGCTTCATTCCTCAAGCCAGTGTTGGATGTTCCATTCTCACTCTGAGAGTTTGGGGCTCTGTAGTCTGTTTCCTCCCATTTCTAACATTCTCTGTTTTAAGAGCCCTCCCAGCTTTGTCATTCCATGTTCTAAAGCTGCTCTGACAATGCTCTCCCTTCCAACTCTCCCCTTGCCTTCTTTAAGTCCCATCCCATCTGGTACCAGAAGACTTTCCCAACCTTTCTGAATTCTGATTTATTACCTCTGTTAATAACTTCCTATTGAGCTCATATATAACTTGCTTTGTATATATTTGTTTCCATGCTGTCTCTCCCATTAGATTGTAAACTCCCTGAGGGCAAGGGCTGTCTTTTGCCTCTTTCTGTACCCTCAGTCCTTAGCACAGTGCCTGACACATAGTAGACTCTTAATAAACATGGACTGATGGATTGATATTCTATATTCACAGACCTCTCCCAGCTCTTACACTGCATGTCCTAAGGCCCCTCTCAGCCCTCACATCTCCTGTTCTAAGACCCCTCCCAGTTCTGACATCCCCTGTTCTAAGGCCCCTTCCACCTTGACATTCCATGTTCCAAGTTCTAAAACACCATTCCACTCTGACACCCTATGGTTTCCCCAGTCTGTCCTCAACACAAACACTGCTTCCGGGTACAGGTCTTTCTGAATCCAATTTTCTCTCAAACAATAAGACACCACCACCACCACCAAATAAATAAGAAGCTGAAGGTTCTCCCACATAAATAAATAATTGAAATCCTCTGGCTCTCACCCCACTTTGGGAGAGAGCTGCCTGAGAGGCTGGAGGGAGAGGTCAAGCAGTTTTAGAAGCTGCTGCTGAGAAGAGACAACATTTGAAATCTCTAATGGGGCTGGGAAAAACAACCCCACGCTGAGGCCTTCTGAAACAGCTTCCTAATTGAATCTGCATACGTCTCCTAGGCCGCTTTCATTCAGCCTGTCCATTTGATAGGATTATTTCTGTGTTATCTGAACAATACTAGAGGCATTACCCTTATAAGATTAAGGGTATAGGCATGGAAGGAAAGAAGAATGTTTTAAAGTCATATAAGCCATTTTTCCTAGGCAAGGAAATGCACACACACACACATACACACATACACATGCATACTTGCACATACATGCACATACACACATACCATTACTACCATCCAAAACACACAATTACCAAAAAAGTAAAAGCAGAATTTAGGGAATGTTTGTAACATATATTTTTTATCTGTATATTTGCTATTCAGTTTTTAACATGGTCTTACATATTTTAAGTAGCAAACATTGAAGACTCATAGATTCATAGAAATTGAAGCAACCTTAGAATAGAGAGTGTTCATTCTTGGGAGGGGGTCCTCGAATGTAGAATATCCAAGTTGGGAGGGAACTTGGAATGGAGAATGTCAGAGCTGAGTGGTGATGTAGAATAGAAAGTGTCAGGGGTTAGAGATTATTCAGATGAACCCCCTTGTTTTACATTTGAGTAAACTGAGGCCCAGACAGAAGTCCTTGAGCTGCGGTCACAGTCTGCTAGCAGCACAGATCAGAATCTGCCCCAGGTGTCCAGGGTTCCGGCCCTGGGTTTTCTATTCCCTCCCTACCACTATCTCTACCAGCCCCTCCACATCCCCTTTCTCTTCCTGATTCTGGTGTGTTTCTCAGCTACTGACAGAGAAGTTATTTTTGTTTTAAATTGAGATTATTACAGTTTGAATTGGAATATTGAATCCTAACATGTAGGAAGCAGATAATGAGGCCACTCTGGTAATTTCACACTGATAAAACTGGACAAAGCTTCATGCCTGATTGACAGGTCTCCATCAAGCAGGTAGAATGCCCCCCTCCCCTGCCTGGGGCTGGGATCAGGCTTCCTCAGAGATAACCTAGTGGAGAGGATGAGGAGGGGGGTAGGAGGAGGGAGTGAGAGAAGAAGGAGGGGGGCTGAAAAGCATGGAAAATGGCCCCATTGAACCAGCCTGCAATCTGTGGGGTCTTCGGGATCTCCTCATCCGTGCAAGTCAA
>NW_027187465.1:5651916-5666188 GCF_028583685.1 Petaurus breviceps papuanus | reverse complement strand
CTCTCTCTCTCTCTCTCTCTCTCTCTCTCTCTCTCTCCCCCTCTCTCCTTTCTCCTTTATCTCTCCTCCTGTAATGTTGGGAGGGTTTATCTTACCATGAGCAGCAGGCTCAGCCACTGATCTAATCAAATTATTCAGCATTAAAAAAACTGCCAAGGATTCCAGTACTCCAGCTTCCAGAGGCCCAGCTGGGATCAAATGCTAATCAACGTCTCCACGATATTTATTCCCACTGTCAGTCTGGTACGTGTTTGTTTTCCGAGCACTGCATACTAACGCTGAAAGATCAAGATGAATCGGCTGAGATGGGGAGATGATGAGCAGCCAGGCTAAATATATAGAAAAATATATTGGTGATACAGGAAGAAGAAGGTGGGGAAGTAATTGGGGGAGGCGTGCATGGAGAAGACTGAGGGAGAGAGCATGGAAGCAGGAACAGGGGGATGAACATGAACCCCAGACTGGGAACCGAGGAGAGCTGGGGAGCCCGCTCTCTGCCATCGCTGCCAAGCTGGGCGACTCTGGCCACTTCACTTTCCTTTTCTGGGTCTCACTCTCCTCACCTGTAAAACGAAGGCACTAGACTGGATGATGTCTATGGATCCATCCAGTTCTAACATCCCGTTTTTAGCTTGCTCTCTCCTAAGGATGCTTCCAGGTCCTGATGCTGCATGTTTCTATGCTGTAAGGCCACATCCATCCCCAGATCTTTCTGTTCTAAGTAGTCTTACAATTCTGACATCCAGAGTTCTAAGATAGAGACCTACAGCCTTGACCTTCTATGTTCTAAGCTAGCTCTGACACTGTATACTCAGGCCCTCCCAAAGCTAACATTCTATGCCCTCTCTTCTAAGATACTAAACACACTGTGTTGCACATTTTAAATTCTCTTTGATTTCTAACATTCTACCATCTATGTTCAATGTTACCTCACATTTCAGATGTTCTATGTTCTAAGGCTCCTGTCAGTTCTGTTGCTTCGCATTTTATATCCTAAGGGTCCTTCAAGCTCTAACATTTTCTGTCCTATTTTCTTAACCCTCCTCCCCCCTTCCACTTCAAGCTATGAAATTCTATATTCAAAGGTTCCTTCTGCTGACCTCAGATAGTTACTAGTTGTGTGACCTTGGGCAAGCCACTTAACCTTGTCTGCCTTAGTTTCCTCATCTGTAAAATGAGTTGGAGAAGGAAATGTCAAACCACTTCTGTATCTCTGCCCAAGAAAACCCTAACTGGGGTCAGGGAGAGTCAGGCACGACTAAACAGTATTCCTTCCAGCTTTAGAATTCCACGTTCAAAGGTTGCCTCCTACTCTGACATTGTAATTTTCTCTAGTCTCTCCTAGCACTTCTGTTCTGTTTTACATGTTGAGATCCTTTCCTGCTTGGAGATGCCTTATTCTAGGGTCCCTTAAGGCTGGACTTTTTGTGTTCTGAGATCTCATCTGCTTTTGACAGTCTTCATTCTAAGCACTCACATACTAGGCTCCAAGCTTCTTGTCCTGCCACTGAGGGCAATGTAAGGTCCCTCCATTCTCTGTGTTCTAAGGTTCCTCCAAATTCTAACATCCTATGTTCTGAGTTTCCTACCAGCTTTGATGTGTGTGTACATGCATACAGATGTATGTATCTGTATGTATGTGTGTATATATGTATATACACACATATACACATATATCCTGTTTCCTTCCAGTCAGCATTCATCCTATGTTTTATGGTCCCTCCTAATTCTGAGAGCCCACATTCAAAAGTGCTTCCGAAGGACATTCTATGCTCCCAAGTCCTCCTAAGTTTGCCTTTATAGGTTCTCATTTCTCCCAGCTAGAGCAGCCTATGTTCTACGGTCACTCCTAGTTTGGACATCCTATGTTTAAAGTTCCCTCTTAACCCTGACACACTGTTCTAAAGTCCTTTTAGCTCTGACACTCTGTCATCTTTGACCTCTCCCAGTCCAGATGCTCTACATTCTAACTCTTCACTCTTATATTCTGTTTTAAGTGCTTCTCAGCTGCAACATCTGAATATTCTGAGGGCATTTCTAGCCCCAATATGCTATATTCTAAGGCTCTTTCCTAGTTCAGACTTTTTTTTTGTTATTGTTATTATAAGGCTTCGCCCATCTCTGACATTCTGTGTTGTAAGATTCCTGCCCAATTCTGACATTCTATTCTAAGGTTCTTCCCAGTTCTGATATTCTAAGGATATTTCTAAGGATACTCCCACTTCTGATACAGTATGTTCTTGGATCCTCTTGGTCCCATGACATTTTACGGTGCTGTTCTTCACCCCAGTTGGAAAGGAGTAAAATTGTCAAAAATTAAGCAAGGCCCTTGAGCTCCAGGGAAAGAAAGGGTACCTCTTTCTTTCCAAGCTCAGACATTCAGCTAGGTAACAGAGTGGGTAGAGTGATGTAGCTAGAGGTAGAAAGAAATGAATTAAAATCTTGCCTCAGACACTTACTAGATGTGTCACCCTGGACAAGTCACTTGACCTTTTTTGACCTCATCTGTAAAATGGGAATCATACTAGCACCTATCTCACAAGGTTGTTCTAAAGATTGAATGATATGACATGTGTAAAGTGCTTGGTAAATCTTTTTGTTTGACACATTCCCCAGCCAGGAGACATGAATGGGAGACTTCAGAGGTCTCTGTTCCTGGTGCAACAAAGACCCAAGTGAGTGGCTGGGAGGAGCCACAAGGCTCATTCAAAAGAGCTTGGAATCCCCCCGTTTCTTTTCAAAATCTCAGACTGGAAGCAAACAGTGGTTGGGAAAAACCACAGGCAAATCTTAGCCTAGAGTCTAAAGACCCAGAATCACCTTTAGTCCTTGTTCTCCCAGAATCCCCAAATAGGCAACACCCCCCCCCCCATGATCACCATATGAACAGAAGAAGACTAATTAATTTCCTTTGTTTTTCAGAGTTTCATTTTAAAATTACAGTCTTCCCTCCTCTCTAATAAATACTCAACAATTAAGGCTTTTTTCCCGAAGTGTGATTCCAACATTTCAGTGGCCCTCCCCTCCTGTCACCTTCTCTGCCATAAACAGATTCGTAAAAACGGCTTCTGACGCCCCAGCTGCCATTAGCCACTTAAAATCCCATAATTATCATCCTATCATGGGCCTGTTAACGAGCAGTAAAAATAAGGCCATTAAATATGGTAATTTATTCGTAAATTAGCCTAATGAGAATAGGTTTCAGACACTGTTTACTTTCTGCCTGCCTGTTCCAGGCTGGGGAGGCTGCCTTGGTGGGGACGGGGATGAGCTGCCTGTCAGGTAGGGTGCCCTCCATCCTGGCTTCTGGCTGAGGCACTCCAAGGCAACCCTGCTGATTTGTTAAGAACACATTCCACTTTCCATACTGACGAAGGTTCTTCAGCTCAGGAACAGCCTCATCCTCTTCCAATTGCCTCCTTTCCACCCCCTGTTAAATCCCTTGTCCTATGGCAGCCATATTATTAGTGGGAAATGCTTTGGGTCAGGAGGTGTGGGTGCAGCTCTCAATTCTGTTACTGGCTCGTAGGATGGACTAAACTGAAAGGGAACTGAGACACTGGGTAGTTCAAGATCTTCCTTCCATTGATGAAGGAGCCTTTCCCAAGATTGTTCATTAAAAGGCACATCAAAGCAGGACTTGAACCTGGGGCCTCTGACTGCAAACCCAGCTATCTTCCCATTGTATTCCACTGCCTGCTGTGGCATTGAGCATCTCTGAACCTCATTTGCTTCCATTTGTAGAGGGATAATGCCTATAATTGCAAACAGAGACAGGGGACTGGTCCAGTTGACCTCTTGAAGTCCCTGTCATCTCTATTGGTTAAGAACTATGGACAATCGGGGACCTGAAGACCACCCATAGTCCTCATGCAGGTGGAGCACGTGGTATTTTTGATGCTTAACTAAGTGTGAAAAGGTCTTTATTCATTCCTACATCACCCATTACCTAAAGGCCACCTGGCTACACAGTTCCCCAGGCTTCTGCTGTCTCATTGACCTTCTATATACAGAGAAGCAATTAGAGAGAGTGCTGGTCTGGGAGCCAGGCCATTCTGGTTCTTGCCCTTGCTCTGGCCTGAACTTGGTGCATGACACTAAACAAGTATTTCCCTTCTTAGAGCCTCAGCTTGCACATCTATAAAATGGGGGGCAGTTAGACTGGATGATATTGAAGGCTCCTTCCAGTTGACATTCAATGAACACAGGCTTCTTTTATCCTCCCCCAGCTGACATTCCCTATCATAAGATCCCACCCTGGGCATTCTGCTGTAAGCTTCCTCCCAGTTGTCCCTACCCTTGCATTCTGTGCTCTAAGAGCCAGAACCGTAACAAGCACAGAAGCTGAGGGCTGGAATGGACCTCAGTGGCCGTCTCTTTTAAGCCAAACCTTAAAGGAATCTCTACCACAGAATCACTGACAGCCTTCTCCTTGAAGACTGTCAGTGAGGGGGAGCCCACAACTTCTAGAGGAGGACCATGCCATTCTGGGGTGACTCTGCCAGGATGCTAGGCCCTCCAGGTCCTCAAGTGCAGCCCTTTAACTGAATCCAAACTTCACAGAAAAAATCCCCTTCGTAAAAGCATTTCTGTGACTTTGGGTTTGTGTTTCCTTTTCTGTAAAATTGGGGGGGAGGACTCGGGCAGGAGACTAGATGGTCTAAGAGGTCCCTTCCAGGTCAAGATCTACTATCTCATGATTTATGATCCTGTAATTGGGATCATTATAGTAAACATACAAATTGATGAAGGCACAGATCCATTTGCATCATAGAAAATCATGCCAATGGTAACTTCTTATATTTAGATAACTATTTACAATTTTCAAAGAGTCTTCACAATTTTTGTCATTGGGTTTGAAGTCAAACTTTGCAACATAGGGATAGTGAGACATTGGGCAAGTCATTTTATCTCTCTGAGCCTCAGTTTCCTAACTTGTAAAAGTTCTTGTAGGGCTCTTATGGGCATCAATTGAGATTATAAATGTGAGCTGTTTGATGACCATATCATTAAATATTTAAAAAGCTGCTTCTGTGATTAGTGCTGGTGGAACAATTGTGAGCATAGCTGCCTTATATTACTACTATTGCTAAGAGGAAGGAGAAGAAGAAGAAGAAGGAGAAGGAGAAGAAGAAGGAGAAGGAGGAGGAAGAGAAGGAGGAGAAGGAGGAGGAAGAGAAGGAGGAGGAGGAGGAAAAGAATCAAAAGATCTACGACAATCTTTTTTTATATTAATTTTGAAACTTCCTCTGATTACAGCCCCTCTAATCAATAAAGATGGTCTTCATGAGTTGATTAGATCTCCTAAATCACACTAGAAGTCAGTCTTCTGGTGATGAGCCTTTGTACACTTAAGAAGCTACTCTGGTCTTCATATTTTCATTGAAATATTTCCAGCTTGGTAGGATATGTTAGAGACAATGGAATTTGGTGGATAGACCTGGAGTCATGGGGCCCAAATTCAAATCTTTGTCCTGCTACTTGTATAATTTTAGGTGTGCCTGTCACCTAACCCCTCTGTACCTCCATTTCTCCCTCTCTATAATGAGTAGGTTAGATTAGTACATCTCTACGGTCTCCTTCCAGTTTTAGATCTATGGTCATATGAACCTAGTTTCACCTCCATACCACAACAAGGTATCAAAGGCAGACTTTAATGGATAAGGATATTATTAATAATATCCTTATTTTTAATTAAAGTAGTATTGTTATTTCATCATCATGATTATCAAAGACTTTAGAATAAATTCAAAAAGTCCTTGGTCTACTGGAGCGACATTGCACAGTAAGTGTATTTGGGTTGGTTAAGGAAACTTGGTTACACTCTAGGGGCAGTCTGGAAAATATCAAACCAGTTCAGGAAACTGGCAGACTTATCATCACCAAGAGCTGGGAATGTACTGGATGCAATGCAGGAAGAAAGATTCACAGATCCACAAGAAACCCAACAAAGAAGTTAAACAGATTTCTAAGAACCAGGAGCTATGGATTCTCCCCTTTGTCATATTTGCTTTCTAAGTTTAAGCTGACTTTCTCCTCTATTCTGTATGTATTTGTGGGAGACCATTACAGATTTGGGGGGAGATGTTTTCTTACAACTTTTCTTACTATAGCACTGTAGTCATTACCCTTTTCTAAAAAGTAATTAAATCAATCTGACTAATTGATAATCATAGCTGGAAGCATACTGGTGGGGGCTCATGAACATTAGAAAGAAAATGATTAACCCCTCAGAGCTCCCCCTAGAGCACTACATAAGTCTACAATCTTATGAGTCTACAATCCTCTAGCTAGGCTCTGGCAGGGACTTACTGAGTAAGGTTCTAGGTTAGAAGCTAGAGCTCTAGAATTATCAATCCATAAAACATCATGGAATCTTCAAAGTTCCTAGTAGAGTCTTAAAATCAGAGAATTTTGTTTTAATCACATAATAAAATGTTAGGATTACAGACTCACAAAATGTTTGCATCAGAGCCCCTCTGGACAACAATTTCAGGAAAAGCTATAGGCATGCTTTATTTCACTTTCCAGCTCTCAGGCCTTCTCTTCCTTCTTGTCAGCTGCCTTGTATGGGTGACTTTTCACCCCTACCCTCAGGCTTGGAGCCAATAACCCTGATTAAATCATCTCTGTCATTGTTGCTGGATGTGCTATGTTAATCTCCTCCAAATATGGCCCCATTCACCATCTCAGTAATTTTCTATACCAAAGTAGCTGCCACTCACCTTTGTGTGTGGTTTCCCCATTGAAGTAGAAACTCCTTGAGGTTAGGCATCATCTTTGCTTTTCAAAAGTTGTATCCTTAGTGCTTAACACAATGCTCAGCACATAGTAGGTGCTAAAGAAATTTTATGCATGCATGCATCCATCTATCCATCCATTCTTCCTTTCATTCATATTAGAAGCCCAGAGAAAAAGCAAAGGGAATGAATTCCCCTTTTAAAGGCAAGCTCCTTCAATTTATTTCCTGGATGATTGAGAATACAGCTTTTCAGGGGTGCTGGTGGTGAGGTTTCTGACTCACTTTTTGGCCAAATATGTTCCCAACTATGTTTGAAAAGGAAAATCTCTTTCAAATGTGACTGATAATGAAAAATGGCGGGGGAGTTTATAACCATCAATGTAGCAGCCAAGGACTCCCCAGCCCTGACTCTTGTACTCTGGAGCTTTATACCAGGGTATTAATTCACTCCTTCTCCCAGAGCACAAAGAAATAGGCCCTTCCAAGTCTATTCAGCTGTACATTAGCTTAGTGGCCTGGTGAAGATTGCTGAGCATCTGCTCTCAATCTACATTGTGAGACTCAGGGAGAATTTTGGGGATAAGAGACTGGCAGAGTCATTGGAGTCAACATCAAATATTGTGGGACTGAAAGCTTGAGATTCTGAATAAGCCAATGCATAACACAAGGAATCTGGTCTCCAGGGGCACTAGGTAACCCTAATGACTGCACTGAGAATCTGTCTAAAGTGAGAAATGCAGGTCCGGCCAATGGCCCAGCAAAATCTAAAAGGTCCAGCTACCTGTATGTGTAAGATGAAGGAATGTGGACTCAATGGCCTCTGACAACTCATCCAATATCAGAGCCATGATCCAACCATACTAAGTCTCTTGAACTCTGTGCCTCAGTTTCCTCATTTATAAAAGGAGAATCTCAATGGATTTCAAAGTTCCTTCCATCTCTAAATCTGTGGCCTTATGATCCTAAAGTATGGTGTAGTCTGACATGGAATATTGAGTGAACACATCCTAAATCTTGACTTGGGTCCTTGCAAGCTCTGTGACCTTGTCTAAGTCACTGTCCATCTCATAGACTCTTCTGCTTTAAAAAAGAAAGCTTGGTCATATGCAAGATCCTATTTGTGTAGTATGAATATGTGTGTATATATATGTGTACATATGTTCTCTAGATTAAGAAGAATACATTTCAATAACTGTTTTCATTCCCCTATTTTCCAACATGACTTTTATGTGGGTTTCTTCAAAACTGGGTTCTGAAACTCAGAGGAAAGAACTGTCCACAATGGAAAGAAGTATCCAGACCCTCAATCCTCAAACTTTTTGAATTTCCCCTTTACATTCTTAAAAATCATTAAGGACTCTCCACTCACATTTATGTGGTTTATATCTATTAATATTCATGGTATTAAAAATTAATAAAATTTCAAAGTTCACTTTATATGGTTTATAGCTGCTACCATTTACCATTTCAGAAATCAAAGCATCTTAGCATTATTATGTAAATTATTTTTACCTAGAGGATCTCCTGAAAGGGTCTTGGGGACCCCAGGGGTCCCCAGGCCACTTTTGAGAGCCATTGAAGTAGTTACTTGGTAAGAAAAATTCCTGAGTAATCAGAATATGTCGAAGTGAAATGGACCTTAAGGGAAGGTAGTGGGTTCCCCATTCCTAGAAGTCTTTAAGTGAAGGCTAGGGATAATTTCCCAGGAATGGCACAAATATGCTTTTAGCAGATCATTGATTTGCACTGAGAAAGAACCCCAGGGTTTATCTAATCCCCATCTCACCCCCTGCTTCGATTTATGGAAGAGGAAGGGGAAGAACATTATAGGACCATAGATTCAGGACTAGCAACATCCTCATGTTACCATTGTGGAACCAAGGGCTACCTGGGGTGAGGATGTCTTCGAAGCCAGTTATGCCAACTCCTAATCCAGTTTGCTTTCTTTGCCTTCAAGGCCTCTGAGGTCCCTCTCAACTTTGAGATTCCGTGTGATTATGCATGGGAAATAAGGTTATGTCTAGGAAAAGGGCTTTATAAACCATAAAGCTCTAGATAAATGTCAGCTATCATTATGATTTCTACTACATCATGCTCCCTCCTGAGGGCTGAACTGAGTCCTCAGGAGATTCTGTTCTCACTGAAAAATTCCAGGACATCGGTCCCCCCTGGATCTAGCCTTGGCCTTCCTTGGCCTCATACACTTCTTACAACTGACCTCTCCCCAGTCATTCTCCAGGAGGCTGACAAAGCTTCCTTTGAGCCAAGTACTTTAAAATTAGCTCCTTAGTGGGGCTTTGTGAAAATAACAGGAAGAAAAGCTGCATCTCCAATCCACTGATGGCCCAATGAATGGAACTCTGGAGCAGGTGTCAAGAAGTAGTGAGTTCAAATCCAGCCTCAGACACTTGCTAGCTGTGTGACCCTCGGCAAGTAACGTAACCCTGTTTCCCTCAGTTTCCTTACCTGTAAAATGGGAGAGATAACAGTACCTTCCTGGAAGAGGTGTTGTGAGGATCAAATGAGATAATATTTGTAAAGAAGGACCAGTACAGGGGCAGCTACGTGGCTCAGTGAATACAGCACCAGCCCTGGAGTCAGGAGGACCTGAGTTCAAATCTGGCCTCAGACACTTAACGCTTACTAGTAGTGTGACCTTGGGCAAGTCACTTAACCCCAAATGCCCTACCTTCCCCTCTCCAAAAGAAAAAAAGGGGGGGGCTGGTACATAGTCGGTACCATACAAACATTTCTTCCCTTCCCTTTCCTCTCCTGCTTCAAACTGTCTTGATGGAAGCCAGGTCAGTTTAGTGTAGGGAAACAGCATTGGGGTGCCAATACTACCATGTATAATACGAATTACTCTTATTTCTCTGAGCTTTGCAAACAGAAATCTCCTTCCTCTCAACTAACCTGCTTAAAAACATGCGTAAGACTTTCTAATACAGAATAATTTCTAATACAAGCGCACAACCCCCTTGGACAGTTGAGGAATTGAAGGCTCTGAAAGAAGACAATCAGTCAACAAGCACATATAAAATACCTCCAATGTGCCAGGAACAGTGTTAAGTGCTGAAGATACAAAGAAAGGCAGAAACACGGGCACTCAGGAACTGACAATCTAAAGGCAACCAGGGCAACCATGGCCGTGACCACTGACATACAAGACAAATGGAGAATAGACAAAAAGTGACCTTAGAGGTGACAGTAAAGCAGCTATCACAAAGCTAGTATGAGGCAAGATTCAAACCCAGCCCTCCCGATTCAAGGTCCAAGACTTTACCCACTCTACATTGGTATGACAATAAAGAACTGTGGTCTTTAAGTCATTTTTCCCTTTGGGCCTCAGTTTCTTTTCCTGTAAAATAATTAAGACAAGGCAACACGCATCCAGTAAGCATGGATGTTCTGAGGCACTATGTTAAGCTCTGGGGATCCAAAAGAAACCCAAAAAACAGAGTGGCTGTCTTCAAAGAGCTTACATTCTAATAGGGAGAGAGAGCACATCAAAGTGGGCTGAAGCGGGGGTGGGGAGAAGAGAGAGCAGGTCACCCTGCACGGACTCGGCGTTGAAATCTACAGAGCTGGAAACCCAGTTTGGAGGGGCATGATTCATGGCCAGCTTAGACTCCAAAATGGAGGTTCCCGGAAGGAATTCACCAATGGGAGAAAGTAGTGAAGGAAGTACAGGAATGTTCTAGGGTGAGAAGACTACAAAGGGGATGGATGTTCCAGGGTGAGGAGGCTGCTTCAGGCAGTGAAGGAAGATCCATGGGCATGGCAGTAAAGTCCAGAAAGTCAGGAGCAATCAATGAATATTTGTTATTATATAGCACCGTGCTAAGCCCTGCGGAAACAAAAGGAGGCAGAAGACAGTACCTGCCCTCAAGGAGCTTACAATCTAAGCAAGAGAAGAAATGAGGAGTAGAAAACCCTTAGTACTAACCTCACAAGCTTATTATGAAAAAACACTTTCCACCCATAAATTGTTCTATACTTATCAATTATCATTAAACAAATCCAACAATATGAAGTTTTTTGATTTCTCTGGGTTTTTTTTGTTCACTTTCCCTCTGTAAAAAGGGTTGTTAAGGAGACAAGACAGTTGAGGAGAAGAAGGGCTGAATTTGCAGTCAAAGGATCAGGGTCAAATCCCATCTCTATGAACCACCAGCAGATTGAACAACAAGCATTTATTAAATACCCACTCGATTTCAGTCATTGTAGTAGATGCTGGGGAAACAGAGACAAAACAAATCGATGGCTGCCTTTAAGAAAATGACATTTTCCTGGCAGTTACCAGCTACACATAGAGAAGTAAAGGCAAGCAGACCAAACATTGGTGTCAGGGGAGAAGGAAAGATGCCAAAATCAGAGAAAGCCATCAGTTGAACCTTGGAGAATGCTAAGAATGATCACAAATGGGTGTGAGGCAGGACCACATCCCAAGCAGGTGGGCTTAGCCTGTGGAAAAGGACAAAAGGAGACATTGTCAGCCTGGGGGAATAGAAAAGGAGGCTGGTTTGGCTGAAATGGACTTTTTGCTTAAGGGAACTAACGGGGGATAAATTTGGAAAGGTAGGTTGGTACCAGATTAGGGACAGTCTTAAGAGGCAGAGCTAAGGAATCCATATTCCTTCCTTGAGGCAACAGGGAACAGCTGAGGTCTTTTACTACCTAAAGGTGAGAGCTGCTGCTTTGTTCTTGGTTGGTTTGTTTGTTTTTTTTTTTTAGGGAGGTCTCTTTGTATCCCCAGAATCTGGCATAGTCCCTTCTTCATGGGAAGTCCTTACCACATGTGTGTTGAATTTCATTGCATTGAGCATGGCTGTTGCATGGTAAGATCAGTCCCTTAGGAAGATTATTTTGGCAGCTGAACAGAGGATGAATTAGAAAGAGGAAAGACCAGAAGCAGGAAAAACAATGAGAAGGTTTTCTGATAGTTCGGGTAAAAGGTAATGAGAGCTTGAATTAGAGAGGTGGTTGCATGAGCAAGAGACGGTGGGGAAAGAGCCTGACGAGGTCCATTGACATGACTTTGCAATGGCTATGGGGGAAGGAGAAGGAGAGAGAAAACTCAAGGATGATCCTAAGTCCATGAGTCTTCCTCACAGGGTGAATGGGGATCCCCTTCACAGAAAAAGAGGATCTGGAGCAGGGATGGGTGTAAGGAGAAAGCTGATGGCTTCCGATTTAGACATAAGATCATACATTTAAAGCTGGAAGGCCAATTAAAGGCCATCTTATCCAACTTCTTTATTTTACAGATGACGAAACTGAGGCACAGGGAGGGCAAATGATTTGCCCAAGGTCACACAGAGGCAGGATTTGAACCCTGATTCTCTGACTACAAATTAGCACTCTCTCCACTATGCCATGATCCTTGTGTAGACAGGTGGTGCAGTGTCTAGAATCTAAAGTCAGGAAGATCTTGGTTTGAATTTAACCTTAGACACTTACAAGCTAGTGTGTGTCCCTGGGCAAGTCACTTAATTTCCATTTGTTTCAGTTTTCTCAACCATGAAATGGGGATAAAAAACTGTATTCATCTCCCAGGACTGTTGTGAGAATCTGATCAGATGCACTCAGCACAATGCCTGGCACATGGTAAGCACTTTACAAATGTCAGCTCTTATTATGATAATGATTCTGACACAGACATTCAGGGGTGTGTTGAGAAATGTTTAACAACCAATTCTCTGGGGGGAAATGTATAAATGACACACTTTAAAATTTTAATCTGCCTGGTTAACATTTACTCCATCATTTTAAGGTTAGGCAATCAACAAAACAATAAGCCAAACCTTAATTGATACGGTTTACCCATTTTTGAGGTATAGATGATCACACTGAGAATTTAATAATGGGAGGGAGAGATGAGAGAGAGAGAGACAGAGAGAGAAGAAAAAGGATAGGGGAGACAGAGAGAGACAGAGAGAAAGAGAGAGACAGACAGACAGAGACAGAGAGAGAAGAGAAAGCATAGAGAGGTAGGGAGACAGAGACAGACAGAGAAAGACAGAGAGGGTTTTGAGGTAGATCCATCATGCCCCTGATTGTTATAAATAAAAATGTGAATGCAGATAAAGTCATTGGGGAGAAAGTGTAGGGAAAGAAAAGAAAAGAGATCTTAAGAGACACTCCTAAAAAGAGGGAAGGGGTTGAAAAAGGAGGTAGGGTGGTGTAGTGAGTAGAGTACTAGCTAGGCTTAGAGTCAAAAGAACCCGGTTGAAAACCTGTCTCAGAAACTTGCTGGCTGTGTGACCCTGGACAACTTCTCTGGATCTCTGTTTCCTCATCGGCAAAATGGGGCTGGGGCTGGTCTCGGGGGCTTCTAGGGCCCCTTCCAGCTCCAAATGCATGCTCCTGTGATCCAAGGAACCTCACAGCAGCTCACAAAAGTCTGGCTCAGGCAGGCAGGGGACCCAGGAGAGAGCAGCGGCGATGAGACAAAAGGATGGCACAGAAGGAGCGGGGCCTCGTGCATTTACCAAGCTGAGAAGCTTGGGTTCGGGGAGGGAGGTGAGATGTTGCCCTTCTGGTCCAGCCAGGAGCCCCTCTAATTGAGTGACTTCCCTCCACCCTCCCCGGATCACAGAATCATAGGTTTCAGCGCCTGGAAGGGCCCTAAGAGAGCATTCAGCCCAACCCCCTCATTTCCCGTCCTAATTGAATTGCGGCCCCTTTCCTTCCCCAATTCCAGGAGTCCAATCTGAGAAGGGCCGGAGGCCACGGGTGATGCTGGGACTCCAGGGCCCTCCCCCCGCAGCCCCAGCCGCCCCATTATCCTCCCCCCCTGCCTTCAGCCGGGAGATTATAAACACTTTGTGTCAAACCACTTCCCAGCAGTTCTCCCAGTGTGAGAACGATTGAGGTCAGGGGATGCAGACAACCTACCCATCACGCCAAGTATATTCCTCAAACGGTGACATGCAATCTCGCGGCGGAGGTCACCTCTGGAGGAAGCGGTCCCTGCCAGCCGCTGAGTGAGCGAGGGGGGACCGAATTGCAGCTTTGGAAAATAATCGGGCGGAACATGCTGGAAATCGCTCCCTAGGTAATCAATGGTTAACAAGAGCCGCCACCTCCATCCAGGGTAAACAGGAATAGATTTACAATAAATACCTTACCCAGGGACAGAAGGGAGACTCACGAGCCTAAGGTGGAAGATTCATTCAGAGGGATGGACGGTTAATTGTCTGGTGAGCAGAACCCGAAAGCCTTGGGTCTATCTGCCCGAGGGACTGGGGAAGCCGAGGCTCCGAGCTCCAGCCTAGACACACCTTAGAGCAGCAGGTGTTTGGGAGAACAGAAGCCATGCCTTTCCCACTCCCTCTTGCCTCCCACTGTGGACAAGCTGTCATTGGGGGGCTTCACTGGAAATTTAGGTTGCTTCCTACACGAAATATTTCTTAGCAATCATCAGCCCCCTCTTCCTTGCCTCCTGCTCTGGTGGAATGTTTAGGGGGGCAGGGTGGGTGGATGTGTGTGTGTGTGTGTGTGTGTGTGTGTGTGTGTGTGTGTGTGAGA
>NW_027187465.1:5632939-5646916 GCF_028583685.1 Petaurus breviceps papuanus | reverse complement strand
AGACAGAGAGACAGACAGAGAGACAGACAGAGAGACAGAGAGAGAGAGAGAGAAGAGGGAGGGGAAGATTATGAGGAGAGAGATGGAAAAAGGAGAAAGACAGGAATGGAGATAGAGAGATAGGAGAAATAAAAGATAAGGTAAATGAAGGGAAGGAGGGAGAGGGTTATGTAAGAAAAGAATGAGCTTGTGGGATGTGAAAGAGAAAAACATATAGAGGGTAAAGTAAAGAGGAATAAAATTACTAGAGGAAAAGAAAGGTTAGATAGAGATGCAGGGAGAAGAGAAAGAGAGAAGGAGGAAGCAGATGAGATAGAAGAGAGAGATGGGGAGCCAGAGAAATGGAGGGAGACACATATCATGATGAGAGAAAATACAGAGCTATGAAATGGAGGACTGAGCTGGAGAAAGAAAAGGGGAGATAGTAAAAGGGAGTATGAGAAATAAATAGCAGGGTCATGAGAGATTAAATAGGGAATAAGAAGTGGGAGAGAGAAAAAAGGATGAAGGTCAATGGAGACATGGAAAGAGGGGGAGATGAGAGTTGGGGGAGAGACAGAGAGACTCAGGGAGAGATGGAAAGGAGAAAAAAAGAGGGAAATGAAGAAAGATGCAGATATGGAGGGAGAAATGAGAAGACAGAGGGCAAATGGTGTGAGTGAAAGATGGTGAAAGAGAGACAGAGGGGTGGGGAGAAAGAAAAGCAAAATAAAAATATCTGGGGACAGAGATACAGGGTGGGGAGTGGAGGGAGATAGAGAAAGAAATAGCTAGCCTCTGGAAGGCTGATTTTTGTTTCCGCTAAGACAGGAAAAAAATGTTCTTTGTTATCAGAGGGCTTGAGTGACACAGGCAGCCCTCTACATTCTCCTCCATCACACACACACACACACACACACACACACACACACACACACAAGACATAAAACCACTCCCCTCCCCCATCCTCACCATTCAGCCCACAGACCAGACCCACTATCTGATGCTTTAGCCCTAAGGAAGGCTGCCAGCCTGTGCATTCCAGGAGAGGAGAACAGAAGACCTCAGCTAGGGTACCAGGGGAATGATGCCCAGAAATCCATTTTGAAGAATGCCTTTCAAAGTCTACCACTGCAAGCTGCTTGGGGTGAAGTGACCATAGGCAGAGTATCCATATGGATTGGAAAAGCCCAGGCTGGGCCTAGTCTAGGGAGCTGCAGAAATACCTAAAGACAGCCACCCCAGACTCCAGTGTCCTACTGGATTTAGCAGGCATAGGGAAAGTCCTGTTGAGGGACAAATTTAAAGAAGAGAAAGACTAGCAAATGGTTGGCTGAGTGTCTCCTTCTTATTTCCAAATTCTTACCCCTATGGCTGAGACAGGGCCCCCAAATCCTCTCTGAAGTTGTTCTTCTGGTCACCAAAACAGGGCCCAATGTTCTTTTGGACTCATTTTTCTGATGGGTTATGAGAAAGAGGGAAAAGATCTTGTTGTCCCACTTTCTGCCTGCCTATTAATATGCTATGCATTTTCAGATGCCTGATGAGTGTTCCTATCTTTCTTTGTAGACAGTGTTGTGGCTGTGATGGAGGGTGGAACAGGGCTCCCACCTACAGACACAGCAAAGTCATCAAGAGGACAATTAATTCGGGGGGGGGGAATTCACAGGAGGAGAGAGAGGGAGAAAAGGGAAGAGAGGGGGAGTGAGGGAGAGGCAAGACAGAAAAGGGAGTGATGAAAAACAAAAAAATGGCTGAGAGAAAAGGAAAGTGAGATGGGAGAAAGGAAAATGGGGAAATTATAGGGAAGGGTGAAAGAAAAAGAGAGAAGAGACTGGTGGATAAAAGAATGGGGGAGGATAAAAGAGGTGATAGAAAGAGGGGGTGAGGGGGAGAAAAGTGAGAGAAGAGAATAAAAGCAATGGTGAAAAAATAAAAGGGCACAGCATGGGGTGAGAGATAAAGATGAGAGTACTAAGACAGAGAAGAAATTAAGTAGGAAGAAAGGAAAAATAAGAGAGTCATACTTGGCTGAGAAAGAAAGGGAGAGGGGAGGTTAAGGGCAAAGAGAAAGAAGGGAGAAGGGGAAATGGGAAATGGGAGAATGGATTGGAAGAGAGAGAAAGAGGGCATAGGAAAGAAGACAGGAGAGAGTAGGATGAGAGAGATGGAAAAAAGCAGAGGGAGACAGAGGGAGAGAATTCGAATGAGACAGAGAATTGGCCAGAGAGATGTTGGGTGAGATGGAACAATGAGAGAGCAGTACAGAAAAAAAAGAGGGGAGATAGGAAGGGGTGTGAAATAGAAAGAAGGAGGTAAGAGGGGTTGAGAGGGATAAAAAAGAGAAAGTAAAGATGGACAGAAAGAGGTTAATGAGATTGTGGGATGGGCAGAAAGAGGGGAGAGGAGAGAACTGACAATGACTGAAGAAAGGTGGAAGAAGAGAAAAAAAATGGAGAAAATAGAGGATAAAGAGGAAGGATGAGACTTTAAGAGAGAAGAAACAAGGCAGGGAGTGTGGAGAAAGGGAGGTAAAGTAATAAAGGAGAGGCAAGGGGTAGGTAGAAGAAGGGAAATGTTAGGAAAGTAAAATCAATAGGTCTTATCAACAGATATAATATAGGAAGTGAGAGAGAATGAGGAGTCAAGGAGGACACCTAGTTGTGAGCTCGCATGATTGGGAGGGCACCGATACCCACAACAGTCAGTAATAAGGAAGGTAGGGAGAGGAAGAGTTTTTAGGGGAAAGATAATCAATTCTCGAAGGTGGCTTTAAGCCCTAACTCAAATCTCATCTATAACAAGCCTTCACTAAGTAATTCTCTTAATTCCAGCGCTTTCCCTCTTCTTCGTATTGCCCATTTGTCCTGTGTATAGCTTGCAGTCTGTGTGTGTGCGTGTGGTCTCCATAGTAGCATATCTGTCTGTTCCTTGAAGGTAGAGATTGTCTTTTGCCTCTTTTTGTATCCCTAGTGCTTAGCACAATGCCTGGCACATAGTAGGTGGTCACCTCCAGCATAAAATCATAGCATCCATTGTTATTGGAAATCTTTTATAACCTGATCTCCTCATCTTTCCAGGATTTTTTACCTTACAGCTCCACCCTACACACCCACCCACACCCACACACACACACACACACACACACACACACACACACATACACACACACACACACTACAATTCAGTGGTCTCTACTGTTTCTTGAAGAAGAGACTCCCATCTCCCAATTCCAGGCATCTTCTCTGCCTATCTCCTATTCCTGAAATCTTCTCCTTCATCTCCATCCCCTGACATCCCTGGCTTCCTTCAAAAACCCTATCTTCTATAGGAAGCCTTTCCCAAGACCTCTTAATTTCAGCACCTTTCCTCTTTTATTTCTTTCCTATTTATCCTGTATGTGGCTCCTTTGTACATATTTGTTTGCTTGTTGTCTCCGCCATTAATTTGTGAATTCCTTGAGGGCAGGGATTGTCTTTTGACTTTCTTTGTGTCTCCAGGGCTTAATATGGTGCCTGGAGTGTAGTAGCCAATTAATAAATATTTACTGACCGACTATTGACTGACAAACTTGAACCCCTCCAGTGACAAGGAACTCACAACCCCCTGTAGTAGCCCATCATTGCTGGACAGCTCCAGCTATTTGGAAGTTTCCTTGGAGGAAGATTCCCTCCCCACAACTTCTTGGTATTGCTCCTTGTTCCATCATCTAATGCTAACAGAATATAAGCTAACCTTCTGATCCTTGTGACAATACTCCACTATTGAAAGACATAGACCATTCTCCGACTTCTACCCACCTCCAACCCCCATCTCTACCAAGTCTTATCATAAGTCATCAGCTCTCCCTCTGGATATCACTGGTCCTCCTCAAGAACAAAGGACTAACAATGACAAAAACAACAATCTGCCTTCCTAAATACCCTACTAAACTCTTACATCCAGAACTGCAGTACACGAGACATGATTTCAACAAAACATAAATAGCTATTTATCAATTCCTTTCCCATACTGTCCTCATTCACTACAATTGTTTTTGGACCCAAGGACCCCAACAATATTAGGAGGTTCTCCACTAAGCCCCACAAACCTCTTCTTCCTGGAAGATCACTTTGGTCCTAGAATTCACACCTCAAAAGTACCCTAAGTTCCTGCAGTCCCTCAATCTGATTGGAGGATGGAGGGTGGTTCCTCTCAAAATTACCATTTAAAAAGGATGTCCAAGTCAGCCATGTCTTCTTTTGTCACTGGGCTGCAATGGTACATCTCCCATCATGCTTCTGCTGGGTACCTTCTTCCTTTCCCAATTTTCACCTTCTTTTTATGTGTTATCTGCCATCATTAGAAGGTAAACTGCTTGAGAGCAAGGACTGTCTTTCTTATTGCTTGTATTGAATTGATATTGTAACTTAGTTTTTCTGACTCAGGATTGGGTATATTTTCATTGCCATCCCACCCACCTCCAATTTCATGAGCTTCCGAGCTTCTTCAGTCTGTCCAAGGTGGGTCCTGATAATGTTAGTGGAAAAAGCCTTCCATGCCCTGCTGGGGATCTTCCATGGATCAGAATGGATCTGTCCTTCTTGGAATTCCAAGTAAAGCTTTCTCAATGTTACCCTTAGGAAACCTCAAATGGAATTACATAACACTAAAGAATCTGACCGTGGATATGAATGAGTCATTAATGATGTGACTCTAGGGTCTGGATGCTTTGGGTAGGAATTTCCATTGTCTGAGGTATTTCTTGTGTTTGAAAACTCATCCATGCATTCATTTATTTATCCATCCATTTATCCAACAAGCATTTAATCATCTACAATAGACCAGACTAGTCAATGAGGATGTTATTATTAATAACATTAATGATTAACATGCAATATGATTAATTGTTAAAATTGTATATCATAATTAATAATAATAATCGCCACTTTATATAGCACTTTGTGGTTTACAAAGCACTTTCTATATGTTATCTCATCTGAGTCTCACAACTTTTTGAGGTAACTGTTACTATCATCTCCCATTTTGCAGAGGAAGAGACATGCTGAGAAAGGAAGTGGCTATTGCTGTTTAGTCATCGTCAGTCAGATCTGACTCTTTGTGACCCCCTTTGAGGGTTGTGGTGGGCTTCTTAGCAAATATACTGGAGTGGTTAGCCATTTCCTTCTCCAGTTCATTTTAAAGATGAGGAAACTGAGGCAACCAGGGTGAAGTGACTTGCTCAGAGTCACACATATATTAAGTGTCTGAGATCAGATTTGAACTCAGTCTTCCTGACTCCAGGTCCAACACTCTATGCATAGCACCACCAAGCTTCCCAGACGTGAGTTAGTAAGCATTAATAAATGTTTATTAATTGATTTATTGACACAAGGTAACACAATTGGTACAGATCTGAGGCAAGATTTGAACTCAAGTTTTCCTGACTCCAAGTCCAGCATGTTACCTTAATATTTATGTACTTCAGAAATGTATGTACTTATGCATCTTCTAAAATAATTCCTATTTTCAGAGAGCTTATGTTTTACTAGGAGGAAAGAGAATGTATGCAAATAAATCAATAGAAAATAAATACTAAGCAATTTCAGAGAAAAGGAAGAATGGAAAGAATGCTAAGATGGTTTTTGCTCAGTCATTAGCATTTAATATTCCTCTGACCTCCCATTTGATGTTGGTGAATGTTTCTAAAAAATGAGAATGTTAGGGCTGGGAGGGGCCTTAGAATAGGGAATGTCAGAATTGGGAGAGGCCTTAGAACAGGAAATGTCACAGATTAGAGGGGACTTAGGACAGAGAGCATCAGAGATGGAAGAGAATTTTGAATACTTCCTTAATTTTGTATAGGTGGACCCCCACCCTATATCCTTTCCTACCTCTATCTCCTTCTGTATGATACCTTCCATAACTCAACTTTACTACTCTAACCCCACACACAGCTATTACCTCCCATCTTTTGCTTTATATACATAATATCCCCTCTAGAGTACTCCTCTCAAACTACACTCACATGGAGGTTGCGTCAACATCAATCAAACTCTGTCTTGAGTTTTAGGGGTTACACTTTGAATATGCATACATAAAGAGCCCATACCAGTGTGCTTCCTATTATTTATCAGCCAGTAGAATCAAGTAGTTCTTTTTTTGTATTTTTTCTCTTTTTTTTTATTTTTTAGTTTACATCATTCATTTCCACAAGATTTTGAGTTACAAATTTTCTCCCCAATTTTCCCTATCCATGACCCAAAACAGTGTTCCCACTGAATATGACCTCCCCCAATCTGCTCTCTCCCATATCTTCCCCCTTCTCTCCTTCAACTTTTCAGTAGGGCACACTGGATATCTATGCCCCAGTGCCTGTATATCTCATTTCCAGGTTACATGTAAAATATTAATAATAATATGCATATATATTTTTTAAACATTTGATTTTAAAACTTTGGATTCCAGATTCTTTCCCTTCCTCCTTTGTCACTCACCTTCACTGGGAAGATAAGCAATTCAATATAGGTTGTATATGAGTAGATAAGCAAAACATTTCCATAGTGGATATATTATGGAAGACTAACTATATTTCCCTCTATCCTATCCCACCCCCTACTTGTTCTATTCTTTAGTTTGATCCTTTCCCTTTTCAAAAGTGGGTGCTTCCAAATTCCCTCCCACCCAGCCTGCCCCCTCTTCCATTATCCCTGATCTTTTCCCCTTCCCCTCTACTCTCCTGTAGGGTGAAATTCCTTATTTAGTGTGTATATCATTCCCTCCCTAAGCCAAATTCAATGAAAATAAGTTTGACTCATTCCCTTTTGCCTTCCTTTTCTTCCCCTCCATTGTAACAATTTTCCTTGCCTCTTCTATATGGTATAATTTACCACATTCTGTCTCTCCCCATCTTCTCTCATTATATTCCTCTCTCACCTCTTAGATTCACCTTTTAAGTATCATCCATTCCTATTCAATTGGTCCTTTGCCCTCTGTCTATGTATACCTGTAAACATATATACACACAGACTCATATATGTATTCATACATCCATATACCCTCCTATATAGACATATATATGTATGTGTATGTATATATGTATACATACATACACACATATATACATTTCTATTCCCTTCAACTATTCTCATACTGAGAAAAGTTTCATAAGTTGCAATTATTGTTTTTCCATGTAGGAATATAAGTACTTCAACTTTGATAAGTTCCTTATTATTTCTTTTCCCTGTTTACCTTCTCAATCTCCTCTTGCTTCTTGTATCTGAATGTCAAATTTTCTATTCAACTCTGATTTTTTCATCAAGATTGCTTGAAAGTCCTGTATTCCACTGAATGACCATATTTTCCCCTGAAACATGATAATCAGTTTTGCTGGGTAGGTGATTTGTAGTTTTAATTCCAGCTCCTTTGACCTCTGGAATATCATATTCCAAGCCCTTCAGTCCCTCAATGTAGAAGCTGTCAGGTCCTGAGTTATCCTGATTGTGTTGCCACAATATTGAAATTGTTTCTTCCTGGATGCTTGTATATTTTCTCCTTGATCTGGGAACTTCAGAAACTGGCTATACTATTCCTAGGAGTTTTCTTTTTGGGATCTTTGTCAGGAGTTGATTGGATCTTTCAACCTCCATTTTGCCCTCTGGTTCTAAAATATCAGGGCAATTTTCCTTGAGAATTTCTTGAAGGATGATTTCTAGGTTCTATTTTTGATCATGGCTTTCAGGTAGTCCAATAATTTTTAAATTATCTCTCCTGGATTTATTTTCCAGGTCAGTGGTTTTCCCAATGAGATATTTCACGTTGCCTTCTATTTTTTCATTTGTTTGGATCTGTTTAATAGTATCTTGATTTCTCATAAAGTCACTACCTTCCCTTTGCTCCAATCTATTCTGAAGGAATGGTTCTCTTCAGTGAGCTTTTGAGATTCTTTTTCCCTCTGGCAAATTTGGCTTTTTAAGGCATTCATCTCCTCATTGCCTTTATGAGCCTTTTTTGCCATCTGATTGTCTATTTTTTTTAAGCAATCGGAGTTAAGTAACTTGCTCAAGGTTACGGCCAGTTATTTCTGGGTGTGGTGCTAAGTATCAGAGCCCAGATTCAATCCCAGGTCATCCCGACTCTGGGGCCAGTGCTTTTACTTGCTGTGCTACCTGGCCACCCCTGATTTAGTCTATTTTTAAGGTGTTATTTTCTTTAGTCTGGTTATTGACTCTCATTTCATAATTTTCTCACATTGTTTTCATTTCTATTCCCAATTTTTCCTCCACTTCTCTTATTTGATTTTCAAAATCCTTTTTAAGCTCCTCTATGGCCTGTAACCAGCTCATATTTTTCTTGGAAGCTTTTGGTGCAGGAGTTCTGACTTCACTGTCTTCCTCCTGTTCCATGCTTTGATCCTTTTTGTCCCCAAAATAGGAGTGTAAAATCGGGTTGCTCTGTTTGCTTTGCTTCCTTTGCCTGCTCATGTTGCCACTCAATTACTTGACTTTTGGGCTTTTTGCCACAGTAGAACTCTGCTACCAGAAATGGGAGCTTTATCCCAAATGCTGGGGTTTTTGCAGCTGCCAAAGGTATTGGTTGGGTGCCCTTACTGAAGCCTCCACATGCTCTGGCAAACTGGTCATGTACCTCAGGACCTCCACCCTAAGGAGCAATCCAGATTCAAGCAAGTTAAAGCAAGAGTCATTACCCCTCAGACTGATTGTTTGGTCCCCCTACAATCTGCAGACCAGGATCTGAAGCTGCCACGTGGTGGCAGCTGCATGGCCATGGCACCTCAGCTGCTTCTCGCTCCAGGGACAAAGGCCAGATTGTACTCCGATTTCATAGGTCCCAAAGTCCACACTGCACTGAACTCTCACTTTGTCCTTGGCATTTATGGGCTGATAATTCTGGAAACCATCACAGCTGCTGGTAATCTGAAGTCCCTCCAGCCAGCAGCTAGTCAGGCTATCCTGGGGCTAAGAGCTCAGGCCGGAGCAGGGGCTGGGGTTGGCTCCCAGAGTGCTGCGCTGGCCACTTCCTGCCAGCCTGCTTAGCTTCTCTGTGTCATTTTGTGGGGTCTGTATCTCCAAAGTTTGTCTAGAGTCATTTTTTACATGAATTGGGGGAGGTGAGAGCCAGAGTTGGGAGGAAGTCTTGTTTCTACACCACCATCTTGACTCTGCCCCCCTCAATTAGCTCTTAAAGGCATTTATTCAGATGGCATAACAACAATAGTCATAGAATTCCCCCCCCCCAAAAAAAAAACAGGTCAAACTCTTCAAAAAATAACCACAACCTCCATGGGAAGAGAGTAGGTTTAAACTTTACCATCCATTTTTGACAATATGTATGGCAAAGACAGATTGAAGCTCCTGGTACTGCTGGCTCTGGAAGTCCTTTCTCTCTCTGTAGAGTCTACTCACAACTCCCTTTGGATGCAACATTTCTGTGGGGCTCATTGTTCAACTGGATTTCTGAGGGATACTTCTCTCCATCTTCTAATTCTTTGCTTTGCTTTCAAGAGTCAGTTCTGCAAAATTAGCTCCTTATGCTCTCAAGTGACTGTTTCTCTATGTCCTTATGTGCCTGTAGTGCTTGCCTCTACTCCCTGTAATATACAGTAGGCTACCGGTTCAGTATATGGACAATGTGGGGGAGGGGTTTGGGAGAAACCCCCCCACACACACCCCAGTGAATCTTTGACTGCTTGCAACCTCTTTCACTTTAAAAATACTGAAATTCAGGAAGGCTTAGCTATTTAAAGCCCCCAAAGGCATGAGTAATTTGTTTGCTTAGACAATCAAATTGTCCCCTTGTTGACTCAACCAGAAAAGTATTTTTCACTTCATAATAGGATACGAGCATAGATACATTCATATGTTTAACACTGATTTAATTGTGACCCTTCTCTGACTAAATCAACTGAAATGGGAGGATCCCTCCACCTCTTATATGTATATACCTGGTGTCATCTGATAGAATATAAACTCTTTGAGTGTTGGGATTATATTTTGCCTTTGTTTACCTAGAACATAGCACCATACTTGGAATACAACAGGTACTGAATGTATCCTTATTTATTGATTTTTTAAAAAGATATTGATTATTTCATTGGTCAATGTAAAGTATTTGGCAAACCATAAAGCATCATATAAATGTAAATTATTGATATCACCATCATAATTCACCTCCACTACCCTGTTAACCAGCAGCAGCAATCTCATCATAATATTAACAGCATGGCTCAGTAGATAGAAAACTTGCCTAAAAGCCAGGAAACACCACGACTCTAATCCAACTTCTGATACATACTCATGATGTGATTCTGACACAATTACTTAAGTCCCAAGTTCTTTAGGTAGCTAAGACCACAAATTGCAGAGAAGTCACTCATGTATATGTATTGATAGGAGATTTGTCATGCAGGAGTTCCTTATATCATTGAAACCACAGTTCTAATTTTTAGTTCCTCTTCCTCCTTAACTTTTAATTATTATTATTATTATTGTTACCATTATCAGAATCAGAATCTTCATTATTGTCATTGGTCTTGTTATTGTTCGTGCTCTTAGTTTCCAAGTTCTCCTCACTCCATGTTTAATGCTTCTCCATTCCTTTCCCCCCTTGGAAGTTGGTGATTCTCCAACCTCCCCGATTCACTTTCTCCCAGCTTCCCACACCAAATTCATGCATTCACTGAGTAATTTGTTTACACCCACCCCATCACACAAACCAAACTCACCACCAAAAAATAAATAAGTGAAGTACCATTGACTGATTCCACTTCCAACTTTCTTATGTATATTGACGTTTTGGTCCAAAGGTTAATTATAACTGGTTACTCTTAAATGAAACCGCAGAGCAGCTCTCTTGCCCGGGTGTTTTATGACTTTATAACTCACCCTATAAAGCTGATTCCTATAATCATAAAACAAAGTCGGAACGAGTTGGACACGTCCCAGGGAGGAGAGTGAAGTGGCTGCAGTGGGTGGGGCTGCAGGGCCTCAGCCATGCGGTGCCGTGCACCCACACCCGGGCGCCTCTCTCCGCCTGGGCTCTCCCGCTCCCAAACTTAATATTCCAATCAGCTCCGGAGCGGCTGCATTAAGAGGCGGAGAGCGCATCAGTGCCCCTCTAGCTCAGGGAATATTATTCACCAGGTCATGGTCGGCTGGGTAAAATACAACCCTCATATATCATCATAACTGCCAGCAAATGACAATTATAATTGAGACGGCAATAACGAGGAAAGAGTTCTTTAATTTAACATCCAATTATTACAAGTTATCACTCCTTAATAAATGTAATATAACAGGCAATCAATGTTGCGTGCGACGGCCCGGACTGCATTGGGATGGGAAATTTATATCCTGGGGAAAAAAAAAAAAATACTGCGTGTGTGGGTTTGGCTTTGAAAGTCTGCACTGGCTGTGATAAGTGCTGGGAGATCTTAGGCTATAAATAGCTGGCTGCCTAGCTTGCATTTGCATATGCACAATTGCTTCAGGCCAAGGGAAAGGGGGAAAAATTAGAAAAAAAAAAGATTTCTTCTTTCTCCCCTGTGTGAGCCAACAGTGAGGATGGAAATGGGGACCTGTGTGTGTGTGTGTGTGTGTGTGTGTGTGTGTGTGTGTGTGTTTTCCTGCCTCCCTTTGGTCCAATCATAATGAGCCTTTTCAAGGCAGAGAAAGCATCCCAGCCTGGATAAAGATGTCCCAGAGGGAAAGGACTCAGGGCTGATTACCTTTCAAAAGGGAAAGGACAGCAAGAGGGGCTTGGGGAAAGCTTCCTGGGATCAGATACTAATAATAGCTGACATTTGGGCAGCACTTACCAGTTTGCAAAATGCTTTATGGACATTAGCTCATTTGATGCTCACAACTCCCCTGGGAGGCAGGCATTAAAACTCCCATTTCATAGATGAAATAACTGAGGCTCAGAAAGAAATAGCTTCAATCAAGCAGTCAATAAACACAGATTAAGCCCCTGCAGTGTTCCAAGAACTGTGATAAGGGCTGAGAATTCATAGAAAAGCGAATAGTCCCTGTCCTCAAGGAGCTCATGATCTAATGAAGGTGACATGAAATTAATGGGATCCATACAAGATTAATTCAGAATATATGGCAGATAACCCCGACTCTCTGGACTGAGCTATGACAAAAGTCATCCTCTGCTGGTGGCATCCCCTCCCTGCTGTTCTGATTCTCCAAGTTTCACACCCATGATTTCTCACCTCAGAACTTTTATCCCTGCCTAGAGTCTTTTCAGCCTGGGGCATCCCTCTGCCTTGCCAATTGTCTTCTCCCACTGGTAAATTCCATTTAAGGACTTCCATTTGGAGCTGAGCCCAGTCTAGCCATGCTTTATTCCTCTCCTGGATGTGCATCTGACTCTGAACTTGCTACCCCACCCCTCCCACCTCTATCCCCAGCCCCAGCAGCTGCTGGCACATAGTAAGTTTTTAATAAATGCTTGCCTGCTGTCCACTGGTCTCTTTACAGAAAAGCAGAAGCCAAAGAAGCTCATAGGATGATAGGGCTTACATAGACCTGGACTGGATCAATCCATCTATCAGTCAATAAGCATTTTTGTTGTTTAGAACATGCTGTGTCAAGCATTAAGCTAGATACTGAAGATAGGAAGACAACAATCAAAATAATTCATGTCCTCAAGAAGCTTAGTCTTCCTTCTATCAGTCTTAGAGATGATTTAGTCTAGTCTAACCCTTAGTTTATAGATGGGAAAACTGAGGCCCATAGATGTGAAGGGGCTTAAACCAAACTCACACAGATTGCACATGGAAGAAGTGACATTTAAAGTCAGGTATCCTGGTATCACTGGAGCCAAGAAGGCAGTGGATGGCAGAACCCACTACAATGGCAAAGCATTTATCCCCAATGGCTCTACCTTTCCATTCAGATCCCACCAAGATCTCCCAACTAAGTAGCCATAGGACCCCTATGTCTTGACACAGACCTTGTCACTGAACCTTTAGGACCACCAGACTTTTCAACTATTCATACAACAGATGAAAAAACTGGGGCTAAACTTGAGGGTAGGGGCCTTACCCATAAGCATCAAAGTCAGAATTTGAAATCAGACCCTCCATTAATTTCACTATGTCATGCTGTCACTTCAGTCATAAATAATATACATTGGCTCCAGCAGCAAAATGGGAGAGAAATGCCTGGGCTGATCTTAGAGGGTGGGTAGTTCCAAAGTTCCAGGAACAGCAGCACCAAAGTTGTTAATGGGGAGACTAGGGCTAGGGGATTCAGGGCTTAGAGACCATGTAGTTTAACCCATTCATTTTACAGGTGAGAAAACTGAGGCTGTGAGGAGCTAAATAAAAACAAGCTTCTTGAGGGCAGAGACCAAATCTTGTCTGTCTTTGAAACAAGCATATTGATTTGCTCATAGTGGGTATTTAATAAATGCCCATTAAAACATGCAGGACCAAAACTCATTCCCCAGTGAATAAGTAGCCAAAGGGTAGGAATAAATAATCTTAACAAAAGAATTGCAGCCCAACAATACCACTTCTAGGTTGGTATCCCAAAGAGGTAATAAAAATGGGAAAAGGACCCACATGTAAAAATATGTTTATAGTAGCTCTTTTTGTGGTGACCAAGAACTGGAAATTGAGGAGGTGCCCATTAATTGGGGAATGGCTGAACAAGTTATGGTATATGAATGCAATGGAATATTATTATTCCATAAGAAATGATGAGCAGGTGGACTTTAGAGAAACCTGAAAAGACTTCCATGGGCTGATGTTGAGTGAAATGAGCAGAACCAGGGGAACATTTTACACAGAAACAGCAAGATTGTGCAATGACTAACTTCAATAGACTTATCTCTGCTTAGCATGCAAGGATCTGAGACATCTCTGAAAGAGTCATGATGGAAAATACTGTCCACATGCAGAAAAAGAACTATGGAAACTAAATGCATATCGAAGCATATTATGTGCTCTCTCTCTCTCTCTCTCTCTCTCTCTCTCTCTCTCTCTCTCTC
>NW_027187465.1:5618636-5632839 GCF_028583685.1 Petaurus breviceps papuanus | reverse complement strand
CTCTCTCTCTGTCTCTCTCTCTCTCTGTCTCTGTGTCTCTGTGTCTCTCTCTCTCTTTCTCTCTCTCTTCCCTCCTCTCTCTCTTTCTCTCTTTCCCCCCTCTCTCTGTCTCTCTCTCTCTAATTTCTATTTTCTCGTAGTTTCTCCCATTGGTTTTATTTTTTTACTACATGACTACTGTAAAAATATGCTCAAAGTGAATGGAAATGTAGAGCCTTATCAGTTTGCACGCCATCACGATGTGGGGGGAGAAAATTTGGAGCACCAAATCTTATAGAAGTGAATGAAAAAAAACTAAAAATTAATTAATTTAAAAAGAAATAAAGGAAAGAAATTAACCAATAAACTCTACAGAAACTGGAACATCATGACAGACCAAAAAAGAAAAAAAAAGAATTGCAAACAATTCACAACTGTATAAAAAATGCCTCAAATCATGAAAAAAGAGACAAACGCAAATCAAAATGATTCTAAAACTTTATCTCACACACAAAAAATTGGCAAAGGTGACAAAAATGAGAATAATTAATTTGCAAGAATTGTGGAGAAATAAGCACATATCAGTTGTTAATGGAGTCCTGAATTGTCATTCATTCTGGAAATCAGTTTGGAATTTTGTTAAGAAATTAACTGAAATGTCCACAGCCTTTCAACACAGAGATCCCCCTGCAAAGTATATATCCCAAGGAGGCCAATGAGAAAATAATCGGAAAGATGAGGAGGAAGAGGAGAAAAAGGTGATGATGATGATGACGAAGATGATGAAGATGAAGAAGAAAAATCTGCATACACCAAATCATTCATGAATCATTTCTCAGTCATGTCAAGCTCTTTGTAGCTTTGGAGTTTTCTTGGCAAAGATATGGGAATGGTTTATCATTTCCTTCTCCAGCTCATTTTACAGATGAAGAAACTAAGGCAAATAGTGTTAAGTGACTTGCCTAGGGTCACAAAGTTAGTAAGTGTCTGAGGCCAGACTTGAATTCAGTAAGATGAGTCTTCCTGACTCCAAGGGTGGCACACTATCCACTGTGCCAAGTAGCAGCCCCCTAGCTGCCCTAATTTATAGAACAGCAAAAACAAAAACTGAAAACAGAGTTGATGACCAGTGATGGGGGAATGGCTGACTAAATTGTGATATATGTATACAATAAAATATTGTTGGGCCATAAGAAATGATGAACATGAAGAATTCAGAGAAGCATGGGAAGACTTCTATGAACTGATACAGAAAAAAGTTAGCAGAACCAGAAAAACAATATGCACTATGATTAATATCCCTGAAATTAACCACAAAAGCAGTTTCAAAACCAGACAGTGTTCAGGCTTAGGACCAGAGAAGAAATATTCAGAAGTGAGGGGGAATATGGAAGTAAATATATAGCATAAACTTCCAGTTTTTTTTTACTTCTGTTAGCTATTTTTTGTTAAGCCGTCTTTTCTCCTCCCATATTCAATTCTTAGTTTGTATAGAGAAGAGTGAGGAATATATTGGGGGGGTGATATTGAAACAAAAGCTATTAATACTTTTAAAAAATTGAGGCTTTGGAGAACCATAGTGGAAAGGGTTTGAAGTCAGAGGTTCTGCATTTGAATCTTGGCTCTGTTAATAATTACATAGGTGAGTTGGACATGTTTTTTAACCTCCCAGAGCTACAAGTTACCCACTGCTAAAAAAAAAGGGGGGGGTGGAAGGTTGGATTGGAAGGCTTCTGAAGTTTCTTCCATCTCTAGATCTATGAACAAACCTAGAGATACTTACTAGCCGTGTAACCCTGGGCAAATGACTTAAACTATATTTCCTTATTTGCCTCAACTGCAAAATAGGAAGTGACATCTACCTCTCCAAATTGTTGTGATGCTATATAATATATTTGTAAAGTTCTTAGTACAGTGTTCTTAGTACAGTGCACACAGTAAGTACTCATTCCTACCCCTCCCCTAGGGCCACTCCAGTACAAAGTATCCAAGTTTGATTTTGAATCCATATATTCCAACTCAAATTCAGGTCTCTGCATTTTAACCTCCCTGCCCATCTGCAGGATCATGCAATAAGAAGACCCCTAGACCAGACTCCTCTGTCCCCCATAGTGCAGACCCTTCCGGGTGTCAGCTCCTCATCTTCATAGCTCCTCATCTCTAGTCAAAATGCATATTTCCTGTGGAATGGTAAAAAAAAGTGAGTGGTAGAGGGAAAAGGGGGGAAAGAGTGGGGGCAGACTGGATTTGAAATCCTCGAATTGTCAGTGAGGCAGCTGTCCGTGGACAGACGGAACAGAGACCATGCCAAGGGTAGTGGGATCTCCCCCAGTTCAGCTCCATGGAGTGTGATGTTCAAAAGATTTGTTCACACCATTTGGCAGCCGCCCCCCACCTCCTCATTAGAAGAAGGGGGGTGGTTTCAGGCACCATGAGCTGAAAGGAAATGCATTGCTCACAGAGCATGGAAGAGGGAAAACCATGGAAGAGAGAGGAAGTCTTGAGGGACTTGGGGGTTTTCAGCCTGAGAGAACAGAAGGCTGAACAGTGGTAAGCAGTAAGATCACTCTCTCCAAGCTGGGGAAGGGTGTTGGCTAGGAAGGGCTAGCTTACTAAAACTTACATGTAGAGGGGACCGACTGACTGACAGACATACAGAGAGGCATTGAGAGGGACAGGCAGATGGAGAAATCTGGTAAGTACCAAAGAAAGAGAAAGATGAAGATTCAGAAGCTATATGGAGACAGTGGGGTACAGTAGAACTCACTCTGGAGTCAAATCATACCTCTAACACTTAACAGCTGGTGTGTCCTTGGCAAAGTCATTTAAACTTCTTGGATCTCAAGTTTCTCCTCATCTGTAAAATCCAAGAGTTGGCTAGGTGACTGCAGGGGTCCATTCTCATTGTATGATCTGAGAAATAATTATCAGATGGATAGATTCAACAGACATTTATTAAACGCCCACTATGTAGCCGTGCTAAAAACTTGGAATATACAGACAAAATGAAAAAAGTTTATACATTTCAGCAGGGAGAAGAGTGATGGGGGAGGAGGGATATGTAGCACTTCACAGATAAGTCTAGTATACGGAAAGTTAGAGAGAAAGTATTGAGAAGTGTGTGTGTGGTTGGGGATGAGGGAAGGGGTCAAGGGAGGCTTCAAGGAGAAGGAGGAGGTGGTACCTGAATTGAGAACCAAAGGAAGAGAAAAATTCAAAAAGGGAAAGATACAGAGAAAGTGAATTATAGCTCTGGGTCACAGTCTGTGCATATGTGCAGAGAAAAGAAATGAAAATTAAAGTTTAAAGACATATCTTAAAAAGGATAATACTTTCCCTCAAGGGGTTTACATCCTAAAGGGAGAAGATAACACATAAAGGGGACATGAAAGGGGGTAAAGGAGGGAGGGCATGGGTGTGTGGATGCTCAGAATGCGGCGTATAGGTTTGGTTTGGAGAGAGATAAAAACCTCACCTATCTAAACTTTAAATTTGGAAATCCATTATTCTAATGGAAGAAGGAGAGAATTGGGGACAATGACCAGAGCAGAAGCAGAAAATGTGAAAATGGCCTAAAAAATAAAGAGATGAGTCAATGCCATCCTCCCACCTACCAACCAGGATAACTTCCTTGATCAACCTAGTTCTCACAGGGCTACCCACCATCCCAATATTTCTTTGAGACCTTACAATCTGACTATGGTTAGAAATCATAGTATCTGGAAAAAGCAAAACAAAACAAAACAAAAATTCAGAGTCCCTCAAGTCAAACTTATACCCTAAAGATTCAATCCACTTTGACAAGCACCTACTATGTGCCTGACCCAACATGTGATCATGCAGCCTCTGTTTGAGTATGTCCACTGAGGGACAGCTCACTAACTCCAAAGGCAGCCCAATCCATATTGGACAGCCTACTTTGTTAGAAAACATCCCCCCCCGGACATTGAGCTTAATATGACCGGTTTTCAATTCTCATCCTTTACCCTTAGTGTTGTCCTTGGGGACCAAACAGAGTAAGTCTGATTTTCCCTCCATAGAGTTTTAAGCTATCCCCCATTCCCCCACCCAATCTATTCTCCATACCTTCAGTTTCTTCAACTTTCCTAATGTGGTGTGAATTCAAGGCCCCTTACCATCTTACTGCTTTATTTGCTAATGTTCTTTCTAAAATATGGCAGCCAGTACTACACCCAAGACTCCAAATGGAGTCAGAGAAGTGCAGATGACAGAGGACCTATCATCTCCCTTCTCCCTTTCTCTAGGCCTCTCTTAAAGTAGCCCAAGACCCCCTCAGCTTGCTTGACTATCTCAATCCACTGTTATCTAGTACTGGGTTTGCAGTCCACCAAACCTTTCAGATGAAATGCTATCTTGCCATACCACCTCTATCCTCATAGAACACACCTTTTTATAAGGGAAGAAGACTTAAGCAAAATCAGGAAGTCAGTCTTGAGCTTGGAATTGGATAACCTGGATTTATATCCCAGGACTGACATTTGGGGAACATGTTAAATGTTTAACAACCATCTCCCTGGAGGGGAAAAATATGTACAGGACATACTTTTAAGCTTAATTTGAATTATTAACATTTTGTCCATCACTTTCTTAAGCCTAAACAACCATCAAAACAATAAATCAAGCCCAGATTTGTTGTGCTTGCTGATTTCCAAGGTAAAAATACTCACACGAAAATATAAAAATTGACTCTCATAAGCCAGTTCAACTTCACATCAGTATAGCCTTTATTGATACTATCAGTCACAGATAAGTCATCTCCTCTCCCGGTTCAGTTTCCTCATTTGTAAAATGAGGAGGTGGGACTAAGTGACCTCTACAATAATTCCAAACTCCAGATCTATGATCTGGACAATAAGATTGAATAATTCATATCAAGACAAATGCAAAATAATTATCTATTTGAGATCAAATCAGGAAATGTTGATTGGGATGGATAAAAAAATGGCTTTCTGGAGATGGTGGCTTTGGGGCTGGGCTTTAATGCATGGGGCAGGTTCAATGAGGAGAGAAGGAAAGGTAGAGGGAATTCAAGTCATAGGGACAGAGTGAAAAAAGACCTGGAATCTCTGAGCTTGTTAGATAGAGAAAGAAGTGGCTGAATAGACAGGTAGACAGATGGATAGATAGAGGGATAGACTGATTGATTGATAAATTGATACATGCAGTAGATGACAGACAGACAGACAGACATGCATAGACATATAGCTACATAGTCATAGATATGATAGATGGATGGATGGATAGATAGATAGATAGATAGATAGATAGATAGATAGATAGATAGATAGATAGATAGATAGATGGATGGGATGGATGGATGGACAGATGGAGAGACAGACAGACAGTGTCTGGATAACTATTCTAATATAATTAATTTTCTTTGTATCTTCTATATTTTATTTAACGCACCAAAAAAATACTCGGAGAAAAGGCTCAAAGGCTTCATCAGGCTAACGGCAGGATCCTAGAAAGGTTAAAATTCAGGTGGTTGAGTTTCCTCATCTGTAAAATGAAGGAGATTCTTTGGTGGTAAAGAGTCCTGGATTTTGAATCAGATGATTGAAGTCCCACACCAGTGGCCTGTGTGCCTCCGACTCAGAGGTTCCTCTGTGTCCTCACTTCCCTCCTGTACAGGAACAGGGCAGGATGTTATAATAGCACTTGCCTCTCGGGATCAGGTAGGATTCAGACTCCAGCCCCTCAAGCTGAGTCTACAACCTGGCTTTCTGTCTGGATAGCACCCAATGCTTTTTTCAGCTCTAAGTCCATGATCTTCACAATCAAACAATCAATAAATATATTAAGGGCCCACTATGTGCCAGACACTCTCGTGAGTGCTAAGGATACAAAAGGAGACAAAAGACAGTTTCCCCATCTCCACCCCTCAAGGAGCTTACAGTCTAATGGGGGAGACAACATGCAAACAAATACATACCAAGCTGTCTATACACAGGATAAACAGGAATTAATGAATAGAGGGAAGGCCCAGGAGTTGAGAGGAGTGGGGGCAGACTTCCTGTAGAAGGTGGGATTTTAGTTGGGACTTGAAGGAAGAGGGTCAGTAATCAGAGCAGAAGTGCGAGAACATTCCAGACATGGGAGAAAGTCAGAGAAAATGCTGCAAGTATAGGCAGGGAACGTCTTGTCTGGGGAACAGCCAGGAGTCCAGTCACTGGATCCAGGAGTACATGACCAGTAATTAGGTGTAAGAAAACTGGAAAGGGAGGAGACGGCTAGGTTATGAAGGCTGTGAATGTCAAGCAGAAGACTTTGCATTTGCTCCTGGAGGAATTAGGGATCCTTTGCTGTTTATTGAATAGTGGGAGGACATGGGCAGACCTGTGCATTAGGAAAATCACTTTGGTGACTGAATGAAGGATGGGCTAGAGTGGGGAGGGACTTCAGGCAGGCTGTCCAAGTCCCACCCCCAGCAGCTACTGCCATAGTCCAGGTGTAAGGGGATGAGGGCTTGTACCAAGAGTATGGCAGTGTCAAAGGAGAAAAGGGGTGATTAGCCTGCATAGCAATAACCCTGGGACATAATTACAGTAGAAATTTTAATTCCCATTCAAAATGAGGAAACTGACCTTCAGAGAGATTAGTTAACTTGCCCAAGGTCACACAGCTAATTCATACCACAAATAGGATTGGAATCAAGGTGTCTCCTGACTCTTCATTGGCTCTTTTCATTATACAAGGCTTCCTCCTTTTCATAATTCCATCCCATTCATCTAACATTCACCAAATATATATTAAGAGCCAGGTAAGATGCTTGATGCTGGCTAAATGGAGATAATTATGCAATTAATTATGCAATATTATTGCTATTAATGCTAATAATTATTCAATTAATGCTAATGGCTTAGAGCTATAAAATTCTTTCCTCTTCATTATGCTGATCCTTACAATCCTTTGGGGAAAGGTAATGCTAGTATTTTACAAAGGAGGGAACTGAGGTCAAAAGGAAATAGAGAGACTAAGAGGATATAGTTCATACCAGACCCAGGATAAGATGTGGGTCTTTTGACTCACGATCCAATCTTTTCTCCAGGATGTCAATCATATACTCCACCAGCCCAAAGATTGTAATTTTCAAAGATTCTAATCCCTCCAATGAGGCATCATCCTTGGTGTCCATGGTGACAGAAAGAAGGGGGCACTATATTCTCTGCTTATGGACATGAGTGACTCCATTTTGGCAAAAGTTTCCATTTCAGAGTAGGGGGGCAGTCACATCGAATTCCTACATTCTGTGTGCCTATAACCCAGTTATTATATAAGGCAACCCAAAAAATCAGTTTGCCCTGCCTCAATCCTCAAGGCCACTGAAAGACCAACAGATTAGGAAGTCTTTGTCTCCTCTTCCCTTAAACACAACAAATTGGCCCAAGACTGTGGTGAACCAGTCACGAATCCTAAGTACCTGTAGAAACTGGCTCTTGTTCATAAGAACATGGAGTACTTCATAGAGATTTCACTTCTCAATGTGCCAACAGGTGCTACTACCTGAAAATGGAGAGAGTACTGGGCCTGGAGACAGGAAGCTCTGAGGTCACAGCTGGCCTCGGATACTTATGCCTTGTGCCACTCCGGGCACTCAGTCTCAGTTTCCTCATATGTCAGGTAGTAGCACCTACCTTCCAAGGTTGCTGTGAGTTTATTTTTGCTTCAGTAATTTTTGCAGTCCTGTGGAAACTTAACCTTTTGCTATCTCTCACAGGATCAAATGAAATAACATGTAAAATGCTTTGAAAACACTTTTTAAATGGTGATGATTATTGACTAGTACTCACTAGGATTAATTAAATTAAATTAAGTCTTTTACTAGGGTATTCCAAATTATAATGGCAAGCTTTCATTCCAATACACTTTCCACCTAGCATAATTCCTTGCATAAATTCATCATAGGGCATTGGTCCTTCCTCGTGACTGGAAGCCTTTCTTCCCTCATTTTTCCTGACATATTAAAAATGCCCAAAGGAGACTGGACTCATCCCCTGCCATCCTCCTGTGTGACCCATCCACTTTTTTTCTTACCATCCATCTGCTGATGACATGTTTACTCCAGTGTTTTTTCCCATTGTTTTTCCATCACCACCTCCTCTGACATACCATTGCCCTGCTTCATTGCCCCCTTTGTCCCATTGTTTTCTATGATTTGGTTTAATCCATCAAGATTAGCAGCAATTAAATACCTACTATGTGCTAAGCATGATACTGTCATAAGAGACTAGTGAAACAAAGCCAGAAATGAAACAATCTGTGTCCCATCAGGGATATAATATGAATACCTGTAATTATGGGCAGCTAGGTTATGCAGTGAATAGACACTGGGCTTGGAATCAGGGAGACTCATCTTCCTGAGTTCAAATCCAACTTCAGACATTTACTAGCTTTGTGACCCTGAGCAAGTCACTTCACCCTGTTTGCCTCAGTTTCCTTATCTGTATAATGAGCTGGAGCAGGAAATGGCAAACCACTCCAGTGTCTTTCTGAATAAGACTCCAAAATGGGGTCACAAAGAGTCGGTCATGACCAACATGACTCAACACCAATTATATAGATAATAAATATATACAAAATAAAGAAATACAATGTGGATAAAGTGTGGTTGGGGAACACAGGTGACTTAATGGTTAGAGTTGACTTGACTTCAACCCCAGGCTAAGACACTTAGTAGCTGTGTAACTCTGAGCAAGTCACTTAACCTTGCTGGCTTCAGTTTCCTTATCTATAAAAGAGCTGGAGAAGGAAATGGCAAATCACTTTAGTATTTTTGCCAAGAAAACACCAAATGGGGTCATGAAGAGTCAGAGGGGACTGCATAACAACAATACTATAGTTAAACATAGATAATTAAGGAGGGAGGGCACTCACAGTTGTATGAGTCAGGAAAATCAGTGATTAGAAGCTGGTGATTAGACAGTATCTAGAAAGAAGGTGGGGATTTTATGAGATGGAAATGAAGACAGTGAATTCCAGGAGCAGAAGATGGTCCAGGGAAAGGCACGCAGGTAAGAGATCACGTGTTCTATGTGGGAAACAAAGAGAAAGACGATTTGGCTGGAAATCTGTCAAGGAGCATGAGGCATTATGAGTCTGGAAAAGATAGACTGTGTCAAGATTGTGAAAGACCTTCCCAGTAAGCATCCAAGTTCCTTCTCCTCCTCCCCTCCTCTCCTCCCTTCTCCCTCAGTAAACCAATTTCTCACTGTTGAGGTCTAGCCACATGATTATTTAATATGATAAAAATGATGAACATTTAGGGCATTCTTTTTTGCACATGCAGAGTCTTACATAAATACTAATAGATATTTATTTAGTAGCATCAGTCATGCTGGGTTTAATATTTATCTGTCACACCAAAGTATAGACTATAAAACTCCAGGCTCTTCATTTCAGAAATTCTTTTATAATGTTGGAGCTGGAAAGGATCTGGGAACAAAGAATGTTAGGTCTAGAAAGGCCATAAGAATAGAGAATGTCAGGGCTAGGAGGGGCCTTAGAACAAGGGATTTTCAGGACTAGGAGGGGTCTCAGAATAGGGAATGTCAGATCTAGGAGGGGCCTCAGAACAGACAATGTCAGAGCTGGGAAGGACCTTAGAAAAGAAAATATTAGAGCTAGGAGGGACTTTAAAACAAGAATGGCAGGGCTGGGAGGGGCCTCAGAAGAAGTAATGTCAGAGCTTGGAAGGACCTTAGAACAGGGAATTTCCCAGCTGCTTTTGCATATGGTGGGTTTTTTGACTTTATCATTTTATTCACATGCTGAATTGAGGGGGGGAATTGCTTTTGAAACATTTGCATGACTTCATTTTTAAATTTTTATATTTCATTTTTTTAATTACATGTAAAAACAATTTTTAACATTAATTTTTTAAAAGTTTAAGTTGCAAATTCTCTGCCTCTTTCCCCTTGAGATGGCGAGCAATTTTATATAGGTTATATCTGCAGTCATGCAAAACATGTTTCCATATCAGACATGTTGCAAAAGAAAACACAGACAAAAAAAACCAAGAAAAATAAAGAAAAAGTTTAAAAAGTTTGCTTTTGTCTGCATGCAGACTTCACCAGTTTTTTTTCTTTGGGAATGGGTAGCACTTTTCATCCTAAAGCCCTTGAAATTGTCTTACATGTTTGTATTGCTGAGAATAGCTAAGTCATTCCCAGTTGGTCATCATACAATGTTGCTGGTATTATGTACAATGTTCTCTTGCTTCTGCTCATTTCACTTTGCATCTGTTCATGTCAATCTTCCCAGGTTTTTTTTTTTCCTGAAACTATCCTGCTCATCATTTCTTATAGTACAATGATATTCTATCACAATCATATTCCAAAACTTGTTTAGCCATTCCCCCATTGATGAACATCCCCTTAACTTCCAATTCTTTGCCACCACAGAAAGAGCCACTAAAATATTTTTGTACATATAGTATGTAAAAAATGGTTTTGTTTTGTTTTTTAAATCTCTTTGAGGTATAGATCTAGTAGTGTCTGTGGTAAAGGGTATACATAATTTTATAACCCTTTGGGCCTAGTTCCAAATTGCTCTCCAGAATGATTAGATTAGTTCACAACTCCACCAACAGTGCTTTAGTGTAATTTTCCCACATCGCCACCAGCATTTGTCATTTTCCTTTCCTGTCATATTAGTCAATCTGATAACTGCACAAATTCAAACAACCCATTTCTGCCACTTGGAACTTTAACAAAGGAACAAACATGGACCCAAATTTGGATCATGTCTCTGTTTGAAGAAAGAAAAGACAATAATGCAGAGGAACATTAATGGGATCACCTTTGAGCCAATTGAAAGAATAAGTAGGCACTGTCCAGGATGACTTTTCTGGTTTACTAATCACACTGTCCATCGCGGGGTGGTGCCCTCCTCACCTAGTTAGTCTAAATTCATAATTCTCTGGGAGAGCCAATGAAGGGGCTGTCTCCTGAAGTCTACTGCTAAAATTCATGTACAATATGGGGGTGCTGTGGGATAATCCATTAACTCTTTCCCATTGACACACAGAGAATCACATAGAACTGCAGAATGTCAGAGCTAGAAGTTTCCTGAGGACATGGAAAAGAGATAAAGAAGACCCATGAGGGACCTTCCCTTGGAGCCCAGAACAGCAGGATTTGGAACCCAAATGGCCAAGCTGAGAGGAACCTTAGAAAAAAAAAAACTAGAGGTGACCCCCGGAAACACTTAGTTTGATTCTTTCATTTTGGTGGTTAACTCTGACATCTCAACTCAACGTGTCCAGAAGAGATCTCATTATCCTTCCCCAAAACCCTTCCCCAACTGTGCTCTTACTGTCAAGGACATCAACATCCTCCCAGTCACCCAAGACTTCAGTTTTATCATCAGCATTAACTCCTCACTCACACTCCCAGACATTTAATATGACACCAATCTTGTAGTTTCTACCTTCGCATCGTCTCCCATGTTTGGCCTCTTTTCCCTGGCTCCTTAGTGGAGGCCCTTCCCTTGCTCATTGTTTCTTACCTGGCCCATTGCAATAGCATCTTGCCTGGGCTCCCAGTCTCATGTCTCCCCCCATGCCAATCCATCCTTTACTCAGCGGCCAAAGTGAGTTTCCTGAAGCATGTGTCTGACCATGTCACTTTCCTCCTGCTCAATAAAGTCCAATGGCTTCCTATCTAGATCTATTCCTATTCTAGATCAATAGGAAGTCCTTATTTGGCTTTCAAAATCCATCACAATCTGGCCTCTTCCTACCATTCCTGTCTTCTCCTTGATTCCCCTCCATGCACTCGATTCTCCCCCAAAGGAACCACATGTTGTGATTTAAACAGGACACTCCATCTCCAGACCCTATGTCTGCTCTAGCTGTCTCTGATGGCTCTTCCTCCTTCTCTCTCCTCCTTGGAAAGCTGGACTTCCTTCAAGACTCAACCTTTTGAAGGAGGTTTTTCTCATTCCTGTTCCTCCCTCCCAGAAGCTAAAGCTAGCATCTTCCTGCTTCCCTCTGAGATTATCTCCCATTAATTCTCTCTCTCTCCCTCCCTCCCTCTCTGTCTCTCTGTCTCTCTCTGTCTCTCTGTCTCTGTCTCTCTGTCTGTCTTTCTGTCTCTGTCTCTCTCTATCTCTGTCTCTTTGTCTGTGTCTGTCTCTCTCCACACACACACACACACACACACACACACTTATCCCATTTATACTACATATAAATCTTCCATACACATTGGCTATATCTTAAATGCATGCAGACGAATGTTGTCTTCTCCCTTACAGCATAAGCTCCTTGGAAGCAGGATCCTTGCTTTCATACTCCTTTCTTTAGTGCTTAGCACCTGCCTGCTACATAGTGAGTACCCAATACACATTTGTTGAATCACTGTGTGGATGGTACAGCTGAGGCCCACAGAGGGGAGCATCATGGTCCCTAAGAAAGTCCATTTCGGGGCCAGGAAGAGAACATAGGTCTCCTAACTCTGGAGCCAAGACCCTTTCCAAAGCTCTTCTGCCAGAAGACAATCTATGCTTAGACACATCAGAGGTTTTATATTCATTTGATTTCTTTCTTCACTAACCCTATGACAAAGGTTGGAGGCCGGGGAAGTGAAGTGACCTCCTGAGGGCCCTACAAGGGGTCAAAGATAGGGCTGGCCTGATTCCCAGGGGCCAAGGCTTTTGGCCTCAGATTCCTTCAAAAGTGGCTTTCCATTCTGGTGTCCATGGCCCCTGCCATGGCCCTATTGCCTCATTCTGAACCTTGAGTGATCATTGCATAGAAAATCCCCCAGGAGGCAAACTAGCCCTTGTGGATTCTCTTGTCAGGAGAAGGGAGACCCTCCCTCTGGAAGACCTGATTTCAAATCTGGCCTCAGACACTTCCTAGCTGGGTGACTTTGGGAATGTTTGCCTTAGTTCACTCATCTATAAAATGGGGCTAATAATAACTCTGCCTCCCAGGGTTTTTGTGGGGGTGAAGTGAGATATATTTGTAACTTGCTTTGTAAAGCACTAGCCTCAGATACTTCCTAATTGTGTGACCCTGAGCAAGTCACTTCACCCTGTTTGCCTCAGTTTCCTCACCTGTAAAATGAACTGGAGAAGGAAATGGCAAGCCTCTCCAGTATCTCTTCCAAGAAAATCCCAAATGCGTCAGGGAGAGTCAGGCATGGCTGAAACAACTGAACAATGAAAATTGTTAGAATTAAGGCATGTTATAAATGTTATAAAGCCTCTCCTCTCAGCTGGAATGGGCCTTCTCTGGCCTCTTCTATGGGCTTGTGCTGGTGCTTTCCAAGATTAAATAGGACAAGAAAAGGGCCCTTCTCAGGCCCTCGGGCTCTTTTCCAGATGTTTGGCTCAAGGTAGCCATGTATCTCCAGATGTGCAGATGTCTCCAGGTGCCTCTTAGAGCTGAGGAAGGTGAGGAATCCCCAGAGCATCATGGAAGCTGGGCCTTAAGATCTTAGGGACCATCAAGGACAATCCCACCATTGTCCAGAGGTATTACCTGAGGTCCAGGGGAAGGGACTTTCCCAAGGTCCCTCAGGTAAGTGAAGAGCAAAGACTAATGTCTGATGCCAAACGCTGTGTATTTGTTTTGTGTTTAAACTAGAGCTAGCTTAGGGCAAACTCTGAGCAAGATGATGGGAGCCATTTGACTGGTCTAAACCAGTTTTCCTTGGACCATTCAATCAGAGTTTTACCAGATGCCCCCAGGAGCTCCATCAGTGGGGCTAGAAACTGAGCCCACAGAAAAGTAGGAGGGTTTATAATCAAGTTCACCTCCACTGGCTTAGCCCATAGCCCAGCCATTCATTCTTGTCTGCCTTGTGGCATCTTCCCCCAGAGCCTCTACAGGGAACCTTCCCCATGTTCTCTAGAAGCCTGGGCATCATGTGGCCACCAATGGGGCAGAAAGGCAGACAGTTCTGGGCCACGGGCCTTTGCATCCCTTTTTAGTCTCTGATTTTGTTCCTAGAATATTCCCTCCCAAAAGGAGCACATGTCAGTAGCATCCGTCCTTCCTGCATTGACCTCAGGGAACTTCCCCTCCCTTCAAAGCATGGTTAAGGTGCCATCTCTTACACAAGGATTTGGCTGAGTTCTCCAGCTGAGAGATCTGAGTTCTCCTGAAATTACATTTAATTTAAGAAGGAAAGATGGAAGGGAGGAAGGGAAGGAGGGAGGGAGGGAGGGAGGGAGGGAGGGAGGGAGGGAGGAA
>NW_027187465.1:5612009-5618236 GCF_028583685.1 Petaurus breviceps papuanus | reverse complement strand
GAAGGAAGGAAGGAAGGAAGGAAGGAAGGAAGGAAGGGAGCACTTAAACAGTGCCTGCTATGTGCCACGTGTTGTGCTAAGTGATTTACAAACATCCTCTCAATACTCACAACAACCATGTGAGGTGAATACTGTTATTACTCTCATTTTACAGTTGGGGAAACTGAGCCTGAGGGAAGTTAAGTGACTTGCCCAGCTACTGTCTAAGACTGGGTTTGAGCTCAGGTCTTTCTGACTTAAGACCCAGAGCTCTTTCTGCTGTATGGGGGCTACATCCCTTTCCTGTCCCTTCCCTTCACCTCCATCCCTAAGAATCACCAGTAGAATTTCAGATTCTTGAGGACAGGGACTGTCTTAGTATTCCAAGTACCAAGGGGCATAATATCTGACTAGCAGGCTCTTCATTAAGGTCAAACCCCTAGGGGAGGGGGGCTTACACATTTGTAAAGGCTCAGTGAATATTTATTGAATGGAAACATGAATTTGATCTAATCCAACCTGCATTTAGTGAGCACTTACTGTGTTCCAGGCACAGTGCCAGGCCCTGGAGGGGCCCCAAACAGAGCAGCCTCTGCCTCTAAGAGGCTGCCATTTTATTGGTTCAAAGCCTATAAACCCATAGCAAGAACAAGGAGCAGAGAGCTCCAAGGTAAGGGAGAGTCCCTTGCTAGCTGACTCCCTGGGGTGCTTCCCCAGAAGCCAAGGCATGAGGCTAGCCCCAAGCCAAGTGTCATTCTCATCTTCTTTCCTATTGGTGGAATCCTCACAGATTTAGGGAAACAGCCCCTCTTGGGATTTTAAGTGAAGTGAGAAATGCGCAAGTGTTTGCTAGAGAAGAATTCGGGTTTTTAGTGAGTTGTGATGGGGGTGGGGGGGGAGGAGAAGAGAAAGATACAAGACATGGAGGCTTGGTGGGAGGAGATGGCCTGCTATAGGCACCAGAGGATAGGTGGGAGAGGAGTCATTCAGGCTGGAGGAGGGCTCAAAAAAGAGGACCCGAGGTGGGGGTGGGGACTCAGGGGTCAACAAAGACATAAATATCCATATGGAATGTAAAAGAAAGGTCGCTCTGGATCAATATAAGGAAAGATATCCTAGCTGTCTGGACTGTCCCAGAGTAGAATGAGGTTCTCCCTTTAAGGAGAGGCCATGACCATTTATTGGTATGTTCCAGCAGGGATTCTCAGCCAGGTGCATTCTGTAGCCTCATGAGTCCCTAGACTCCATCCAGCCCGCCAGAAGCACTTAGAGGTCACCCACCAGAACATCTGAGATGCTGGAGGTTGCAAGAAGCCCAAAGGCTCTCTCCCTTTGCCTCTCTCCCTCCTCACTTCTTGCCTTCTTCCCTTCTTACTGTTGGTGTAACAGGTTGGGAGTCAGGAAGGAATTCAGTCCCAGCCAAGCCATCATCTTGCTGTGTTACCTCAGAGAAATCACTTCCCTTCTCTGAGCCTGAATTTCTCAATCTGCCAAATGAAAGGTTTGTATTGGGGATCCCTTCTCATACTTAAACTCTAACTAATCAGAGCTGGTAGGTATCGCTTAAAGTCCCTTGTTTCCTTTTTAACTAACACAGTAGGTGACTAATTAATGCTGGTGGATTAACAACAGCCTAGATCTCATTTGACCCTCACATTAACCCTGAGAGGTAAGTGTGTTACTGTCTTCACTTTACAGCTAGGTGGGGTGGTGGGTAGAGGACTGGACTTGGAGTCAGGTAGATCTGAGCTGAACTCCAGCTTCAGATGCTAACTAGAGGTGTGAGCCTGGGCAAGTCATTTCACCCCTGTCCGCTTCAGGTCCTTCATCTCTGAAATAAAAATGATATTGTTCATCCTTTACCCCTGAAAAGGACCAAAAGTAAAAATAAAGACATATCTTCCAGGGTTGTTGTAAGGATCAAATGAGATAACAATTGTGAAGCACTTAGCACATTGCCTAGCATATAGTAAGCCCTATATAAATGTTAGCTATCATTATGGGGGGCAGGGGGTTGCGAGACAATTTAGGCTAAGTGAATTACCCAGGGTCACGCAGCTAGTAAGTGTATGAGGTGAGATTTGAACAAGCATCAATTGAGTCCATCACTCTCTTCACATCATGCAGACCAAATCTTCCATTTGATAACTAGTTTAGGGGGTCTCATGGTGCACAAGGGGGCTAGGAGTGGGGCCGATGCCAATGCTCTCTCAGCTCCGATCCCCTGGCTGCTGCTCTCCACTCATCCCCCCCCACCTTCCCCCAAATTGAAAATTGTCTCCCCACTTCCGCAAGAACATGGCATCTTGTTCAATCCTCTCTTCTGTCACATGGGCAATAGCCCGGTTACAATTGGATTCCCAAAATAGCCTCTTTCCCTGGGCCTGCTCAGGCTATTACAGAATTGCAGGCGGGCAGGAAAGGGGTCATTCCATTATCCAGGAGCCAGATAGCCTCGTATTACAGCCAGCAGGCCCTCTGACTCACCACTTGGTTGTAATAGGCCTTTTTTTTTATTAAAGAACATTAACCAATGTTTCTGTGCTGTATTTGACAAGACTAAAGGTAACATTGCATTTAATCCCCCGGCATCTCTCGCTTGGGGCTCCCCTAAAGACAATACTAACACAGCTGGGCTTTGGAAATGACTGGTTTCCACCTCATCTGCAAAGCTATTTTCTTCTGAGGACCGCTCCCTATACCCCCCCCCACCACTCACACACAACCTTTGAATTTTAGGTGGCAGCTAACGAGGCCAAAGGCATAAAGAAAGGCCCCCACTTATCCCCCCAGATATCAATAGTCGGACTCCATGGAAGCAAACAACAAAAAGAAAATGGTCATCCATTGATTGGAGAATTGGAAGATCACAGATTGAAAGCTGGAAAAGACTTTAGAGTTCATCCAGTACAACCCTCTCATTTTACAGATGAGAAAACTGAGACCACAAGAAGTGAAATATCTACTCAGGGTCACACAGCTAGTAAGTGTCAAAGGTGAGATTTGCACCCAGATCTTTCTGAAGACATGGAGTATGACCACAAGAAACACTGAGTGGGAGGAATCCTAAGAAAACATGAAAAACTAATACTGAATAAAATTAACAAACCCAAGAGAACACTCAGACAACACGGAATTAGGGTTATAAATGCCCAACTTGGCCCTAGAGAGGAGAGGAGAAAAGTCACTCCTTCCTGTCATGGGAGAGGTGGGGGACTATGGGTGCCAAATGGGGCATTTTCACAAATGTGGTCAATTTTGCTGAATCGCATTTATGTAATTTGTATTTAGTTTCTACACTTTTTGATATAAGGGAAGCCTTGCTTGGCAGGAAGAGGGTGGGACAAAAGGTGCCATTGGAAATAATGTGCTACAAGGAGAAAAAACATTATGGAAAACAAAAAGTAAATACATTTCAGTTTTTGAAATATTGACATAAAAGTGGCATCATAGACCATGGAATAAGGAATTCAGAAGGGAGATGCTCAGGTGCTAGCTGTGATTATGACCCCTCCCCACCAAAAAAATTACCATGGATTTCATTTCTGATTGCTTATATGGGCATGTATATGTTGTATGTCTCCTGATAGAAGATAAGCTCCTTGAGGGCAGGGACCATTTTGTCTTTGTATCCCTAGTTCCTAACCCATAGTAGATCCTCAGTAAATGCTGTTTGAGTGAATTAAGGCCCTACTAGGTGCAAAGTGCAAAGACAAAAACAACGCTGCTGCTGCTACCCTTAGAACATCAATGTTCTAAGGCCCCTCCCAGCCCTGACATCCCCTGTTGTGAGGCCCCTACCAGGTCTGACATCCCCTGTATTAAGTCCTCCCTCCAGCCTGACATTCTGTTCTCTAAAATCCCTTCCATTTCCAAGATTCTATGCCTTAAAATCTCCATCTCCTTTATTCTGTGAATCTATAATTCTATAACATCACATAACATAACCTTCACTACCAAGAATGAACCTGGGGATTAGTCTCAGAGTCCCTCCAGATGGCTCAGGTTTCTGAGGTCCCAGAGGCCTTCATCTAGAGCTCTCCCACCCAGCTGTGGCCTGTAGCACTGCCCTGTGCCCACCTTGGAGCTCACACTTTCTCTCACTGACTTTCCTGGTCATTGTCTCCTATCTCCTGATCTCTGATCTGACCTACTACACTGGGGAGTACAGCTCCCTTTTGACAAGATACATTTCCTCCTCCCCCTTAGAACCTACTCCCCTCTTACTACCAATGGGGAAAGATTTTACATCTGAAGAGTGAAATTTTTAATTCTCTCTAAAGAGGGAATGACTGGCCACTGCTCAATGAACTGGACCTCCTCAAGGTCAGTGGTCTTTAGCTGGAATAGGAGGTGAGGTCTCGGGGGGGGGGTGAAAGGGGGAGCTTTCAGAGCAGAAAGAAGCCACATTCCTGCTAATTCTGTGGCCCTCTATACAGTGAAGGGTTAGGTATACTCACTCCTAAGTTGTTGTTTTGTCATTTCAGTCACACCTGACTCTTTTTAACTCTCTTTGGGGTTTTCTTGGCAAAGACACTGGACTGGTTCACCATTTCCTTCTCCAGCTCATTTTACAGATGAGGAAACTGAGGCAAACAGGGTTAAGTGACTTGCCTAGGGTCACACAATTAGGACATGTCTGAGGCTGGATTTGAACTCACATCTTCCTGACTCCAGGACTGGCACTGTACCCACTGATCTACCTAGCTGCCCTACCCACCTCTAATAGGACAATTTAAAATGAATCATTGGGGGCGGGTAGGTGGTGTAGTGAATAGACCACCGGCCCTGGAGTCAGAAGGACCTGAGTTCAAATCTGGCCTTTAGACGCTTAACACAAAAACTAGCCTTGTGATCTTGGGTAAGTCACAACCCCAATTGCCCTCCAAAACAAACAAAACAAACAAACAAAAAATAAATAAAAATAAAATGAATCATTGACTAGGCTGCAGAAATTCAGTATATACACAAGGTAAGGGCTCAGGGAGACTGTTTTTATTTCTTTACCATCCTGGTCACTAAGAATGAACCCTTCCTGAAGCCTCACAGAATCTGACCTTGAGGCCCAGTCTGTTCTCTTGGAAAGAAAGCTGGTGCAGGAATTGGAGGATCCAGGCTGGAATTCCAGGCCTCCTAATTAACTGAGTAACTTCCGGATTCTAGACCCGTGCCTTTCTCTAGCTGAGTCAGAGTGAAGGAGCCGGCTTAGAAGAGAAGACTGCTAATATTCCCTCGGTCTGTGTCCTAGTGTGGCAGGGGGTCTCAGAGACAGATGGTGAGCCTCTCAGGAAGCTTCAAGGATTAGAGGTGGAAAGGTCTTGTTTGGTTCTCATTTGAAACAGCATCAAATGACATAGAAATAGTAGGTTAGAGTTGGAAGGACACTTAGAACATGGATTGTGAAAGTTAGGATGGACCTAAGACTAGGAAATGTCAGAGAACAGGGGATGTTAGGGCTGGGAGGGGCCTTAGAAGAGGGGATGTCAGGGCTGGGAGAGGCCTCAGAACTGGGAATGTCAGATTTGGGGGGCCTTAGAACTGGGGATCAGAGCTGGGAGGGGTCTTAGAATGTGGTGTTCTAAGAACATGGTGAATATTTTCTTTCAATGTAAAGAACATGTACTCTCAGTAGAAATGGAAAAATGATGAGGTCTTCTCACACTTCCATTCTTCCATCCACCTAGGTTCTCATGGCCTGGGATTCCCTGAATAGAGCAGCCCTCCCTTCCGTGAGTCAATCCAGCAGCAGCAAGAAGTGCTGGGCAGAATGTCCCTCTGCCTTCTCCCCCACCCCACAGGGGCTGCCTGATTGGCCTGAATCCTCTCCTTGGCCTGATCTCCATGCCAGCTTTTTCTCCCCAGACTGGGCCCCCTACCCCTGCATGCTTCTCACCTCTTTAAGAGTGAAAATGTATATACTAAAGATTGCAGCTTAATTGATTGATTAATAACAGAAAACCTAATTGGATCCTCCCAGCTTGTGTGTAAGATGCCTTAATGGTACAGCCTGGGGAATCACCGCACAGCGGGGAAGTTTGAACTGCTTGGAAACCACTCACACTTGGAAGGGAAAAGTCAATCTCATTATACAAGAGGTTGTTTTCTCCACTGCTCGGGAAGCCCAGAGACAAGAGCCTGATCTGCTGCTCCTCCTCCTCTTCTGTGAGCCTCAGCCCAGTCTGTTAGTGTCTGTGTGAGATGCAAATAGCAGCCCTCATCTCTCCTCTATCAACCCTCAACTCCCCTCC
>NW_027187465.1:5604783-5611909 GCF_028583685.1 Petaurus breviceps papuanus | reverse complement strand
CCACCTTTCTCTCCCCCCCCCACTTTCCATCTCTCTCTCTCTCTCTCTCTTTATTTTTTTCTGTCCAGAATTTGTTCCCACTGTTGCATATCTGAGCAGCTCAGTAAATATTCATGAGGCTGCCTTTGGAGGAGGAAACTGTGAAAAGCCCAGACAATCTGCCCTCCAAGGTGACATGAGATTTGGCACCAGCGGGCACCAAGAGGCAAAGGGGGCGGAGAGAGCCAGGGGCAGCCTTCAGAGAAGGCCCCCGATGCCTCCCAGCCAACACTCCTCAGCCTTGTCTTAAGAACCCCCACTTCTTCTGAATTTGAATAATAATAAAGTAAACCATTACATAGTTTAATAAATAATAACAATTAACATTAATAATAAATAATCATAAACAATATTCACCAGCACTATCATGGCCACCGTCACTGGTAGGTAATTGATTCATTCTTTTTATTTGAAACCCCAGCTCCAAGAGCAGAGCCTGGAACACAATAAGTGCTTAATAAATGCGCATTGGCTGCTCTGCTCCAAGTTCTATAGACCAAAAGGCTTTCAAGACCTAAAGATCTAGTAGAACAGAATGAGGCGCATATCATCCCTGTGGTCGGTTCTGCCAGTGACGTTATATCAAGGATGATTTGGAAAAACCTGTAGGGGATGAGCAGACACGCCAATCTGCTTAATCAACTACAAAAAGTTATTTTATATAGAAAGAGAGGGAAAGGAGGGAGGAATGGAGGGAGAGAAGAGAGACAGAGATAGGGAGAACAGAAAGAAGAAGAGAGAGAGAAAAGATAGAGAGGAGAGAAAGAGAGAAAAAGAGAAGAGAGGAAAAGGGGAGAGCAAGAAGGGAGAGAAGAGAAAGAGAAGGAAAGGAGAGAGAACAGTAACAGAAGAGAAAGACCAAGAGAGACACAGAGAGAGAGACAGACAGACAGAAAACAATGAGCCAAATAACAATGAATGTAAAATAATAATACCATAATAGTGACTAGACCGTTTCTATCTGAAACCCATAGGAAAAAATGAGAATTCATTGATAATAGTAGCCTATAGATAATAGATGATCAAATGGGCCAGAATTACACCCTGCACCCTCACTATCCTTTATGATGTAACAAGTGACAAAGAAAGAACGAAACGTGTATTTACTAAGTACATTCTATATACCCAGAATTGTGCTAAATGCCATATAAATATCATCTTATTTGTTCCTCACAAAACCCTGAGAGGTAGATGCTATTATTATCTCCACTTTACAGTTAAGGAAACCAAGGCAAGCAACAGTGAAGTGACTTGCCCAGGGTCAAACAATAAGTGTCTGAGACTAGATTTGAACACAGATCTGGACTCTAGGTCTAGCCCTCTTTAATATTAATTTTAATATTAATATTAGATTAAAATTAATTTTATATTACCTAATACTAGGTAATCTAGTTGCCTCAAATCCCAATAAAATAAATGCAAATCTCAAAGTATCCTTGAGAATTCAACCAATAAAATGTATTGAAATCCAAGCACCATCAACTGTTTCCCACAATCACCCAGAAATTACATTGACTCCAAAATTTATCATTTTAAGTAGATAGCAGCATAATGAATCCTCCTAAATTCCAAATACATGGAATGGAAAGCTCTTAAAATATATAGACATAAGAAAGAAATCAAACCTATGTGAAGACAGGATGAAATCCATGTTATGGCTGTTACCTTGTCTGCTATGAGAGTTGTCCTGAATATATTTTCAATATGTCCACAGAGGATGAGCAGACATCCTAAAAGTTATAATCAATTACAAAAAGGAATCATTTTACCCACCCATGCAAGTCTGGCAAACATTAAACATAAAATAACATTACCAAGAGATCAATTTGCCCCAAGACCACTATTTGTATCTGAACTCTATCAAACAGGAGGAGAAAAATAAGAATGTTATCTCTAAATAAATGACAATGCAATTATATATAAATTAAATGAATCAGACTTTCCAGTCTAGATATAGACATAAATATAGATTATAAAGGTAGGAGGGAGACTGGTTATGAAGGTTATGTTTTGAACACCAAACACAGGATTTTATATTAAATCCTGAAAGTGATAGGGAGCCACTGGGAATTTGTTGAATGGGGAAATGTCTGCCTTTTAAGAAGTGGAATACTTGTGTGTGATGACAAGTTCAGGGGATTGACCATATCTGTGTGTGGCTGAGCTGGAATAGAAGTGTGGGTGATGGGAAATGAATAAATTGAGGAATTGGGTAGTTAGGGTATTTCTGTTGAGAAGCTGAATTTCTTCCTTTGAGAATGTATTGTTCATCTGCTTTGGCCATGTATCTACTTGGGCAGTCTCTTTGTTCATATATATTTGAATAAATTCTCAATATATATTGGATATCAGCCCTTTAACAGGTAAAATTTCTACAAAGATTTTTTTTAAATGAAGTGCTTTATTAACTTCTATTTTGCATCATTCACTTCCACAAGATTTTGAGTTACAAATTTTCTCCCCATTTTCACCTACCCACCACCCCAAAATATCAATCCCACTGGATATCCCCTCCTCCAATCTTCTCTCTCCCATATCTTCTCCCATACCCCCTCTGACTTTCCAGTAGGGCATGGTGGATCTCTATGCCCCAGTGGCTGTATACCTTATTTCCCAGTTACATGTAAAATAATATCGATAATAGTATATATATGTATATATATATATATATATATAAACATTTGATTTAAAAAATTTTTGAATTCCAGATTCATTCCTTTCCCCCTTTTTCATTCACCCTTACTGGTAAGATAAGCAATTCAATATAGGTTGTACATGTGTAGTAGCTATGCAAAACGTTTCTATAGTAGATATATTGTAAAAGACTAACTATATTTCCATCCCTCCTATCCCACCTTCCACTTGTTCTATTCTCTACTTTGATCCTGTCCCTTTTCAAAAGTGGGTGATTCCAACTTCCCTCCACCCAACAGCCTGCCCTCCCTTCCATCATCCCCCCTCTCATCCCCTACCCCCCTACTTCCCTGTGGGGTGAGATACCCTATTTAGTGTGTATGTCATTCCCTACCTAAGCCAAATTCAATGAGAGTAAGGTTGACCCATTCCCTTTTGCCTTCCTGTTCTTCCCTCCATTGTAACCATTTCCCCTTATCTCTACTATATGATATAGTTTACTGCATTCTGTCTCTCCCCATCTCCTCTCATTATATTCCTCTCTCACCTCTTAATTTCACCTTTTTAAGTATCATCCCTTTTCGTTAAATTGGTCCTGTGCCCTCTATGTATATTTATATACACATATATACACACATTCACATATGTATTCATATGCCCATACACCCTCCTATTGAGACACATATGTATGTGTATATATGTACATATATTTCTATTCCCTTCAATTATTCTCATACTGAGAAAATTTTCATAAGTTAAAATTATCATTTTCCATGTAGTCATGTAAATAGTTCAATTTTGATAAGTTCCTTATGATTTCTTTGCCTTGTTTACCTTATCATGCTTCTCTTGCTTCTTGTATCTGAATGTCAAATTTTCTATTCAACTCTGGTTTTTTCATTAAGAATGCTTGAAAGTCCTCTATTCCACTGAATGACCATATTTTCCCCTGAAACATGAGACTCAGTTTTGCTGGGTAGGTGATTCTTGGTTTTAATCCCAGCTCCTTTGAACTCCGTAATATTATATTCCAGGCCATTTGATCCCTCAGTGTAGAAGCTGCCAGATCCTGTGTTATCCTGATTGTGTTTCCACAATATTCAAATTGTTTCTTCCTGGATGCTCATAATGTTTTCTCCTTGATCTGGGAATTCCAGAACTTGGCTATAATATTCCTAGGAGTTTTCTTTTTGGGATCTTTGTCAGGAGGTGATTGGTGGACTCTTTCAACCTCTATTTTGCCCTCTGGTTCTAAAACATCAGGGCAATTTTCCTTGAGAATTTCTTGAAGGATTATTTCTAGGTTCTTTTTTTGATCATGGCTTTCAGGTAGTCCAATAATTTTTAAATTCTCTCTCCTGGATCTATTTTCCAGGTCAGTGGTTTTCCCAATGAGATATTTCACATTGCCTTCTATTTTTCATTTGTTTGGATCTGTTTAATAGTATCTTGATTTCTCATAAAGTCACTAACTTCCATTTGCTCCAATCTAATCCTGAAGGAATGATTCTCTTCAGTAAGCTTTTGAGATTCTTTTTCCATCTGGCAAATTCGGCTTTTTAAGGCATTCTTCTCCTCATTGCCTTTTTGAGCATCTTTTGCCATTTGAGTTAATCTATTTTAAGGTATTATTTTCTCCTGTCAGGTTGTTGACTCTCATTTCATAATTTTCTTGCATCATTCTCATTTCTCTTCCCAATTTTTCTTCTACTTCTCTTATTTGGTTTTCAAAATCCTTCTTAACATCCTCTATGACATGTAACCAGCTAGTATTTTTCTTGGAAGCTTTTGGTGCAGGAGTTCTGACTTCACTGTCTTCCTCCTATTCCATGCTTTGATCATTTTTGTCCCCAAAATAGGAGTTTAATGTTGGATTGCTTTGCTTGGTTTTATTCCTTTTCTTTGTCACGTTGCCACTGAATTACTTGACTTTTGAGTCTTTTGCTGCAGTAAGACTCTGCCACCAGACAGGGGAGCTTCGTTCCAAATGCTGGAGTTTTCTCAGCTGCAGAAAACATTCGTTGGGTGCCCTCTCTGAAGCCTCCACATGCTCTTGCAAGCTGGACACACACCCCAGGGCCTCCAACCTCAACCACAATCCAGATACAAGCAGGTTAAAGCAAGAGCAATTACCCCTCAGACTGATTGCTTGGTCCCCCTACAGTCTGCAGGCCACGAGCTGAAGCTGCCACATGAAGGCAGCTGCACAGTCACAGCTCCTCAGCCACTTCTCCCCCTGGGGCAAAAGCCAACACACTCCTAATTTCCAGGTCCCAAAGTCCACACTGCACTGACCTCTCACTTTGTCCTTGGAATCTATGGGTTGATAATTCTGGATCACATAGCCACAGCTGCTAGCGATCTGGAGTCCCTCCAGTCACTGGCTGGTCAGGCTGAGCTGGGGCTAAGACTTCAGGCTCAAGCAGGGGCTGGGCTCGGCTCCCAGAGTGCTGAGTTGGCCCCTTCCTGCCAGCCTGCCAGGCTGTCCTCACTGGGAGGTTAGCTTCTCTCTGTCATTTTGTGGGTTCTGTAGCTCCAAAGTTTGTCTAGAGTCATTTTTTACATGAATTGGAGGAGGTGGGATCCAGAGTGGTATGGAAGTCCTGTTTCTACACTGCCACCTTGTTCTACAAAGATTTTTGACCCAGTTAATGCCCTTCCTTCTAATTTTGACTGCATTCATTTCATTTGTGCAAACTCTTTGTTTTTGATTTTATCATCTGTGACTCTCTATCCCTCCCTTGTTTGGTCATGAACTTTTCTCATATTCAGAGTCATGAAAGATATCTACTTTCCCTCTTCTCTAATTTATTTGTGATACATATGACCTTTCATATCTAGGTCATGTATCTACTTGGAGTTAATTGTGGTATGTGGTCTGAGATGTCCAGTACATTTTTGGCCATACCATTTTTTCTATACTTAAGATTATTGCATGGACTTGGAAATGGAAAGGTGCTTAAGAAACATGCAGTTGAACTCTTTGATTTTTACCCTGTGATTCACCCAAGATCTTTCAGATAATGACAGACAAGATTTGAACCCAGGGCATCTGACTTCAAACTGAATAGTCTTCCAAGCTGTTGCCTCTTTAATCCCTACAAACACCATTTTTTTACACATCCATCAATCAATGTATCAGCAAAAATTTCTCTTAAAGGTTTGCAAAACACTTGCCTCTCTACCTGGAAAAATGTTTTTACTTTAATTTTCCTCTTTTTTTTTATTCTGAACCTTTGTTGTCGTTATTGTTCAGCTATGTCTGACTCTCCATGATCCCATTTGGAGTTTTCTTGGCAGACATACTGGAGTGATTTGCCATTTCCTTCTCTGGCTCATTTTACAGATGAGGAAACTGAGGCAAACAGGGGAATATGACTTGCCTAGGGTCACACAGTAAGTGTGTGAGACCAGATTTGAACACAGGTCTTCCTGACACTTGGCTCAGCACTCACTTTAGCATTCCTACTGATTATCAAAAAGGAGTACTTCCATATACAGTGTGAAAGAGAAGATATCTCTTGCTTATTCTTCTAAGCAGAAATCCCACAAATCCATTATAATTTTCAAACTGTCCTACCTGTCCATGGGTCCTACACACCTTATTTCTCTGCAGTTTTTAGATGTCTAAATGAGCCTCTTTTCTTATTTTCTTTTTATTTCGTTGTATAACCCTAGCTAGCCCCTGTCTTTTCCCAACTCCCCACCCCAGAAGAAAAAGTGAATAAAAGAAAAAAAAACTAAGTCCTTTGTATAAAACCAGACTAGTGAAGCAAACCAATTAGCCCCTGTCTGAAGAAACGTCTGCTTCCATTCTTTGAACTCATCTCCTCCCTTTCAGGAGGTGAGTGGCACGTTTCATGATTGTTCCCCACCCCCACATGCATCAGTAGAGGGAACTCCCACTGAGAAAACTCCTTCTATTAAAGTATATTGACCCTTGCCTCATAACTCATAATTGTAGAGAACTGCCTAGGACACTATAGGTTAAGTGCTTTGCCAGGGTCTCAGTGAGGATGCGTCAAAGGTAGGACTGAACTTGGGTCTTCCTGACTCTGAGATAAACTCTCTATTCATTACAACACAATGTTTCTCAGCTAGAATACAGTAGGTGCTAAATAAATGTTTACTTGATTGACTGACACAAGGCCATGCCTGACACTCTGGTACTGATATTGTCATCCAATTTTCTCCAGGTCCCCCTCTCCAAGCAGCAGGGATTGGTATTTGAGCCACAAAAGGTCCTTGGGAAGATGTGATTGAAGACCCTGTGTAAGAATGATGACCAAAGCTGTCAACCAACGCGTGAAGGATTCCTTTTCCTGTCCAACCATCTCAGCTTTATGTCAGTCTCTCCTATGCTCTGTAAGTTGGACCATGTGGCCCAATGGAAGTGTTCTAAGACTCCTCCCAGCTCTGACATTCCCTGTTCTCAGGCCCCTCCCAGCCCTGA
>NW_027187465.1:5602022-5604773 GCF_028583685.1 Petaurus breviceps papuanus | reverse complement strand
CTCTGACATTCCCTGTTCTCAGGCCCCTCCCAGCCCTGACATCCCCTTTTCTAAGGTCCCTCTCAACCTTGAAATTATATGATAATAATATCAATAATAATGATAACTCATCTTTCTCTCCCCCCACTGAAAGGCATACAAAGCCCTCTCCATATGTTATCTGATAATGCCTCAATATGTTTTCCAAACTATTGTCTATCTTTTCAGATAAGCAAAGAGAACCTAGAGAACCTCCATGTCTCATTCAGGGTCACCCTGATAACAGGTATTATGGGCAGCATTGAACCCTGATTGCTGGATCTAAAAACAAACTTGCTTGGTTTGAATCCCACTCCCATTGCTTGTTAGATGTATGACTTTGGACAATTCGCTTAATCTCCCTGGGTCTCAGTTTCCACATCTAGAAAATTATGGAGTTGGACTAGACTGTTCTAAACCTTCCTTGCCAGCCATAATTCTGTGACTGGACCATCCCTTTCCCAACCCCAGGTCCAACACTCTATCCATTCTTCAACACTGCCTGTCTCCTGACCCCCTTTTCTGGACTTATTTCCGCATACTGTGGTACCTCCTTTTAACTCAATCTCTGGGAGGCCTGTTTAATTGGCTAATAGCAACATGGAGATGGACTCTCCAAGGTGAGATCTCTGTACTCACGTTCAGGTAATGAGGTGTGCAAGCAAGTACTCCAGGCTCAATTAAAGCCTGAGAGGGGCTGATTAATAAATGAGCCTCTCCAGCCTTCTAATTACCTGAGGGGTGGCCAGCATCTCACCTGCTGGGGAGGTCGAGCATCTGTAAGAAGGTAATCGGATTTGCTTTTGCATTATGATTAATACTATTTGGGGCAGATTTTGGTTTTATGAAAATGAGATGACTTTTACAAAATCCATTTAAGCCAGAGTAGAAGCATTTGAAGAGGAAGTTAAGGACTCTTCCTGTTTTCAGACTCCTTTATACCAATGTCCTAATATACTGCTCTCTCCAGTGTTTGAAACCTTCCTTGGCTCCCAGCTGTCTTACTAAAAAAAATTCACTCTCCTATATCCTTTGAAATCCTTTCCAGTCTTATTCCAATACCTGTTTTATCATCTAGACAAACTTAAGCAGTCAATACTGACCAATTCCATTCATTCTGTTATAAACATCTATGAAGTGATTGCCAAGTGCCAGACTCTGACAGCAGAACTTAGTTATTAGTATACAGATATGAAAACAAAGCAACTCCTTCCCTCAGGGAGCTTATAGTCAGATAGAGAAAACAAAGAAAATATAAAGAAAATAGATATGGTTTTTGGTCACCTCCACTATTTTGCCAATCACTTTGATAGCTAAAATGTAGCCTGTCCTTCCCCTCCCTCCCACTCTCCAGTTCTGGAATCTTTGTAAGGTTGAACCATGATCAAGTGAATTCTGCCATTGTTCCTGAATGGAGCATTCCAATCTACTCACCTTTGGCCCCACCACCATCTCATAACTCCAGATCAAAGTGACATACTCTCTCTGTGGCCCCCACTGACCCACAGATAACGGCTCCCTCATTAGGATGTTAGCAAGGACTGGATTTGTTTTTGTGTTAGTATATACAGGGCTTGGCATAAGGTAAACATTTGAGAAATATTTCTGGTTTAGTGTTTTCCTTCATTCATTCATGTGTATAGATGAATATATGGGGACTGGATCTGTGATTTCACTGATAATTCAGTATCTTCTCTGAAAGTTATCATTGGAGGAGTTGCCTAGAACACTGAGATGGGCAGAAACTTATTTGCTCAGACTCACCCAGCCTGTATGTGTCAAAGGAAGGATTTGAACCCAGCTCTCTATGTCCAGTACCAAACTACGTCTTACAAATGTATAGGTGTGAACATATACACAGTTCTTGTTCTTGTTCAGTTATTTCAGTCTTGTCTAACTCTTCTGGACCCCATTTGGTATTTTCTTGGTAGAGAACCTGGAGTGGTTGGCCATTTCCTTCTCCAGTTCATTTTACAAATAAGGAAACTGAGGCAAACAGGGTGAAATGACTTGCCCAGGGTCACACAGCTAGCAAGTGTCTGAGGATGGATTTGAACTCAGGAAGATGAGTTTTTTCTGATTCCAGGTCTAGTATTCTATCCACAGCAGTGCCACCTAGAAGTTAAAAAGATATGGACTTATAGACATCCATAGATATCTATCTCTATGTCTATGTCTATGTCTGTGTCTATGTCTATATCTATATATCTATATCTATATCTATCTATCTATCTATCTATCATCTATCTATCTATCTATCATCTATATAGGCTATAGACTAGGAGCTAGTCTGATTATTTCTTTGGTATAGGAAATTCCTAAAGAGAAAACTTTTCCTATCAAAAAATATCAGATTCTTTGCTTCAACTTTTAGTTTTAGAGATTTTTTCTGGGCACTGAGATGTTGCAACTTATGCTATATGCACAGACACATGCACACACACATATTTTATACATATGTATAATATATGAATAAACTGTACACAAGTATGTATATTGGAGGCAGCTAGAGAGTGCCATAGAGTGCAAAGCACCAGGACTGGAGTCAGGAAGACTTGAGTTCAAATATGACCAAAGACACTTACTAGCTCTGTGACCCTAGGCAAGTCACTTAACCCTGTTTGTCTTGATCTTCTGGAGAAGGAACTGTATACTAGAATACTGTGTGTGCATAGTTTAGATAGATGATAGATAGATAGATAGATAGATAGATAGATAGATAGATAGATAGAT
>NW_027187465.1:5599088-5602012 GCF_028583685.1 Petaurus breviceps papuanus | reverse complement strand
GATAGATAGATAGATAGATAGATAGATAGATAGATAGATAGATAGATGATAGATAGACAGATAGAATAGATTCATTTTTTTTCTTTTTTTATCTTTAGCACCAAGAATAGTGCCTAGAACATAGTAAGTGCTTAATAAATGTTTGTTGAATCAATAAATGATGGGTCCTTAAGAAAGGTCCCTAGCACCTTTAGTTGAACCACCACCACCACCCCAAACTGTAAAAACTCATGGGAGGACCTGGACAAGAATCCCACAGGACAGGGAGGGATGGATGGGTCGTAATATACATCATTGGATGGAATATACATACCAGGGAGATCATTGATTGATACATCAAGAGTTCTTTACCTGAAATCCTCGAACTAAGAAAAACAATACAACCAATTTCCTTTATAGTCCTATGTATTTTATCTATTGCATTGGGCATCTTTAGGCTACCCCTGGCTACACAAGAAAAGGTGAAGAACCCCTGGATTAGAGAATCAATATGTTGGAGAGGCTTGTTTGAAGAGGTGGCAAAATGAAATGAATCTGTGGAGGGGCCATTTATCATCCATGTTGTGTTTTCCGATTGGCAGTGACCTGACTGGACTGACTACACGCTCCCTGAGGGCAGCGATGGTGTCTTCTCTATCTCAGGTCCAAGAAAAGGGACCTTCACATAGTAAGTACTTGGTAAGTGTTTACCTGTTGGATCTTAGCCTTTCACTTTTTCTCTGAGTTAATAGAAAAAGAAACTTGGAGGCCCCCTAGAGTGCTGTGTTCATTTTGGGCCATCACATTGTGGGAAGGACCTTAGTAGTCTAAAGAATGTCTAGATAGTGATGACCAGGATGATGAGGGGAATGGGGGCTGTTCTTTGGAGGGTTCAGATTAAGGCAGTGGGAATGGAGAGTGGGGGAAGAAGAAAGTGCCGGTCAAGGACACAGGGGACAGAAAATGGGATTGGAGTCACAAAATCTCCTTATTCTCCTTATTCCCCATGTGACCTTGGGCAAGTCACTCTCTGGGACATAGTTTCCTCTTCTTAAAAACAGGAATCAGACTAGAAAATGAATAAAGTCCTTTCTGGCCCTAAATCTGTGATCTTATCATCAAAGCTGTTGTCAAGTATTTGAAAAAGGATTTCGGTTTGTTCTGCTTTATCCCAAAGGACAGCGCTAGAAGCGATAGGTAGACGTCAAGGTGTGGATTTTAGATTGATGTAAAGAAAAATCTATTTCCTTTGAAAGACATCCAAAAGGGAATGGGATGCCCCCAGAGCAGCACCATGACTAGGGATTCTGGTGTCCAGGAGAAGCAGCAACAAAAGGGCTTTCAAATCACCTTTCAAACAAACAAACAAAAACAAATTTAGTTTAGAAGAGTAGAGAGGAAGATCATGGGGAAAGAAGTCAGTGTTTAGGAACTAGGGTCTTATTGGGAGATCCATCCTGCCAAGCTACCCTCTCACGAAGGGGAACACAGGGCTTGCTAGATAACTCAAGGTCACTGTTAAAAGAGAGAACTTAGAATACTGAATATTAGAGCTGGAAAGGGTCTTAGAAGAGGGAATGTCAGAGCTGGGAGGGGCCTCAGGACAGGGGATGTCAAGGCTAGGAGGGGCCTCAGGACAGGGGATGTCAGGGCTGGGAGGGGCCTCAGGACAGGGGATGTCAGGGCTGGGAGGGGCCTCAGGACAGGGGATGTCAGGGCTGGGAGGGGCCTCAGGACAGGAGATGTCAGGGCTGGGAGGGGCTTTCAGACCATCTAGTTCCCGGTACCATTTTATAGATAACTACCATGATTCGGGGGCATGTTAAACCACCTGCCCAGTCCCCAGGGGAGTCCAGGGAAGAACCAGGGGCTGCCTGCCTGGCACGCCATTGCCTCTCCCTCGGCCGTCCCTGGAATGCGTGCCCTTCAGTGGCAATGTGGCCACAGCTCGAAGACAAGCCAATTAGGCCATTCTCATCATGGTCCCTCTGGTGTCAGGGAGGCTGGAAGGGTGTTTTTGTTCCCGTCCAGTATCGTTTTCAGAAACGCCGGAAACGCTGACAGCTGTGAGCGGGGACGCGATTCCCCTTCGAGCTGATCAATAGAAGGGCCTTGAGGGGCCTCCCGCGGGTGTCAGATGCGGGGCTCTGAGCAGCGAAGCTGAGGAGCCGTGCGCGGGACCTGCTTGCTGTCACGCCAGCCACGATGCGCAGAGCAGACACACCAGTCAAAGTCACCGTCTCCCGTCCCAAAGTCCTTTAGACACTTCTCAAGGAAACATCAAAGAGAAGGGGAAAGACAGAGCAAGCCGCACACTCCTCGGCTGTCAGCAGCCCCGCGGACCAAGCCTTGCCTCCTTCCACTTCCCGGGCATCTCACAGCTCAGCCGCGAGCATTTATAATGCACCTACTGTGCGCTGGAGGAAGCCCGAAGGCAGCCCGGCGCTGCGCGAGCTCCCTTCCCCAAGGGCTGGCATTGAGCTCCTGTCCCTGGGATGGTGGCCACCGCCCCCGGAGCTGTCTGCTCCACTCACCCGGCTCCAATCACACAGCCCCCGTGCCTGGGGGTGGGCCGCGGGCCCTCCTCCCCTGCTCCGGAACCTTCAGGGGCTCTCCATAAAGCTAGAGACTAAAGCCTTCACGCATTCTCTTCACTCTTCCAGGGTTATCTTGCAGGACTCTTCTATATACACTGTGAATCCCAGGCCAGATGGCCCATTTACTGTTCACTACAGTAGACTTTCCACCTTCCATCTCCATGCCTGCGTTCCACGCCAGAATTCACTCTCTGGGCCTCCAAAAGTTTAAAATCCCCACTTCCCTTCCAAAAGGGATGGGAGGGAAGGAAAAGAGGATGGGAAGGAGGAAAGAAGGAAGTGGAAAAGGGAGAGAGGAAAAAAGGAAGGAAGGAAGGAAGGAAGGAAGGAAGGAAGGAAGGAAGGAAG
>NW_027187465.1:5594573-5599078 GCF_028583685.1 Petaurus breviceps papuanus | reverse complement strand
GGAAGGAAGGAAGGAAGGAAGGAAGGAAGGAAGGAAGGAAGGAAGGATAGGAAGGAAAGGGAGGATGGAAGGAAGGAAGGTAGCGAGAGAGGGAGAGAGGAAGGTAAGAAGGAGGGGGGGAGGGAGGGAAGAAAGGAGGGAAAGAAGGAAAGAGGGAGGGAAAGAAATAGAAATGTGCCCTGGCTTTCTAAATTTAGCTCAGATGCCAAACTTCCTACTTAGGACTATGGCTGCTCTTCACCAGTCCCACCATAACTGGCCTTACAGATGCCTTCAAAAGGGAAAGGGAGATTTGCAGAATCACCGATGTCAAGCAGGAAGGGGCCTTAGAAGCTGCCTAATAGCCAATCCCCTTGTTTTACAGAAAAGGAAACTGAGGGCCCAGAAAGGTCACAGGATTCTAGATTTAAGCTAGAAAGGGCTTTTGAGACTCTCTAGACTTAAATGTTCCCATTTTACAGAGGAAGACTCTGAGAATACGTTACTTGCTGGTGTTAGAGCAGGTACCTCAGACCAACACATCCTCATTCACCTGTTCTCTGAGTTAGCCCTCAGCACTTGGCTTCTGGCACTGAGTTTTAGGGAGGGCAGAGAGGACCTTGGGTATGTCCCCATAAGAAATGTGTGCAGTAAAAGAATTGCTGTCATCACCTCCCTCCAGAGTCTCCATCCCACAGGACCCCAAGGACCTTCCAGAAATGTCCTCATTTTTATAATACATGGGATGTATGATCTACTCCATTGGTCCAGTCTTAGAGAACGCACTCTTTTATAATTTCTTTTCAAGTGACTAATCTGCTTTAAAAAGGGAAAGCTCTCAGAACCCTGCCCACTCCCTAACCACCCACCCACCCCCACCCAATCCCACCCCCCCAAAATGGAAACCTCTTGAGGGAAGATTTTTTTTTCCTTTTGTTTTATTATGCCTCAGACTTTCAGATTTAATGATATTTTTGAGAATAATAGCGGCTAATCTTTATATTAAGGTTTGACTCTTTTATTTTTGTTTGTTCATTTTTTTATCTGTAAAATAAAGGGATTGGACTAGAAGATCTCTAGGCCCTTTCCAAACCTGAATCCATGAGCCAATGACCTAAGCTTGTATTCCTCTAAGGACACTGACAAGTTGGGTTCCCTGAGGCACATTCCCTCCCCTCTGTGGGCCTTAGGTTCTCTCCTGGGCAAGATGAGGAGATTAGAGGAGGGAATGAGCATTTATTAAGTACCTACAATGCCCAGACAGTGTGCTGAGTACTGCACAGATGTTATCTCATTTAATCCTGACAAAAATCTTGGAAAGTTAAGGGTAGATAGATGGAGCGATGGCTAGAGTTAGGTCCAGAGTCAGGAAGACCTGAGCTGGAATCTGTTCTCAGACACTTCCTAGCTATGTGACCTTGGGCAGGTTGTGTAACTCTGTTTGTCTCAGTGTACTCATCTGTAAAATGGAAATAATAATAGCACCTACACCTAGCCTTTTCATGAAGATGAAATACCAGGGTATTTATGAAGTACTTTGTATAAAGAGCTATATAAATGCTAGCTAACTATTACTACTAAATCACTTTCCTCTGTTCTTGAAATTCCTCCCATGCAAAATGAGGGGATTGGACTAGAAGATCCTTAAGGTTTCTCTCCTCCTCCCCAACTCCATTCTCTATTCTAAGGCCCCTCTCAAACCTAACAGAACTCTGTTTTAAGGCACCTCTCTGTTCAGCCATTCCGTGTTCCGAGTTCTCTCCCACTTCTTACATTCCCAGTTCTAAGGCCCCTCCCAGCCCTGACATCCCCTGTCCTAAGGTCCCTCCCACCTCTGACATCCCCTCTTCTAAGGCCCCTCCCAGCCCTGACATCCCCTGTCCTAAGGTCCCTCCCACCTCTGACATCCCCTCTTCTAAGGCCCCTCCCAGCTCGGACATTCCCTGTTTTAAGGCCCTTCCCAGCTCTGGCACTAGCTGTTCTAAGGCCCCTCCTAGCTCTAACACTCTCTGCACTGTTAGAAGGTTCCTATGAACATCTGGAAGGAGATAGGCCAAACTGTGATATTTCTTCAAAGCCCAGGAAGTTTTCTCCAGGACTGTGGGGGTTTCTGAGGAGGGGGGTGTTTCCTTGCTCTAGAAAAGAGGGTCCATTAGTACCTTCTGAGGACTGATCAGAGAGAGACTGAAAAGAACATCCCTGTTGTACAAGTGAGACCGAGGAGAACCACAGAGTGACTGACTAGAAGAGCTTTTAGAACCCATCCCCTCCCACTCCCCCCAACTTCCACCTGACAAAGGAAGAACAGAGAGGAAGCTGGACATCTTCCCCCGGGAGACCCAGCTGGGCAGAGATGGAGGAGGGGCTGCTGCCCTCTCCCAGCCTGGTCCCTTCCAGATTGGACTGCACTGCCACTCAGAGGGGTCCAGGGGAAGTTCAGGGCTCTAGGTCACAGAATCTCCAGGAGCTGGTACCCAGGAATCCTCCGAGAGGGTCAGTCCAACCTTCTCCTTTGGAAAGGAGGAGACCCTGGGCCAGAGAGAGAAAGAAATCCCAACCCTGGCAAGACACAGAGACAGCTCCTAGGCCTCAACTCCTTCCAGTCTTCCAGGGTCTATGGGAACAAAACTTGGTACAAAGGACAGAGGACTGGATTGGGAGTCAGGGGACCTGAGTTCAAATCTTGACTTTGGTATTTACTACTTTTGTGGTCTTGGGCAGGTAACTAAACTCTGATGATCTCAGGTCAGAAAACCTGAGCAGTAAAATGAGTGGGTTGGACTAAGTAACCCCTGAGGTCCCTTTCAGCACTAGGCTTATAAACTTATAACTGCCAAGGGAGATAGGAGACAGCAAGAGTGCAGGATTTGGGGTTGGAGGACCTGGGCTAAAATTCTTTATCTTTTATTGACTACCTCAGTGACCTTGGGCAAGTCACTTTTCCTCTCTGGACCTTACTTTCCCTAACTGTAAAATGGCTTCTAAGGTCCCTTACAGCTTTAGAGCTATGATTCTGTGGTCCACTTAGGACCTTGAGAAAGTCATCTCTTCTTCACGCCTCAGTTTCCCCATCCATAAAATGAGAGGGTTAGACTTGATAACCTCTGTGTTTCTTTCCAGCTTTAGGCCTATGATCCTCTTATCTTATGGCTAGGGATGAGGGCTGGACCCAAACCCCCTTCAGGATCTGATGGAGAAAGAACCTAAATACAGTTGAACTGAGGGTCTCTGGGGGTCCCTTCCTACTATGAGATTCTGTGCCTCGATGACCCAGCCATTCAAAAGGTTAGGATTTAAACTGGGGCAATGGGAGAGACATGGGAGGCATATTAAGAAATGCAAAGTCTGCGGGCACCCACCGTTGGTCTGCATCTTTAAGGCCCTGCATTTAGCAAAGGGAATGGAGGAGCCAGCCGGCTGCCAGAGAGCAGGGTCCTCAGTCTTGTCTGTATTCTTCCCCTTCCCCGGCCCCCATAAACATGCGGCACACAGCACTTCCAGACACTTTTTAATAGAATCGCTTAAAACAATTAATTACCAGAGTTTTCATTCAAGCTGCAATGGCAAAGATACGCGGGCAATAAAAGACATTTATTCCTTGGTTTCTGGAGGCCTGTTTGTTATTAACATGTAAATTAAATCATCACAGATGTTCCATTTTTAATCTGGGGATGAGAAGCGCGGGGCCAACCCCAGCCCAAACTGCTTTATTTCATTACGCGCACATTCATTAGAAACCAGCAGTATTACGGGATATCATTTTTCTTTGATGCATTTTTTTTCCACCAATTATCGGGATAATTTGTTCATTTTACTCTCTATTTGTTTTCCCTCCTGCTCGTCTGTGTCAGGAGCGGCATGCCTACAGTGGTGGGGGCTCCCACTGCTTCCCCTAGTTCCTGTGGACTCCTGCAGAGAGCCTGACCTCTGAACCCTCCCCCTCCCCTGCAACCGCCAAATTAAAGCCATTAAGAGAAACCTTGGCCCTTTGCACATCTGGGCCAGGATGGCCACCTTCTCAGCGGGGGCTAGATGTTGAGAGAGTAGGGAATGGTGGAGGTGGGGTGGTCCACTCTGAACTTCAGTGTTCTCTTCTGTCAAATGAGAGACTTAGCACTGCTAGGTCTTTTCCAGATCTCACAGTCTATAGTTTTTAAAGTTTCCTTGCAACTCCAATATTCAGTGCTTTAATGTATAAAGTCCTTGCAACTCTGATGCGTGTCCTGTGTTCAGAAGTCCCTTCTACATAGAGTACTTCATTTTGGAGCATCAGAGACTCCTTCCACCTTGAACTTTCTAGTGTCCATTCTTTTAAGTATGGTGAAAGTCCGGCTTTCCACTCTAAGGCACACTGACAGCCCTGACATCCCCTGTTCTAAGGCTCCTCCCAGCCCTGAAATACCCTGTTCTAAAGCTCCTCCCAACTCTTAACATCTCATGTTCTAAGGCCCTCCCAGCCTTGATATCCCATGTTCTAAGACCCCTCCCAGCCCTGACATCCCCTGTTCTAAAGCTCCTCCCAACTC
>NW_027187465.1:5594377-5594563 GCF_028583685.1 Petaurus breviceps papuanus | reverse complement strand
ACCCCTCCCAGCCCTGACATCCCCTGTTCTAAAGCTCCTCCCAACTCAACTCATGACATCCCATGTTCTAAGGCCCCTCCCAGCCCTGACATCCCATGTTCTAAGGCCCCTCCCAGCCCAGATATCCCCTGTTCTAAGACCCCTCCCAGCCCTGACATCCCCTGTTCTAAGGCCCCTCCCAGCCCT
>NW_027187465.1:5571379-5594367 GCF_028583685.1 Petaurus breviceps papuanus | reverse complement strand
ACATCCCCTGTTCTAAGGCCCCTCCCAGCCCTGACATCCCCTGTTCTTCAGTTCTAAGCCTTTGGAAGCCATCCATCTGGTCACAATGTCATCATCAAGTCCTATAATGGTGGACAGAAGACAGTGGAAGAAAGGAGAACGTGAGAGTAGGACCCTTGATTTATTCTACTCTCTCACTTAATGCCTTGAGCTGGTTCTGTGGGTCCCATCCCAGGGAAAGCATTTTCCTTGGGGCCAGGCTGGCTGGAGGCAGTGGAAGGGAGGGGTTCTAGTCTGCAAGGGTGGGCTTGGCTACAGCGAGTCCACACTGGTGCTGTTGTGAGGTCAGAGCATCCTTCTTTGGGCTGTGCCTGGATCTCCTTGAGAAGAAACAGACATTGAGCCTTTGAATGCGGACCTGCCTTAAGACAAACAGAAGAGAATTGGGAAGTGGGAGGGCTCAGATTCAGTGAACTGGAAACAGCGACTTTTAATTCAGGACTTTTGTCTTTTTCATCTTAAGCATTTGGGGATGAACTCCACTTACACGGCCCACCCCCATACCACCTCCTCCAAAGTGGAATTCTCCCTTGTGAGAAAAAGAAAAAAAACACACTTAAGCAAACTCATCAGATCCATGTCAGCTAGGCGGCACTGCAATGAATAGCATGTTGGAGCTGGAGTCAGGAGGACCTGAGTTCAAATCTGCCCTCAGACACTTTCCAGCTGGGTGACCCTGGGCAAGTCACCAAACCTGTTTGCCTCAGTTTCAACATTTGTAAAATGAACTGGAGAAGGAAATGGCAAACCACTCTAGTATCTTTGCTGAGAAAACCCCATAAGACATGACTGAAAAGACTGAACAATAACAGTAAAGCTGCCATACCGATAATGTTTCTAACACTTTTTGCCCATAGAACAGGTACTTTGCACATAATACCTGCTTTTCCATTCATTCATTCCCATCACTATCACCACCTCCCCCCCATCCTGGCTGGGAAGGAGGACCAGGCTCTGCTGCTCAGGGACAGAACTGTGCTGGCTAATGGAGAGAGAAAGTTTAGACAGGCCCACGAGTGCCCCTGGAGAGCTACAGGGTGAGGGGCCAGGAGACCCCTAAGCAGATCATCTATAAGAGTGTATTAAGAGAGCATACACTGAGATGAGAGATACTATCTGTCATAAAAAATAATAGAGGGCGAGTCATGGGAAGCCACGCTCTCTGATAAATCACCCTCAGAGATGAGCCAAAGGGCAGTGGAGAGACCCAAGATAGACACAAATGGGCTGGGGCCAATCTTCAGGTCAGACAATTTAGAGTCGGACAGGAGCGTAGTGGTCATCTAGCCTGGCCTCTTCTTTTTACAGATGAGGAAACTGTTAGTCAGTCAACAAGCATTTATTAAGCCCTTACTGTGTGCCTAAGCAGGCCCTGGAACTTCCCATTCTGATGGGGCAAGATTGAAGCCTTTGCCAAAGGTCCCAGTGGCAGGAAGCTGCAGGGCCGAGTTTTGAACATCTGATTTCAGATACTAGGGATCATCACACGGTCTCTTGCCAGTGATGATTCAAGAACAAGAAGGGCTCAACCACATAGGAACAGAAGGCTGCTGTTAGTACTTTCGTCTCAAAGAGAACCATGACATCAGGAAGGTGATGCCATGACTGCAAGTGAATTGGATTTAAGTGAGGGAGGGCTGTGCAAAGTCACCAGCCTCCCTTTCACCTCAGGAGCCATCTTGAGTCAGTGGCCAAATATATATCAGGGCAACTGGACATGGCCCCCAGGACCAGAAGAGGAAGCAGGGAGGAAAAGGGGCATCAAACAAACTGGCCTTGTGCTGTTTACCCCAATGTCCATTGAACCAATACTAAAAGAGCCAGAGGAAGGCCTCCATCATGTCAGATGTATCCTCTGTGAGGAAACCTATAGAAAGACTCTAGAAATCGTCAGAGAGAGTGAGAAGGCATAAGAATGCTGCAACCTCTGCCAGAAGAGGGAGAATCCTTACAGATGAGGTAAGGTCACTTCAGAAGCATTTATTAAGCACCTGCTGTATACAAGGTTCTGTCTGGGTATTGCTATGGATTAAAGAAGTACAAAGATGTAAGAGAGGTAGCTTAGGTATTGTGGGTGTGTAATGGGAATGGGAATTTAAAGATCTTCCCTGCTCCTTAATAAACCTAAGGGAATGTGGAGAACTTCCCTCCTTTGGGGAGACAATGCCGGGGGATGGAAAGTGTGCTATATTTGGAGTCAGAACTGATGGGTTCAAATCTTGGTTCTGCCACTTGATAGTTGTGTGACCTTGGGCAAGTCATTTACTTGTCTTTGTCTTAAGTTCTTCCTCAGTAAAGTGACACAGATGAGCTTAATGGCCTCTGAGTTACCTTTTGCCTATAAGCTGATGGTTCTATCAAAAGTCAGAGACTCTTGGAGGCCCAGACAACTTTCAAAGACTATAAATGGCCCAGGGGTTGGCCAGCTTGGCTGATAGAAGGAGACTGAGGCAGTTCCCCCAAATGCCATTTAAACAAAGTACTCTGGGAGGTCTGAACAGAGCCAGTACAGCACAGTAATCACTAATGTGGGTTAGACACTAGGGTCAAGGGAATCTTGGATCTCATTGATTTAGAATGACCTGAGCTGTAATCTATCTGGCCTGACTATCTGGGGCGGGGGGAACACATCTTCCCAGAAGTTATGTCAAGGCAATAAACTTTTATAAAGCATTGTCATGAGTATACGCATTTTAAGGACAGGAATCTAAGCAAAATGTTGTTGAGTAGGTTCTAACTTTTCATGACCCCTTTTGGAATATTTTTTTTGCAAAGATACTGGAGTGGTCTGCCATTTCCTTCTCTGGACCTATTTTACAGATGAGGAAACTGAGGCCAGCAGCATTAAGTGACTTGCCCAGGGTCATACAGCCACTAAGTGTCTGAGGCCAGATTTGAACTCAGGAAGATAAGTCTTGTTGGCTCTAGGCCTGGTGCTCTTTCCATTGAACCACCCACCTTCCCTACTATTAGGAAGATGACAACACACAAAAGGGAAATGATAGAGGGGGTAGGGGACCACTCACTCATAAACATGGTGTCAAAATCCAAAAGCAGAGACAGGAGGAGAATAAAGGTTGACTAGACTGAACTTCTTCCCCAAATACAGGTTCCTAGAGGAAATCACCAATGGAAAAAGAGGTTGGATTTGGGGAAGTGATGTGCCAGGATGAGGAGGCCCCGGGCACTGAGAAACATTCTTGGGACAGACAGCAGCTGAGGCTGGAAAGTCAGAAGCCAAGAAAGGAACGGAGGCTGTTGCTTACACAGGTACTAAGCATCACCGGGCAGAATTCAAACCCAGGTACTTTGACCCCAGAGCTAGAGCTCCTTTCCCTAGACCACCAGAGACTTCTCCCAATGTGCTCAAGGCATCTTTCCCTTTTCCTAATATTAAAAGGACCTCACAGGAGCGTTCTGGCTTCTCTCGCTCACACTATGTGTCCTGCCAACTCTCCCTGGATATAAAACCAAAAGCAACCTAGTGCCTGCCCTCAAGGGTCTTACATTCTTCTGGGAACATGGTCATCTTTGTTGTTGTTTGTGATTCTCAAAGAGAACATCAGGGAGGTGATGTTATGACTTGCGAGTGACTTGGATTTAAGCGAGGCAGGCTGTCCAGAGTCACCAGCCTCACTGTTTCCTCCAGAGTCACCTGGGTCCAGTGGCCAGATGTAGACCAGGGTGACTGGAGATGGCCTTGGAGGCAGTTTCAGAAGAAACTTTCTGACTGAAACAGTTCTAATAACATAGTCCTAAAATTAGACCCTGAAAGGAGGTATATAACAGGTGTGGGGAATCTACAGCCTCGAGGCCACACGTGGCCTTCCAGGTCCTTGGGTGCGACCTTTTGACTCAGTCCAAGTTTTGCAGAACAAATCCTTTTATTAAAGGAACTTGTTTTGTGAAGTTTGGATTTAGTCAAAGGGCCGCACTTGAGGGCCACATGTGACCTCAAGATTTCAGGTTCCCCACCCCTGGTTCAGACAGGGCTTCTCTCACAGCAGATAAAAATCAGCTGGATGGAGCCAAAGGTGGTGAATGGAACACAAGGGCCTTCCCCAGCCCGTGGGCTAGGGCCCAGTCCCCAAGGTTCTTTGCCTTTGCTGCCCAGCCCTCCATAGTCTAGAGAAATGTGTAATTTATCAGTGTGCATATACTGATATACATATCTATATCTATCTATATATATATACATACATACATACGTGTGCATATATGTATGCTGGACCGTGAATTTCTTTGTGTCCTTCCTGAACCTACTATATCTCCTCCCTCTTACCCCCTGGGAGTCCACCCTTCCCCCACAGCAAGAGATCTGGGTCAGCCATAACCCAGGGCCCAGGCAGAGGGCCTGGTCTGAAGGAGAGACTGAGAGGATGGACAAAGGTGAATGGAACCACAAAGTCATTAGGCTTTGAGGCCATAGAGGCAGAGGCGTCATCACACTGAAGATTTCACCCTGACAAGAGGCAGGGCAGGGACGGAGGAGCAAGTGTCAGGCCTAGAGCCAGAGAAGCTGGGTTTGAGTCCGAGCTGTGGACGATGCTATGCGGGGAGGGGGCAGGATCCTACATCTCAAGCTGGAAGGAACCTTGAAGGCCATTTAGTCCAGCCCCTTTGTTTCACAGAGGAGGAAACTGAGGCCCAGAGTGGTACAGTAACCTACCCAAGATCACACATGTAGTATGCATCAAAATCAGGATTTGAACTCAGAGCCTCTAACTTCAGAGCCAACGATTGTTCTTCCCACTCTCTTGATGGGGAGAGCTCTTTGCTGACAAAAATAGCTCAAAAAATGAGTTAGTATTATTCCTTGTATTAATTCATTCTACAAGAATTTATGTCTCCCCACCCCACCCTCAACCCCGTCAGTGCCTCTCTCTTATGGGAGGATAATCTTGCAGTGGAGAAGAAAGCAGTGTGGTATAAAGACTGGAGTCCTGGCCTTGGCGTCAGGAGAATGGGCTTGAGATCCCAGTGGAGCCCTGGGTCAAGTATTTAACTTCTCTGAGCCTCAGTTTCCCCGTGTATAAAATGGGCATGGGAACGATAAGCAGAGCACCTTTCTCACAGTGTTGTTGTGAACTTTAGAAGGCTATACAAAATGTCAGTTTTCATTTTTTCTCATTCTCATATTATATTCAACAGAGTTCACGTAGAAATGGTTCCAGCCCAAGTCATGGTCCTACTTTTTTTAAATAACAAATATTCCAAAAACCATTGCATAAATGGGTAGAATGCTTCCATTTTGGAATCGAATGATTCTATTAGGCTATCCACTCATGTTTTTAGGCTCATAGGATTGAGCTTAGAAGCAATAAAATCCAAAGCCACCCCCACTTTATGTTCTGAAAAGGACTCCAAGGCCATCTAGGCTCATCAGTGCCCAAATAAGATTCACTCTCTGTCATGTCCAGCTATGAAGCCCCCAAAGGCAGAGCTTATCTTCCTAGGCAGTCCACTGCACATTTTTTACATCCAAACTCAACCAAGGAGAATCATGGATGATGGAGAAAGGGATGGGTCTGTCCAATTTGGATTAGCAAGAGTCTTGAACTGAGCCCTGGGGGAATTCTACAGCCTGGTCAGTTGGAGACATTTCGATATCTATAGAGAATATATTTGCATCTATATCCATATGGAATATAGACACTGATTGCTATATGCTTAACCTTGTGGAAAAGAGAGAAAACTGATCACAGGGACTTAGCCCAGGATTTTAAAAGAGCCTGTGGTTTCATCAGCATGAAAACATTCTCCATCCTCTTCATGTCTTCGGTCCCAGAGGCCAACAGCCACCACCACCAAGACTTCCCTGGTGGCCATTCTCATGGGATCCTTTCCTTACATTTAACTGGTGTGGTCTCCAGATGGATGTGAGACATTAAGCCATTGCCAAGTCTGGGTTAAAAACCTTTCTAGCTTGGTGGGATCTGAGAGTTTATCCAGGTTGGACAGAGCCTTTAGGCAGGCAGGGTCTCCTTCACAGCATGCGGAGACACCTGAGTGAGACATTAGTGAGTGTCCATGGGACCAACAGATCTCCAGCTGGATGAGGCCCCATAGGTCACCTAGCATGACCGCACCTTAAAGCTATTGCATCTGAGCTCAATAGTGGGGTGATGAGTTAGCCAAAGACACACACTTGAAGCGAAGGCTCTGACTCCAGGGCTGGGCCCTTCCCACTTCACCTGCAGCCTCATATCAAGATAATGCATCCTCACTTCACAGACCCACTGGGAAGCATCTAAGCCAGTGCAATGTCAAGGATTCTGGAGACTGCTTCCCCCCTGCTTCCTCTTTCATCCAATCATTGACGCGGTAATGGAGGTTCACTGTGGTCTCTCCCCGCTTTTGCCTATGACTCCCTAGATGACTGTTTCTTGGTCCTATACAGTTATCCCTTCTACAGAGAGACTTTCCCCATTGCAGTTTCAATATAGCGGCTTGCTTTAAGAAATTAAACGGGAATTTGAGGAGAGTATTGCAGAAGCCACAGAGGACACATAAAGGCCAGTAGACAACGCAGAAAGAAGTATAGAAACTTAGATGTGCATAAAATATATCTATGGTATTATGCAATGTCAACATATCTTATCTTTTGATGCTATAATAATTGAGAATTTTTCTCTGTATAAAAGAAGGGCCAAAAAATTTTACACGGATTTTCCAGATCTCGGGAGTGCCTTGCCCCTAACTCCTGCAATGTGGAATGGATAACTGTACAATGATACTATCAGCTTGGGGTGTCTAGGTGGCACAGTGAATAGAGCACTGGCCCTAAAGTCAGGAGGACCTGAGTTCAAATCTGGCCTCAGACACTTAACACACACACACACACACAAAACTAGCCATTTGACCTTGGGCAAGTCACTTAACCCTGTCTGCCCCTGTTTCCTCATCTGTTAATTGAGCAGGAGAAAGAAATGGCAAACCATTCTATTATCTTGGCCAGAAAAGCCTAAGCAGGGTCACAGTCAGACATGCCTGAAATGACTCTACAGAGGAAGAGACTGAGGCCCATCCTTTTATGCTTACCTGAGGCCACAGGGAGATAGAATTTGAACCTAGGTCCTCTAAAGTCATATCTAGAGGTAGCTAGGTATTACAGAAGATAGAGGACTGAACCTGGAATTCAAATCCAATATCAGACACTTCCTAGCTGGGTGACCCTGAGCAAGTCACTTAACCCTGTCTGCTTCAAGTATCCTCATCTGTAAAATGAGGATAATAGAATCTACCTTCCAGGGTTGCTGTGAAAATAAAATGAAACAATATTTATCAGGTGCTTTGTAAACACTATATAAATGTTGTTGTTCAGTCATTTTCTCTCCGTGACACCATTTGGGGTTTTCTCAGGAGAGATGCTGGAGTGGTTTGCAATTTCCTTCTCCAACTCATTTTATAGATTGTAGAAACTAAGGCAGACAAAGTGAAGTGACTTGCCCAGGGTCACACAACTAGTAAGTGTCTGAGGCTGGATTTGAACTCAGAAGGAAGGGTCTTCCTGACTCCAGGCCCTGCGTTCTATCCAATGCAATTATGTTCAGTAAGCCATCCCAGTCTCCTGGCTCTCAGACCAGAGCTTTTCCCGATAAATAATGCTAACTCCATAACAATGCAGCACCACCAATCATGGCTTCCATCAGCACAGGGCACTCCCATGCATTCTGCCCATCTTCTAGGTGAAGCTCTGAGAGGCCTTTCAAGGAACCAGCTGGTGGCAGTGCCCAGCAGGGAACCCAGGCCTTTTCTCCTCCTGACCTTGAAGGCCTGGGCTTGCCCACAAATGTGCCAGACGGGTCTCTGGGTCATCTGGCCCTCCACCAGCCCAGGAGAGAGGACCAGGCAGATGGGAGGGGGGGATCTCACTGCTCCCCCTCTGCTGCTCTAACGGAAACTGCGCAGGTGGGGAAATGGAGAAGTAAGGAACCAGCCAGGCCACTCTGACTGCTGAGAGCGTGGAGCAAATGGATGTGTGGGGCTTATTTATAGCTGATGGCAGGAGGACAATTCTTCCAAACTGAAAATTACTTCTAAACCAGAGTATAAATTTCCATTGACAGCACAGAGCTAGAGAGTTAGGCCAGAAGGAAAACGGCAAGCTCTGGTCTGGGTGGGGGGAAGCGGGGGGGGGGGGGGGGGGGGGGAGTTATTTCTGGTCTGGGTGGGGGTTTGTCTGCTTTATTTATTTATGCCCAATAAAAGATGGAAGCAGATTCAGATGCCAAGGCCAGTGCCACACTGGGTCTGCAATTTCCTTCCAGGAATTCTGCCGGCCAATTCACCCCTGAGAGGCATGCAAATAAACCCAGGCGCATGCTGAGGGGGCGGGAGAGCAGAGAATGGAAGGGCCACAGGAATGAGACTCCTGCCACTCATGTCCTAAGTCCAGTTAGCCCCGAAAGACCCATCTGGGCTCTCTCCAGCATGTCAATGATCCTTGGTCTCCTCTTCTGTACAATGAAGAATCTGGATGGAACACTGTCCTACATTGGACACATCAGCTTACTTTCAGCCCTCATGTTCTGTGTTCTAAGACTCATTTCAGTTCTAATATTTTATGCTTTTGATTATACCATCTCTTCTAACTCAGCCATTCTATGCCCTATGCCCTAAGGCCCTGTCCTGCCAGTGGTTTCTGTTCTAGGCTCTAAGAGCCCTTCCATTTCTAACCTTCTAAAGTCCCTCCTGATTTTGACATCCGATATTCTAGGAGCCTGTACTCACTGGTCCCTCAAATTCCAAAATTACCCCAAAAATCTAGATCCAAGGATCTTTCCATTTCTGCCTCTGGACGTTCCTAAGTTCCATAAAACTCTGATCTTCTGTATTCTAAGGACCCTTCCAGGCTTAACATTCTGTATTCTATGTTTTAAGGTTCCTTTATCTGTAAAATCCTGCATTATATATTCTACAGTCCTTCCCAATTCTGTTATCCTATGTATAAGGCCCCTCCCAGCTCTGACATCCCCTGTTCTAAGGCCCCTCCCAGCTATAACATTCTCTGTTCTAAGACCCCTTCCAGCTCTCATATTCTCTGTTCTAAGGCCCCTCCCAGCCCTGACATTCCCCATTCTAAGCCCCGGTTCTTTACCAAATCTAGTTGCTTTCACCTTCACAACATTTCTTGTGTGCCTCCCCTTGTCCCCACTCCCAGTGTCACCTCCCTGGTCCAAATCCTCATTCCCAAGTCACATGACTTACTGCCTCTGCCTCCTGTCCCTCTCCTTCTAAGCCAGGATCCATTCAGCTGCCAAAGGGATTTTTCTCAATTTTCAGTCTAAACATAGCCCTCCTCTTCTCAATAACCTTCAGTGAAACCCTCTGACCTTGAGAATCAGATAGAATCTCCTTTGTTTGATCATTTAAAGCCAGACCCGTGCTGCAGACAGCTACTCCCCACTGAAGACAGCAGATTGTTAAATGTTCAGTCTGAGCATTTAGATCTCAGAAATGGGTGATTGCTACAAATATATTTATTTATTTATTATTTTGTCAATTGTTTAGACTTAAGAAATCAGTGATGAAAGTGTTAATAAATAATGCAGATTAAACTCAAAAAAGTTTCTTTGGACGCTTGTTTTTCCCTCCAGAAAGCCAGTAATGAGCATTTACTAACTGCTCCCCCCAATTCAAAGCCTTTCACAGTCTGGTCCCTTCCTTGCTTCCCAGTCTTCTTCCACTTCTCTCCCCACCTTGAAGTCTGTCACCCCCATCCCTCCACCCCCACCTCATACTGCCTCCTCGATGTTGCTCATATGCAGTGAGTCATTTCCTACCTCCACCCCTTTGCATGGACTATCTTTGGTATTTCGGCTCCCCCTCACTTCTACCTTCCAGAAGTTTCATTCAGAATTCTATCTAAACCTTCAGGAGGAGGCTTGTCCTTGTCTGCCCTCCCCACCAGCTTCCCTCCCACCCAGGCACCTTCTTCCCCAGAAACACCTCCCAATATTGCCTCCCTGTGACTCAGTTTACCCTTGCAGGTACAATCTTTTGCATGTTGTCTCCTCCATTCCTAAGATCTCTGAGTGTGTCGACTGTTTTCACTTTCTTTGTATCCCTAGAGCTTAGCACCATGTTTGGCAGAGAGGAAGTTTTCACCATGGTTGCTGATTGACTCACTGACTGATTCTCTGAGTTCTAAAGCACTCCTGGCCCTGGTGGTTTCTGTTCTGGGGGGTCTCAAGGATGTGCATTCTCTGATCGGAGGTCCTGACCAAGCCTGACATTGTCTTCCATCTGTAGAAGCTCCCAAATGAAAACCACTTCCAGTCCTTGCTTCCACCCCTTAGGACAGGTTGGAGCTTGGAAATGTTATGCTTCAACTTCACTGTCCCCTCTCTGCACCCCCCACAGTCACACATACACACGTATGTATGTATGCATGTGTGTCTGTATGTATGTATGTACACTCACACACATATACCACACAGAAACACACTCACATATTCACTTAGACCCATCACACATCCCACACATATACAGAGACACATACAAATACACACATGATCACACAGATATACATATCTCACATAAACACATAGATATGCACACAACCCCCACACAGACACACACAAATGCATACACCTATATGTATTCCCATAACTCACACAGACACATACAAATATACACACACTCACACAACCCACACAGATATACACACAGACACATACCCACACACACACACACAGTTTTTCCTGCTTTATCTCCCACGTGAAAAGGCCTCCCTGGCAGCTGACGGCCACAAGACAAGGGTCTCCAGTGTGCCCTGACTGGTCCCACCTCACTTCCCTAGCTTGGTCCCTCCCTCTGGGCCCATGGGCAGAATGGCCTTGAAAATGAATAGATGAAGAATCCGGCTCCATCTGAAAACCACCTGGGAGCGTTTAGAGTTTTGGGATGGAATTGGAGAATGCCTGACTCTCTTCCATCCACTCCCCCTCTCCGTCACCTGCCCCCATCCTCTTCCTCCTCCTCATTCTTCTCTCTGGTTTTACTCCTGGAATTTTCACTGACTGGCTTCTCAGGGAGAGTTTGGGAGTGGGGGGAGACAGCAACAGCCTTCTCATCTACCAAAACAAAATGGGATAGAGGGAGGGAGGCAACTGACCAACAAAAGAAGTCAGAGTTTCCTAGGAAAGACCATTTGGTAGGGAAAATAAGAAGAGGGGAAAGAAAAGAGTAGAAAGAAGGAAAAGTGGAAGCTGGAGGGACGGGAACAGATATGGAGCTAAAGGAAGAGAGATAATGAGGGGGGACAGTAGAGAGAAAAGAAAGAACAGAACGATAAGCAGATGAGAAAGCATAAAGATGAAGGTAAAAGGAGAGAAGGGGAGAGGAAGGAAGGAAAGGTGGGAAGGAAAGGAGGGAAGAGGAGAGGGGAGTGGAAAGGAGGGGGGAAACAGGAGAGGGCAAGAAAACAGGGGAGGTGAGTGGGGAAGAGGGGAGGGGAAAAGAGAGTAAGGGGGAAGAGGAGAGGGGAAGGGAGAGCTCACAGTTTGGGAAGTAGGTAGAAAAGAAATAAACTAAGAGGTGAGTTGCGGCATCTGAAAGAGAAAATGAGAGAAAGTCAGAAATAATGGGAGAAGGGACAAAATAGGAAGAAAGAGAGTGGAGGTGGGAAGGGAAATTCAGATGAGGAAAGAAATAGAAAAGGAGAGAGGAGCAGAAGACAGGGAAAAGAGAAGGAAGAGGAAAACAAATGGAGAGCAGAGAAGATAGAACAGGAAAAAAAGCAGAGAGGAAGAGGAGACGGAAGGGACTGGCACAGCAGCAGCAGAAGAATGGCATGGCTGGGACCCTGCTAGAGGCCTGATAGGTCTCTATGGGCTCCTGGTTTTCTGCTGGCCTGGCCATGGTGGGGAATTGGGGCTTAGGTCAGTCACCAGCCACCGTCTGCCTAGGTATGACTACTCCACTTGATATGAGCCCAAGTGCCAGTACAGGCTGACTGGACCACCTCCCATAACTCTCTGCCCAGCTCTCAGAATAACCAAGAACCTTTGAGGCATCTAAGGGTCCCCAGTTATCCCTAAGATTCTCCTGCACTCCTCCCCATTCTTGAGCCCCAAGGGAATTTTCTTATGTCCTTTCACCAGATTAAAGTTTTTTTTTCCCTCTTTTCCCTACAAGCAAATCAAAGGAATTCTTCCTTTTTCCTCCTTCTCATGAACACTCACACACATCTTTTTCCCTGGAGTCCCTCTGGGATTATCAGCCTGCAGTTGACATTATCCAACTCCATCTTTCTTCAGAAGGGGAAACCAAGACCTAGAGAGGTTCGCTCAAGGTCACACAGGTAGTATCAAAGACAGAATGAACCTAGTCCTTCTGTTTCCTGAGCCAATGATCTTTCCACTGTACTAAACTGATTCTTTATTAATAAATCAATCAACAATTAAGTAAGCAGCTACCATGTGCCAAACATCCCGCTATGGAATACGAGACCAAAGAATGAAACAGCCTCTTCTCACAAACAGCTTACATTCTAATGGAAGAGAAAACAAGTAAATATGAAATTAATTACTACATATACACACACAAAGTAGTTAAATGCAAGTAGTTTGGGGGTGAGTAGGCACTGGCAGTTGGGGGAATCAGAAAAGGCTTTCAGCAGAAGTTAGAGCTGCATCTTAAAGGAAGAGATTGATTCTTTGAGGGAGGAGAGGAGGGAGGGCATTCCATGCACGTGGGATCATCAGGAGGTGGAAGATGGGGTGTGATGGGTGAAGAACATGGAGAAAGCCTCAATGGTGGAATCAACGAGAAGAGACGGGAAAGACTCTTCGGGAACATTCACAAATAAGGGGAATAAGAGGGTGTAAGGGTTATGGGATTTAAAGATCTTCCATGCCCCATTGGACTTGCTGACATAGCAGGAAGGGGTGGAGCAAGAGGAAGTGGAAGCCAAGCTAGAGTCCCTGCGGTGGCTAGCAGTGGCGATGGTGGCAGCAGCAGAGGCAGCGGCAGCAGAGGCGCGAACCCCTTTTTGAGTCAGCCAGAATTTCTGCTAAGGACTCCTGATGAGGACTGCCAGGGGCCGGAGCTGCTGGGAGCACACTTCCTGGACGCTGGGTGGTTGCTGTGAGTGGGGAGAGGAGGACCTTTGCCTGAGGTAGCCTGTTCTGTTTTAAAGGCTTGAGAATGTGGGTGCTTTCTACTTTATCTGCCTGTGCCAATTTCATAACTACTCTGATGGCTTTGGCTTTCTGGTTTTGGGACTCAGTCTTTTGGCATTTTAATAAATGTTCCAGCTTTATCGCCCATATAGGAAGCCTGATATATTTTGTGATGGATAACCACATCAGCATATTTACAATTTCCATAGGCATTGTGAATATTGCATTGCTGATACAGAGGGAGGCTGAGTTAGCAGAAGAGACTGAAGAAGAGGGGCCAGAGAAGGAGAGATCCATGTGATGAAAATCTGGAGAGAAGAGAGCATGAGGAGGAAAGGGCTATCAGCATTGTCACCTACCACGCAGATGTCAACGAGGATGGAGATTGAGATAAGACCATCAGACTTGTCAATTTAGAGAGCACCAGTAACATTAGAGACAGTCTCAGTTAAGTGATGAGATCAGAAGGCAGATAATGAAAGATTGAGGACTGAGTGAGAGGAGAGGAAGGGGAGGTGTCCCCCTACCCCCAAGGAGTTTGGCTAAGAATGGGAAGAAAGATACAGGATAATATCTTGAGGGATTGGCAAGGTCTATGAAAGCTCTTAAAAGATGAAATAAATTAGCAATATTTGGAGAACAGTGAAGAAGGAACCAGTAGAAAGAGAGGGGTTGAAGTTTAGAAAGGGAAAGGGAGACAATCTGGTGGATGTAAAGCGGGGGAAAGGTCACTTTTTTGTCAGAAACCAGGCAAAAGAGGAGTGGGAGAGCAGAGAAGATAGAACAGGAGTCAAAGATCTTCAAGATAAAGAGAATGGTCTCAATTTTCTCAGTAAACTGAGACAAAGTCTTCTGGGAGAGAAGGGGAGGCTTGAGTAAGGAAGATAAGGTTTGGAATGGCTTCTGTGTTGGAAATCCATTTAGGAAGGTCTAAAAGGACTGACTACCTTGAAAGCCTCATTGCAGTTGGAGAAATTTCCTTTACCCACAACCTCTCTTTTGGACTCAGAGGTTGCCTCCATACCAAAACAAAACCTACTTAACATGGTAATAATCAAAGCAGAGAAGTGCGATGGTTAAGAGTGCCTGGATATGGAATCAGGATTTGAATCTCAGTCCTATAAATCCTGACTAGTGTGATCTTGGCCAATCACTCTGGACCTGTCTTCTTTTCTATAAAAATGAAGATGGTCTCAAAGATCTCTCCTATCTCTAACTGTGTCTGATGAATTGAATTGGGGTCAGTAAGCCACTGAGGATTTAAGAGATCATTGAGTTTGACCCTTTAGTCCTACAGGCTGGACAATTTCCCAGACTGTGCACAGAGCCAAGATTCTGGGTCTCCTCGCCATCCCAACCACCAACACTGCCTTCTTTAATTACTCAGCATCCCAATTCCACAAGTTATTTCAATTCCAAAGAACTTAGTAGGCTCCCATGATGTGCCAAGTACTGGATTAGGGGCTGGTTATGCAGAGACACGAACAACGTTGTTCCTGACTTTGAGGAGTTTCCATTCTATTGAAATAAGGCCTGTGGACTTTATCAGACCACGGCAGTCATGGGCAATATGTGATGTAACTGAAGAAGGACTCCTATGTCCCAGACAAGAGGAGAGGTGTGGATCAAAGGAAAGATGATGGAAGAGGGTAGGACTGCATGGCAAAGTGAATGGAGACCAATGCTTGGAGCCTCCATTGAAATCGAGGAAACTTTACATCTTACACTTATATTTCACATATGTTAAAACATGCAAAGAGTGGGTCATTCTTGTCAAAGGATATTTAAATCATCTTGGAAAAGAGGGGGGCAAGGGAGGAACAGAAAGGGGACACGTCTCATTGTCAGGAGGCAAGGATTTGCCTCTGCCTCATTGGATGATGTTGGAAAGATGTTTCCTATCTCTGGCTCTTAGTGCCCATCCATGAAATGAAGAGATGAAGCCAGATCATTGGTAAGGTCCATTCCAGCTCCAACATTCTGGGCTGCAAGGTCCTTTGTCCTTTGGTTATTCTGTGTCACAAAAGCTTCACTATTTCTAGCAGCCTTTAAGGATCAAATGGATAAAACGTGTAAAGTGTTTACAAAAACCTACCTTGCAATATATTTGCAAATGATTATTATTATTGTGATGTTGTTATATTCTAAGTCCTCTCCCAGCTCTGCCATTCCCTGTTCTCAGGCCCCTCCCAGTTCTGTCATCCTCTGGTCTAGGGTCCTTCCCAGTTACAGCATCCTGTATTCTGAGGATTCTTCCATCTTAATATCCTTTGTCTGAAGGTCAATTCCATTTCTTCCATTTCTGTTACTCTGTAATCAAAGGTCCTTTCCAGATCATGTTTCCTAAGTCCTCCCTCTTTTGTCCACCTTCCAACTTGGAAAGACTTTTTTCTGTGTTCTAAGGTCCCTTCTGCTCTAACATTGTATAAACAAATGTTCTGAAGGCCCTTGCAGTCTGACACTCTCTATGCCCCAGATTATGTTTTCTAGCTCTAAGTGCTATCTTATGTTCTAAGAGGCTTTGAAGCTCAAACATTCTATGATGTTTGATTCTATATGTATGATTCTAATGCCCCTTCCAAAGCCGGTGCTCCAGGTGCTGAGAAGCCTCCTAGCTCTGACATTCTCTGCCCTATGCTTCTCACAGTGCCCACACCTCTTCTATCCAAGTCCATGAGCATTTATCACATGCCCCCTAGGTCCAAGGCCCAAGCTAGATCCCTCCTTCCCCTCTGAGTTCAGAGTGGCTCAGGACAAGTCTTTTCCCCTCCCATCCCAGTAGGGAGGAGGGAGCCTTTGTCAGTCCTTCTGTCTGTCAGTCCATCAGTCCACATGCCAGTTAACTTTGTTTCTGTCTTTCATGCAATCCCAGGCCCAAGGAGAAGTCACCCATAAATCAGAGTTCTCTTAAAGTGCACCAGGAAGATGCACAGAGAAGTGTCTTCTTCCCTCAGCGTGTGCCAATAAAAAACATGCAGCCCCTTTGGCAACACAAGCAGAAATAAGCAATTTAGGATCCTAAAAGATAAAAGATAATAAAAGTAATTAAGATAATTAACCACCCTGAAGAGAGAAAAATTTACTGCTGTAAATTTTGAGCTTCTTTTTGGTCGGCAATATTGCAGCTGCCGTTCTGCTCACCACTTAATATACATTCCATCGAGACTTTGAGATGGTATGTGTGTGTATGCATGTGTGTATGTGTGTGTGAGAGAGAGAGAGACAGAGACAGAGAGACAGAGACAGAGACAGAGAGAGACAGAGAGAGAGAAAAGGAGGAAGGAAGGAAGGAAAGAAGGAAGGAAGAAAGAAAGAAAGAAAGAAAGAAAGAAAGAAAGAAAGAAAGAAAGAAAGAAAGAAAGAAAGAAAGAAAGAAAGAAAGAAAGAAAGAAAGAAAGAAAGGAAGAAAGAAAGGAAGGAAGGAAGGAAGGAAGGAAGGAAGGAAGGAAGGAAGGAAGGAAGGAAGGAAGGAAGGAAGGAAGGAAGGAAGGAAGAAAGAAAGAAAGAGAGAGAGAAAGAGAGAGAAAGAGAGAAAGAGAGAGAGAGAAAAAGAAAGGCCCTAGAGAGTGATTGCAAAAAGAAAGAAATGGCAAAAGAAAGAGAGAAAATGAGAGAAAGAGAATGAGAGAGGAAGGAGAGAAAGGGAAGGTGGAAGGGAGAGAGAGGGAGGGAAGAAGGAAGGATAGAATGAGAGAGATACTGAGAAAGAACAAGATGGAATGAGAAAGAGAAAACAATAGAAAGAAAAAGAATGAAAGAGGAAAGATAGAAGAAAGAGAATGAGAGAAAAATGAAGGAAAGAGAAGGAAAATGAGAAAGGAGAGAGAAAGAGAGAAAATGAGAGAAAAGAGAGAATGAGGGAGAGGGGAGGAAGAAAGAGACAGAGAGAGGAGATATAGAGGAACATGTGGGAAAAGGGAATGAGGGAGTTCAGTCTAGCTCATTATGATGAAGGTGGGGTACAATACTGAACTCAGTCAGAAAATCGGGGTTCACAATTTGACTCTTTCCTGTGACCCTCAGCCAAGTACTTTCCCTTTCTGAGACTCAGTTTCCTTTTCTTCTCAATATGGGACAGAAATCATAGCAGAGTACCCCAAGTTCAAACTCCTACCCCCCTATTTACTGTGTGGCCATGGGAAAGTCACTTAACCCCAAATCTCAGTTTTTTCATCTGTAAAATAGAGATGATAGTCAGTACAGCAATTATTTATCACCCAAACAGATAAAAGTATTTTTTATAATGTAATAACAATGTGAAGATACAGGCTCACCTTTCATGGACTCACTGAAGTCTCTCTGGGACGACTCAAAAGAAATCGCCCGTCCCGCAGGGGTGATGTGCCTGCCCCCATCAGAGGGAGCCCCTTGGCAGGGGCTGTTTAGTACCTTTCCTCATTATATTACCTTTTACCCTCGGTAACAAACATGGCTTCTGGAACATTCCCTTAATGCATGTGTTTTGGGATGGATCGATTCTTTGCTATATATTCCTTCCTCTTGCCACATAGCTTTGATTTATTTTACTAGGTTTCTATGTTTTTATCCCATGTAGTTTAGCAATTCTGTGGGTTTGACAGTGATATTAAAAAACAATACAAAAGAAAAACATCATTTTTAACTTTTTTGTGGCTGAATATTATATCTGGGAAACACTGGGTCATAATCTTTTCTATGATGATTCTTTAGTTTCCATACTGTTTAATTATCCAATACTCATTAGATTGCAAACTTGAGAACAGGGACCACTTTTTGTATCCTCAGCTCCTAGCATGGCAGGCACCTAATAGATGTTTATAGGTTGGATAATTCAGAATTTGTACATGTCAAACGCTTATTTTTCTTTTGTTAATTTATGAAGGATAGAAAGCTTCTGGCATATAATTCTGGTTATTTGAATTTGTCTTTATAATAAGTAAAGCTAGTATTTATATAACACTTAATGGTTCATAATGTTATCTCATTTCATCCACACCACAACCCTGGGAGGTAGGTACTATTATTATACCCATTTTACAGATGAAGAAACTGAGGTAAATAAGGGTCAAGTGACTCGACCATGATCATACACTTATTAAGTGTCTGGGGCAAAATCTGCACTCAGTTCTTACTGACTCCAGGCCCAGCACTCTGTGCACCATGCTATCTGGCTGTCTTTTTAGATAATTGATAAGTGCTAAATGTTCACAATCTGCAGTGATATCTTCAATATTTTCTGCTATTGCCTTGTTAATTTTTTTTAACATCCTTTACTAAGGCCAAGGTCCTTAACTAGGAACTGTCTGAGGCCTTGGTAATAACATTGATTTAATATGGTTATTGTGAGCTCATTTTTTTTTACATAAACAAATCTATCTGAGTCAGTCAATTGTTCAACCTTTCTCTGTTGACATTTTGTTGGTTATGTTTGAGTAGATGTCACCCGCAGGGGGCCTTTGGTTTCCCTCCTTGGATCTTGACATTTTCATAGACTCCATCCAGAAGTAAACTAAAAACAGGAACATTTGATAAGTTCCATGGTATGTTTAACTATCAGCCTTTACCATTGTGTTGTGAATTAGTGTCTGTTGGTTCAGAAAGCATTTGTATGAATGTTTAACTTGTTCATCATGCATTTTAAAAACATCTGTCCATGATCTCCTGCTTTTTGGAAAGATTGACCTCTCTAAAGCTGTCTTAGAGTTGCAGGCTCTGAATCCAGTTAATATTACAGGAAGGAATGTGTGTATATATGTATACAATACACAATATGCTCACACACATATACATACATATAGGTATGTATATGTGTATGTGTTGTAACAGCAAGCACCCTAGCATACCCAGGATGGCTGCTAGCAAAGGTTCTTTGATCTGCTTTACTAAAGGAAAGCAACTTTAAAGGAATCAACAATCTTTAATTAAGTATATATATATATATATACATATATATACTTAGTTTATATTAATTCATACAATTAATATGTTTAACTATATGTTAATATATACTTAATGTAGATATTGTATAATTTATTAATATAAATTAAGTGTATATATGTACACATATACACACATATATTATTCACTTAGTTCAGGGGGAAAAGTCAGCACCTTGAACTTCAGAAAATAAAAACAGAAATTACCAGCAGACAAAAAATACAGACAGAAAAAATAACACAATTCGACAGACCAACAGACTGGGCTTCTAGTTGTCTGACTATTACATACATACATAGTTACCAGAGAGAGAAACATCAACATCTGGATTTTCAAAGCCAGGGTACCCAGGAGCTACCCCGAGTCTCATCTGGCCAAATCATACAACTCTTCCCTTAAGTGAGACCCAAAGCAAAACCTCACTTCAGAGTATATGTACCCTTCTTCAGGGTCAAAGGACATGACAACCTTCATGACCTACTGCCTTATGACAAAGTAACAAAATGTGTGGACCTTCCTGAAAAACAAGCCCCCTCCCAATCAAGGCCCTCCTGTTGGGTTCTACTTGAAGCCCATTAAGGGGCAGGGAATGTCTTAAAATTCCCTTACCATTACATGTGTACATATACATATACATATGTGTGTATGCACACACAGAGTTATCCATTCCACATTGCAATTTTACTCAATGAGGTTTCAAAATATTGTAGTCAGGGTAAGAAATTTAATGAGAATTTTGGGGAAGTTTTGTGGAAGTCACAGATGACACATGAAGGTCAACAGATAACACAGAAAAAAGCTTAGAAACTCAGAAATGCATAAAACACACATATAGTACTGTAAATATCCCATAAAAGAAAAAGAAAAAATTTAGACTTCTTCTCTGGTACAAAGGGAGACCCCAAAATTTTGTGATCATGGAAGCACTGCCCCTGAAATCCCCACAATGGAGAAAGGATAACTCTGTGTATGTATGTGTATGTGTGTAGGTATAGGTTTAGCTATATATGTGTGTATATATATATATATATGTGTGTGTGTGTTTGTGTGTGTATGTATACAGACATATGTACATATATACACATATACATACATATATATCTAAACACTGTCATTCTTTTATTCCAATTCAAAAGTCTACAATAAAGCTCTCATTGCTTAGATGTTAATTGCTCTAAATGCCTTCTTCCCACTGAGAATTGCTTATCTCTTGATATTCCATGACTTTGTCCTTGAAAACTTTGTGTTCCAAGTCTCTTACAGGGAGAAGACCAGGATATTTTCATCTGTCACCTTTGCCAATTGGTTCTGTTTGACCTTCTGATTCAAGCTCAACACCTTTATTTTACCTTGGTCTACACTGAGAAATTTACACTTATCATGTTAAAATGACATTTTGAGAAGATCAGAAGCACTAGACATCTCAAAGTACAATCCATATAGATCTGAGGGTCCCTGAGACCATTTTGGAGTTTTAAGATCAAAACTATCTTCACAATAATACTAATATTATTTACCTATTAAAATACTCCTCCTATTTACAGCTATATACCTGGGGAATGGGGGGGGTGAATTTTCTTCATATGTTTCAACCAAAATAACTTATTGCAACAGATTGAATGCAGATAGGAGAATCTTGTGTCTTCTATTAAGTCATATATTAAAGAAATTTCAAAAATATGTAAAATAATGCCATTCTTCTTATTTGTTTTCATGCTGGGAAATATGGTTATTTTTCATTAAAATGTGATTTATGTTAACATGTCCCAGGATTTGGGGTTGTTATTTGAAACTATTAATAAATATTTTTAAAATTTGCCAACTTGAATTCTAATGCAATGGATTTTGATAGATATGACCCAATGCAAACCAAAGCTATTTGGGGTCCTCAAACATTTTTAAAAAGGTAAAGGGATCCTGAGACTAAATGTTTGAGAATGATTGCATTAGAGAAAAGTATCATCATCATCATCATCATCATTGTTATAATGCTATTATTATTCCATTAGCTGTATGGCATTGGGTAAAATCATTTCTCTATTTTGGCAAATGAAGCATATAGATTAGTTGATATCTCTTAAAACATCACAATATCATGGAAATAGCACTGGTTCTAGAATCAAAAGACTTGTGATCAGATTCTGCCTTTGACACTATCATTGTGACCATGGACAAGTCACTTAACCTCACTAGAACTCACTTATAAAATAAGGGCATTAAAGCTAAATGGCCCTTAAGGTCCCCTAGAAGTCTAAAAGAGTATGATTTCTACATAATCTCTGAGGTCCCCTCCAGCCTTAATGACTCTAGGATTATAGAGTAGGATAGCTTGAAGCATCTATAAGGGTGAGAGTGGAAGTAAGGGGCCAGAAAAAATAAGCCATAACTAATATACATGTCTGAAAAGTTGAGGAAATTGATGAATAATAGGCCTTCTCCACACAATAGTTAGTGATAAGACTTAAAAAAAGAAGGCCCCTCAGATTTTCTGAACATCTCTGGAAAGCTTCCAGAAAGATTTGGACAAAGAGTTGCTGCAATCTGTGCATACTCCCACTCACTATTGATCATGGTTCACATATTATCAACTCCTGTCTACCTACCTTCCCTCTCAGATTTGCTAGGAGAATTCTAGGGATGGAAAGCAATGATGATGTTAGCCATGATTGTGCAAATTTCATCTTCTTAGTTCTGGCTTTCTCCTGGTGAGAAATTTAATGGTTGAAGATCAACCAATTAAGATGTATTTATTAAGCACCTTCTATGTGCTGGCACTGTATTGAGCACTGGAGGACAAAGAAGATCATGGAACAGTTAACTGGTCCTCAAGGATATTATAAACATTAAATTTGATTCAGTTTGACAATCATTTATTCATCACCTTCTAGGTGCCTATCTCTGTGCTAAAAAAAATACAAAAAATAATAATAACTCCTGCCCTCAAAAAGCTTACATCCTACTAACATTTAATTAAAATCATTCATCAGCATTTATTTATTACCTATTCTGTGCTAAGCACTGTTCTGGGTATTAGAGATAAAAAGACAGAAATAAAACAGTCTGCTCACTCAAGAAATTACATTTTATTGGAAAGAGAGTAAATATAAATAGATGCAAGGTGAACACAAGGCAATGTCACGGGGAGGGCATTAGTAGCTGTGAAGCTTCACATAAAGGGCCACATGTGAGCTGGACTTTGAAGGAACATAGAGTTTCTAAAAGCCAGAGAGGTAAGGAGAGGGTGCATTCTAGGCACGGGTAACAAGAGGGAGGACAACTTATCTACAGATAATCAGAATGGTAAACAGCCTGCAGGACCATGGAGAGAAACATTAGTTGGGGGGCTGATTCAATAGCTCATGTAAGGCATGTGTGATGAGAAAGGGAGGGAGGTCAGCCATAAGAATAAAATCAACAGCCCATGCCTACTATAACATACAGAATGCAAAAAAGGCTGAAAGAAATGTCTCTAGCATGTTGGCTAGACCATAGCAGCTAGGTGGAATAGCAATGGATTGCTGACTTGGAATTGAGGATTGAGTTTGAATCCTGACTCAAACTCTAACTGTATAACCCTAGACAAGTAATTTAACCTCGTTCAACCTCAGCTTCCCATTCTGTAAATTAAGGAGTTTAGATTTGATAATCTCAAAGGTCCCTCCAGCTCTTCTGTCCAGGACTGAAGATGCCTTTCAAAATAAAACTGACTGAGTGACAATCTGAGATAAAGGGGAAGGGAAAATGCATAGAAAAATGGGAGGAGGAGGCAAGCAAAATCATGTAAACTCAGAATTGGAAACAACTCCCCATTCCATCATCCCAAATCATCCTCCAGCCTGGGCTAGACAGTTTTTGTTTGCGGGTTTTGGTTTTGTGCTTTTTTTTTCTTTTTCTTTTTTGTTTTTT